>NW_022111369.1:48848289-49030584 GCF_000313985.2 Echinops telfairi
AAACACAGGTAATCCAGGACAGATGAACCCCTCATGACCAGTGGTGTGAGTGGTGATACTGGGAGGGAAGGTTGGGTAGAAAGGGGGAACTGATCACAAGAATCTACATATAACCTCCTCCCTTGGGGATGGGAAACAGAAAAGTGGGTGAAAGGAAACGCTGGGCAGTGTAAGATAAGATAAAATAATAATTTATAAATTATTAAGGGTTCATGAAGGAGGGGGGAGCAGGGAAGGAGGGAGAGGGGAAAAAAGGAAAAATGAGGAGCTGATTCCAGGAACCCAAACAGAAAGCAAACCTTGAGAATGATGAGGGCAACGAATGTGTAAGTGTGCTTTGCACACTTGATGTTTATGTGGATTGTGATAAGAGTCGTATGAGTCCCAATAAAATGATTTAAAATAAAATAATAATATTTAAAAAGATCTTGCCATCCTTGCCTTGAAGGAACTCTCTTGCCACACTTTTTCCGAGACAGACCTGTTTGTCCTTTCAGCAGTCGTAGCTACTCTGTGTACAACAGAATGAAACCCCACTTGGTCCTGTCTCATTCTCACAGTTGTTGGTATGTTTGAGCCCATTGGTGCAACCACTGTGACAATCTATATCATTGGGCATTTTCTTTTTTTGCACTGGTCTTGCCACCCATGATGTCCTTCTCCAGGGACTGGTTCTTCCGGATCACAGTTACATGGTACAAGAGACATCCAAGAAGCAATTCGCAGTACTTTTTCCAAAACAGATTTGTTTATTCTCTCTGGCGGCCCATGGTATATTTAATATTCCTTGCCGACCCCATGATTTCAATATGTTGTGCTACAAATTCACTTATTTTGTTTCAAAAATATTTATTGAGGTCTTATCATGTGCAAATGGCCTGTGAGTCTGCTGCCCTGTGGTGGCTTGTATATTGCCATGATGGTGGACGCTATACTGCGGGTGAATGAAACACCAGCAGGCTCACCCAGAGGGAGTAGGTTTCAGCCAATCTTCCAAAGTAAGAACAGATGATGAAGAAAGGATAGACTGTACCCTTCAGAAAAATTTGCCACTGAAAACATCCTGAATAACATAGAAACATTGTCAGATACTGAAACCCTAGTAGCTCTGAGCAGAGTATTTTCAGAGACGGGTTGAAGGCGGCGCAGGACCGGGCCGTGTCTCCTGGGTCACTGCAAGTCAGAACTGACTGGATGCCCCCTAACAGCAGCAACACAGATGTTCTGTGCAGGAACAATGGCTTAGCAGGATTTTCCTGGCATTGAAGTGGCTTCTTCAACCAGATTGCTGTTTCGTGGACTTTCACAGTCGATGATTCAGCATGTAATTTTTCACTGTGTTCATAAATATTAGACCCCACAGCAAGTAATTTATTCCTAAAATATTTTTTAAATCATGCTAAGGCAGTTTAATGGTTAATCTTGTGAACCTCTCATGATTTAGTACAGATCAAAATTTATTGAAGTATATAAATAATTTCCATAATTTTTCCCTTTATACTTTCAAAACATAGAAATCAAGAAAAAAGAAAGATATATTGAAAGAAATAGTAAATCAGAAAATGTCTAATTAGAATGAGTTTTTTCATTTAAATTAATCTATAATTTTGAAAGGCTTAACCTATTTCATTTCAATTGTTGAATTTAGTGCCATAAAGTTGTTCACCATATTGGCCTTGTTTCATTTTTATATTAATAATGCATTCTCGCTCACTTTTTGTATGTTTGATCTAGCTAGAGATTTGTCAATTTGATCTCATTTTAAAAATTAGGCTTTGTTAAGCTTGTTGGTTTCCTATGATGCCGACTCTGCTTTTATTTTTTTCTCTCTGTATTTTGGATTGACTCTGATCTTTTTCTTTCCCAGCAGTTTGAGGTGAAAGCACTGGTCATTGACTTTACATGATTTTCCCAAGATGAACATTTAATTTAGCAAATTTCCCTCTAAGCTTTAACTGCATTAAATAAATTGAAGTAGAGATGATTTTTTTGTTATCATTGAATACAAAATAGTTTCTAAATTATTTTGTCATTTTTGACCCATGGATTATTTAGAAGTCTGTTATTTAAATTTCAAGTATAAGGATTTTTCTAGACATGTTACTTTTACTGGTTAGTGATTCAATTACACTGTGGTTAGAAAAGATGGTCTATTTTAATCCTTTAAAATACGGAGACCTCTTTTATTACCCAATATGTGATCTATTTTAAGAACATAGTTTATTCACAAGTAAATAGAAGTATAGTTTAGGTCAATAGTAATAATCAGACACGTTAATACATGTGCTTTTCAGATCACTTATGTTTTTATTATTTGTTTTGCTTATCCCAGATGTCAGTTACCATTAAGTCAACCCTAACTACATTGTTCTATGGCTGACGGAAGGGTGTCAAAATCCCCGAGTATAATTGTGAAATAACCTATTTCTATTCTTCACATGATGGTTTTTACTGAATGCATTTTGAGGTACTGTTATTAAGTACAAAGAGCCCTGTTGGCACAAGGGTGAATGAAGCACTCACTGCTAGACAGAAGGTTAGCTGTTCAAACCCTTGGGAGATAAAGGATCTGGAGATCAGTTCTCATACATACTACTGCCACCGGAACCCTGTGCGGACAGCTCTACTTCATCATTGTAGTTGGCATTGTCTGTATGGCACACAAAAGAATTATTAGATGCATACATATTTCTGATTATATTTTCTGATTGTTGACCCTTTGTTCATTATAAAATACTCTCCATTATCTTTGGTCATACTCATTTGAAATCTATTTTAGCTGCTATTAAAACAGCCACCATAGGCTTCTTCTGCTTCATCATTTTATTTGAGTTTATCAATCATTTTAATTGAGTTGGTTTTGACTTATTGCAAACCCGTGAGGACAGAGGACACTGTGGTTCAAGGCTGTGACTCGGGGAAGCAGATCACTCGGCCTGTCTACTGAAGAATTAGGAGGAGGTACTCATGTTAAAAGAATAGAATAAATTTGGAATAAGGTCCCTATGTGTAATTTCTATAGAATTATAATTCTTGGTTGTTTTGCTTTAGTATTTAAACTATTTTCTGTTACATATTAACTATAAGCTAATTTAAGAGATAGTAAAGCTTGGATTAAAAAATAACTTTCTGCCATCCCTTGATATAACTTTAAAGCACTGAAGCAGGGTTGTATCTATGGCTGCACCTAGTTACGTCCACAGGTTTAAATATCCTTCTGAATACTTCTTTAACCTTCCAAGAGAAGGTTTTGATAACCTGTGAAAGCTGTGCATGTGAACAGATGTCCTCTGGAAAAATAAATGTTGGTCAATGTTGGCCAGAGAACAAAGCGAATCAGCCCTAAATGATTTCCACATTTGAGTACCACATATCAATCATCGGTGACAGCAGCGATTTCTCTGCTGTGACACCGAAGAGCTATACTGATTTCCTTTAGACATGCTGCCACTGAAATAGATTAATTCTTAGTCATCAGAATCTGATTTGGGCGCAAGCTTATCATGCTAATCACCTATGGGAATAAGGTCACGGAAATTTTCTGGTCATTTAATGGAAAAGAAACCAGCAAAGATAAAAGAAAAACACCAGATCAAGAGGCTACCAATGTCAATTATGTCCTGCATCTCAGGCCAATTAAACATCATCTGGGTAGGATTAACTTTTACAGGGCATAATTCCCTTCATCACAAGGTGCACAGTTTACTGGTAAGAAACATGTCACTAGAACAAAGCTAATTAAACCGTTGCTTTTCATCACAGTCTACCTCTGGCTGCTCTCAGTCCCCTGTGACTTCAAGCCAAGAGCTTGGGATGTTTTTCTTGCAATGGAATATAAGGTATTTGGTAGCAAACAAACAGAAAGGAATATTCCAGTGGAAAGTTGATTTTTAAAGAAATAGTAATTGATGACTTTTCTTCAACATCTTTCTTACACTGAAATGATTATACCTCTCCCCATAACCAAGTTCATTCACACATACAGATGCTTATTAAACACATATGCTTCCAGAGGCATTTTGTCAGATGCTGGGTATAATGCAATGAATAGATTCTGCCCTTGAACTTGACACCACACAGTCCACTGGGGAGACATGGTGATAAGTTCTATAAAAAAGTGTAAAAAGCAAAGCTGTCACCTTTTTGACTAAGGTGAGCCCAAAACACGTCGTTGTATGTTCAATTGCCTCAGAGGCTTGTGAAAGTTGGACCATGAAAAAGAAAGATCTGGAGAAAAATTGACACATTTGAATTGCAGTGTTAGATATATATATAGACTATCCCATAGTTTTCCGGAAAAATTGACACATTTGAATTGCAGTGTTAGATATATATATATATATATATATATATAGACTATCCCATAGTTTTCCAGAAGAATGAACAGACTTAAGGAAGTAGAGTCAGAATGTTCCTGAGAAGTGAGATGGAAAGATGCCGCCTGCCTGACTTTGGGCATATTTACAGAAGCTGACGGCTACATCTTGCTTTTACAAAGTGGTGGGTGAATTCGAACAACTTCCCTTTGGGTTAGCAACTTGAGTCTGACCCTTTAGCCAAGAGGGACCAATCCTTACAGAAAGGCATCTTGTTTTCACTCTTGCTTTTCAGCAAAAAGAGGGAGACCTTCTGTGAGATGGATCAATACGGTGGCGGCAACGACAGGCTCAAACATTACAACAGTTGTGAGCATGGCAGGCACGTTCCTTCTCTTATGCATAGAGTGGTCAAGAGTCAGAGCCAATTCTTGGGAAGTTAGGGGAAAGTGAGGGCATGTTGTCCAGAGGAAGACCCCATCCGGATGGGTCTTGAAGCCTAATTAGGAAGTTTACCAGGATTCTAAACTGTAGTTCAACTATAGTAGTGAATTGTTTCCTCCTGGAATTTTACCATGGGGATATTTTAAAACTTCATATGACAACAGTACAGTTATAATTCAAAGAAATTAACATTGGTATGACAATATTAAGCAAGCTGCAGATGTTATTTGTATGTCCCCAGCTTTTACATTGATGTTCTTTTCCTGTTTCAGGATATAATTCAAGGTATCACATTACATCTAGTAGTTCTGAGCAGAATCTTGCTTTCCCTCCAGTCAGTGAGCTTTTCACATTATCCATTATGTTGAGAAGTTTAAAGATTCCTGGCGAGCTGTTATATAAAGTGTCCCTCAATTTGGGGTTCTCAGTGTTTTCTCATAATTAAACTGGAGTTACAAGTTTGGGGGAATGAGATCACAGAGGTACGTTTGGGGGAATGAGATCACAGAGGTACGTGCTCTTATTACTGTATCAAGTCCTGGGGTGAATCATTCCAATGTAACTTACATCACTGATATTACCCTTGATAACTTTTTAAGGTAGAGCTGTCAGGTATAGTAAAGCTATTAGGTGCTCCCTTTCCACGTCCTATGCTTTGGAAAGGGAGCAATTCACACTTACTGAATAGAACACTATCTATATATATTTGGAATTTGTTAGAAAAAAATTTCTCCTCTC
This sequence comes from Echinops telfairi, assembly GCF_000313985.2. Classification (NCBI taxonomy): domain Eukaryota; kingdom Metazoa; phylum Chordata; class Mammalia; order Afrosoricida; family Tenrecidae; genus Echinops; species Echinops telfairi. The sequence continues at coordinate 48,853,788 of NW_022111369.1, forward strand.
TTGTTATTTGTTTCTTGAATTATTCATTTATACCATTATGAATTCGTGTACATTTATTTTACACTTTGGGTTATAATCCAATACAATGTTATTTGTTTTGTTGCTCAAATTAATCCAGGTTTGATCTTTGAAATCCCTTTCAGTTTATTGCTTGTGTTAGGCCTGCTCCATATTTTTCATGTTTTAGTCTTTCTTTGTATTTTGATACTATGAGATTATGCAGAATCTCCATCTATTATCCCTAAAATAAGACATTTCCCAGGAAATTCTGATACTTTTTATTGGAGAACAATAATTAGAAGCCAAGATCTGGGCACTGGATGTGGCTATATTTACAGTGTATTTACATGCTTAGATTAAAAACAGAAGCAAAATTAAATAGAAGAAAAGATAGCTAAAAGCTCATTGGAAAACCATTTTCAACAGAGTGAAGAAAAAAAATCAAAGGTCATTCAGCAATGGCATCAATATAGCATCAAACCAACTGATACGTAGCCTCTCAGAAATAAAGGAATTAGAGGCACAAAGTACTTTTGACCAGGGGAATGTGGGTAGGCTGAAAAGTGCAGTATGGAGAAAAGGCCCTATGATAAGTAGTTAACTTCGCAGCTCCACTTTCAGATGGTGTACATCCAGAAAGCTCTTCCTCTTCCACACAGCAGAAGACTGGAGTTTACTTTCCAAAGGAATTTTATCAGAAATATTTGATTTTTGACTAATTGGCTTAGCTAGGGCAGGAGGGGGACATACTATTAAAAACAAGAGAAATTAGTGGAAAACTATTTGAAATAGCAAAACCCATTCTCGGTATCATTTGTATCACTTCCTTTTTGGAACTATTACAAACATGACAGCCTGAAAATATCCGTGGAAAATGGAATTTTAAAATAATGCAATTTTCCATAACCCTTTTGAAACTCTAACAAGCATTCATGTACACATGTCCTGGTACACATGATCATAAAGTCCTCTGAAATATATAGCTACCCATCAAATTGCTGTGTAATCTGTAGTTTCACCACAAAAACAAATCAAAATCTTAGAAAACTTTCTGGTAGAAACTGACAAATTTAATCTAAGATTATATGAAACTTTAAAAAACATCAAAATAGTCAAAATGGCACTGAAAAGGAGGACAAAACTGGAGGAATAATGCTGACTTCAATGTTTACTATAAATCAACAGTAATTGATGTATGTCAAGATAGACCAGTAGATCAATGGAACAGAATAAACAGTCTAAAAATCTGCCCACACTTATCTTGTTAATTGAGTTCAAACAAAGGTGCAAGGCAATTGTGAAAAGGGCTTTTCTTTTCTTTTGAGAAAAAGTCTTTTCAACAAAAATGCTGAAACAGTTAGCAAAACAATAATCTTAACTCACCTCATTATATAGGCATCATTTGTCTTACAAATCAATCATAAAATTAAAGTGTAAGAGATAAATTTTTACATGTCTATGTGGAAACAGAACTTTTTTCCTTATATAAAACTCCAAAAGCATAAGCTCTAAAAGAAGGGGGGAAATCAATACGTTTGACTTTAAAATATTAAAGCCATATGGTTCAAAAGACATCACAGCTAACAGTATTAAGAGGCATGCCACAGACTTGGGGGAATTCCCTCGCAGCTCTGCCTACAGGAACACCTCCAAGACCTGGCAGTGCATATGGCCACCAAACAACAATGTACAAGGACTCTGGTAGTGGCTCTAGTCAGAGCAGCCTCAAACTGAAAGCAACCCAAGCTTCCATCAACGGAAAATGGGAATATATGGGAACCAGTTGTTAGTTGCCATAGAGTTGACTCCAACTCATGGTGACCTTATGTATAACAGAATAAAATGTTTCCCGGTCCTCTGTCATCTTCATGATGGTGGGTAGATTTAAGTATTAAAAACTAAATCAGTTGCCATTGAATCGACTCCAACAAATTGTGGGAAGAGATAGAACTGTGACCCCAATGGTAATTGCATTATGTGCTAAATGTGATTAATATCATTGACTTAGAAAAATCTTTGCATATATATTTTACCATAATAATATTTAAAGAAAACTATATCTATCGTTGAAGTCATGATGGTGGTTTCTTATGTGGAATGGGAAAGGTTGACTTTGAAACTCACAAGGATATCTCTGGAGGCACTGAAAATTTTCTTTATCTTGATTTATGTGATGGTTCCAAAGCACATATTCACACAAATGCACAATTCCAGTGACGTGAAAACTGAATTGTAGTGCACTTTAGGCATCAATTCTAAAAATATATCATAAAAATTAAGAGTAATATGTATATTATCTTATAAGAAAATAGGAACATAGTGAAAATATCCTCCACCACGTGTGGGTCAGTTTGTCACACTGCGGTGGCTTGTGCATTGCTATGATGCTGGAAGTTATGTCCCTGGTACTTCAAATGCTGGGATGGTCACCCAAAGTGGACAGATTTCACCAGACATTCCAGACTAAGAATAGGCTAAGGCTCTCTACTTCAGAGTAAGGAAAACATATGCCTATCTTCCAAATGTTGTAGGACACTGAAGGCCTAATGAATGGAAACAGAACATTGTCAGACATAGTGCCTACGGATGAGCCCCTCGGTGCTGAAGGGCACTAAAAATGTGACTTGTGACAGCGAAGGAACTACTTTCTTGGAGGGGAGTTGACCATGGTGACATGACCGGGTAAGGTCTGTGGGAGTGGACCCTTCAGAATCTTTTTTAGTTAATGGGGCATGACTCAAGGTAAGGATAGAAAGCTGTAAAAATCTGCTAATGATCAGAACTTGGAATGTGTGAAATATGAATCTAGTAAAATTGGAAGTGGTCAAAAATGAAATGGAACACATGAAGGTCAATATCCTTGGCATTAGTGAGCTGAAACGGATTGGTATTGGTCATTTTGCATCAGAAAATCACATGATTTCCTATGCCAGGAATAATACCATCAACAGCAATGGCTTGGCATTCAACGGCAATAAAAATCAAAATCTATCATGAAATACAGTGTTGTCTATGATTGGTTTATATGTATCTGCCTTCAAGGAAAGCCACAAAAGCTAATCGTGTAGAAATTGAAGAAATCTATTCATGCTTTCAGTCTTAAGTCAATCAAACATGCAATCAAGATACATTGATAATTATTGGTGGTTGGACTGTAAAAGTGGGAAATAAAGAGGGAGGTATAGTAGTTAGATAATATGGACTTGGTGTGAGAAAGGAAGCTGGTTAATGCATGATTGAATTTTGCAAGACCAATGGCTGATTCCTAGCGAATACCTTTTTTTCCACAGCACAAAAGGCAACCATATACATGGGCTTCTCCAGATGGAATACACAGAAATCAAATTGACTACATTTGTGGGAAAAGACGATGGGAAACATCAAGACCAGCAGCTAAGATCACACTAGAGGCTGACTGTGGAATGGACCATAAATTGCTCATACGTAAGTTCAGGATAAAGAAAATTAAAACAAATCCATGAGAGCCAAAATACAACCTGAATTCTACCCCACCTGAACTTCAAGAACATCTCAAGAACAGATTTGCTGCAAGTAACACTATAACACAAGACCTGATGAGCTGTGGGAGGACTTCAAGCACATCATTCATGAAGAAAGCAAAAGGTCATTGAAAAGACAGGAAAGAAAGAAAGGATCAAGGTGGGTGTCAGAAGAGACTGAAAATTGCTCTTAATCTTAGGTCACTAAACCAACAGATGAAATGAAAAATTCAAAGAGCTGAGCTGAAAATTTCAAAGGTCAGCTTGAGAAGACTAAGTCAAATATTGAAAATATTTGAAATATTAAAAAAAGATTTGAAATATTGAAAATATTTAAAAATAAAATGTGCAAAGACGTAGAGTTAGAACACCATAAAGGACACACAGCATACCTAAAACTGAAAGAACTCAAGAAAAAGTCAAGCCTGAGGTGCAATATTGAAAGATTTTATGGGAAAAATATTGAATGATGCAAATAGCATCCAAAAAGGCATGGGAGGGGAGGGGGATTCACAGGTCATTGTACCAAAAAGTGCTAGTCAACAGTCTGCCATTCCCAAAGGTAGCATACGAGTAAGACCAATGGTGCTGAAGGAAGAAGTGTAAGCTGCACTGAAAACACTGCAAAACACAAGGCTCCAGGAATTGATGGAAAACTAGTTGAAATGTTTCAACAAGCCAAGGAAGCTCTGGGAATGCTAATTCATTTTTGCCAGGAAATTTGGAAGACAGCTATTTGGCCAGCTGACTACATGAGATCCTAATTTATACCCATCCAAACAAGGGTGACTCAGAATGCTCAAATTGTAGAATAATATCATTAATAGCACATGCAAGTAAAATTTTACTGAAGATCATCCAACAATGGATACAGCAGAACATTAACAGGGAGCTGCCTGAGGTTAAGGCAGAATTCAAAAGAAAGCATGGAACAAGTAATATCATGGCTGATATCAGATGAATCTGTTACCGAAGAAGAGGCAGGGTCAGGGGATTGTCCCCCTCCATGCCTGAAGGCCCCCTACAGGATATTGGAGGAGAACCAGGAGCGCCTTAGCCCACCATAGAGACTACGGGGCATACGCCAGCCAAACCCTGAACCAAGCGGGCAGTATACCAGGGCAGCTCAAACTAGGCCTAGGTGGGCTTAATTTAGCCAATGGGGTCAGCCAATACCTTCAACCATGCCTCCCAGTGAGAGACTTCAAATACCTGGACCATGAGTCCCCTCCCTTCCGTTTTTTTTCTTCTTCCTCACCCTTCTGCTGGGCTGGGCTGCAGTCTCTCTGTGGGGTGTGCAGTCACACAAGGTTGCCCGTGTTCAGTGACTGTAAACCCGAAACTTCTTCCGTCCTTTATAAAACCCACTTGGATCACAAACCAGGCTTTAGCATGAATTCTTCTCATGCGAAGCCAAGAACCGAGGTATTTCCCACCCGAGAAATGGAACATTATGGTTCTGTGAGTCCGATATATAACTTTGGGACTATATCTCAAGGTAAGGCTAGCTCAGAATATTTTCCTGGAGTGGGCCCCCATTCCGGCCTCACTGACTTTGTGGGCACCTCCGGACTTTCACTTCACCACTCTTGGGAGACTGAGGAAACAAGTGGCTCCGGTTGGTTGGACTTTAAACTGCAGGGTGTGTGGTTTGAAAAGGATGCCAGTCTGGACCTTTCCCGCACAGCCATGGCTGCAGATGTCCTCGGGGCCTGATATGGGCCACGCATAAGGTATAGCCTGGGTTCCGTCCCCTCATGTCTATCTTTCTACCCGTGCTTTCTATTTTTATGTGGGGCTGCAGGGCTGCCTATCTGTGCTTCCGGGGCCTTGCAAACTCACCCCAGCCTCACGTCCTAGGATGTGACCGAAACATCGCAGCCTACAGTGTTGGGGAATTTCGGTCCCAAGAGACTTTTTGATTTTCAGTGGTCCGCTTTGTGTCCCTGTAGGCAAGATGGCCACATGTGCACGTGTAAGCCTGTTGGTCTCTGCAGGATTCTGGTTCCCATTACTTGCCCCTCAGTGATTCTCAACTAGGCCGCATGGGGTAGCCACCATTTTCCTGATCATGTGACTCTCCGCTCCCCAGCAAGATGGCGCCACCCAATGTCCACCGCCATTTTTGTTGTAGGACAGCTGAGCACATGACCCTGGACAAAATGGCACCCAGTGCTCCAACCATGTGGGGGGGCCTGCCCGGTTCCCCTGGGGACTAGCCCCGCCTAGTCCCCTGTTGGTCAGCCTGGTTTTTTTCCCCATGGACAACTTCCTCCCTTCCCTTTTGTTATCTCCTGGTTTTACAAACAAGCTGCTTGGTCCTGGTTGATGTTTGCTTTAACGTCTTTCCAGTATTCTGGTTCGGCTTTTTTTCCCTACAGGATAGTTTTCCTTTGCTGAAGTCTCAGGCAAAGGCATTCAAAAGCCAGGGCCCTAAGTAACTGCTAACTCTTGTCGCCAAAGGCTTTTAAGCGTCACTGCCCCCAGCACTGGGGGCCATGCATGTTCCTGGCACAGTTCTGCTATAACAGCATGTGTTCATCCAAGGATCCAGTTTTCCCTAGAATGTTCCCTGATCCAGCTGACTGGTCTCTCCTCCCATTCAAAGTTTTGGAAGGCCGCTTGTGCCAGTGGTTGCCTTTGAAGGCTATTGAGAGGCCACTCGAAGGAGTGGTCCACCTTGCTCACTGTCTAGAAAACAGTGGGGACCTAGTTTGCTAGCAAAGACTGGGTCTCCAGCTCTCTTCCTTGAACAGGGGCACCTGTCGAGGTTCAGGTCCCACGGAGCATAGATGTGGCTCACGCCAGAATCCCAGTTAGAACCTTGGTGTGCCAGGCTCTCCTGACATCACTGCTGATTGTGTTTTCTAAAGGGGATGGAGAGATCGGTGGTGAAGCGAACCCCACTTCATTATATTCTATTTAATTGGGAGAGATTTAACCTGCAGATAATGGAGGAACAGAAGCTGATTTCATTTTGCAATACCATCTGGCCTTAGAACATTGTAGGGGACGGGGAATCCTGGCCAAAGAACAGCACACTTTCCCTTCCAACCCTGATCCAGCTAGAACATTTCTTCAAGAGATGGGAAAGGTGGAGGAGTTCCCTTACGTTGAAGTCTTTTTTCTTTTGAGAAAAAGTGAAGGCCTTTGTTCCCAGTGTACACTATACCCACTAAGGGGCCCTGAAGCTGAAGGCTACTATACTCCCAGGACTGTCACACCACTCTTGAACCCTGAATCTGTAGAGGCTGGGGAAACAGGTGACCCTGTCAACTTTATACCCTTAGTAGAGACAGCTGGGGAGTTTATTCCCCAGGAAATTCACAGGCCTTTCACCCTAATTAAACTCAGGCAGCTTAACGGTGACCTGGGCAGTTCCTCTGACAACCTGAACAGTACATAAGAGAACTTCCAGCAACTCACCCTAGCCTATGATTTGACTTGGAAGGATGTAATGGTCATATCGGGACCGACTATGACAGACATTGAGAAAGAATGAGTGCTAAAAGGTGCTAGGAAGTTTTCAGAGAGTTTACATGTGATAAATGATAAGTACCCAATAGGAGAAATAACTGTGCCTATTACTGACCCTGACGGATTATAATGAACGGGTGTGTATCACAAGTGGACTGAAGTCAGGTAGGCAAAAGGCCGTTAATTATGCCAAAGGGACAGCTATTCACCAGGGGCCTGAGAAAAGCCCCGTAGGTTTCTTAAAGCAGGTGAAAGAGGCCCTGCGGAATCACACCACTGTAGACCTAGATTCCTAGGAAGGGCAAGTCTTGCTCATGGAAATATTACTCACATAGGCTGCACCAGACATTCAGAAAACACTCCCGAACTTAGTGCAGAAGACTGAACAAGTTATCCTAGAAGAGATGGTTACTAGTGCTAACGCCACCTATTACACTAGGGACAAGGAGGGGTGGCCCGGGTTCAGGAGAAGGAGAGAAAGATGAAAATCCGGTATGCCCAAGTACTGGCTGCCATTGCTAACAGCTCCCCAGTTTCCCAGACCCCTGAACAAGGTACCAAGTGCTACTTGTGCTGGCGGCCAGGTCACTGGGCTAGGAACTGCCCTAACTGGAATAGGTCTCCCTGAGGGCCATGTTACCACTGCAAACAAACTAGCCACTGGGCAAACAAACTAGCCACTGGGAAGCTCCCTGGCCTATGGAAAATAACCAGGAAGGGAAGTACCCACCGTCTAATGTACAGCTGCCAACTGGAGATTGAAGCCCCTTGGCCTGGAAGGCCAAGCAGCAAGAGATAGCTTTACTGGGCCTGGAGCTTCAGGTAAGCATCAATGTGGCAGGTAGGTCAGTAAATTTCCTCCTAGATACTGGGGCTGCCTATTCTGTCCTTATTTCCTTCCCCAAACCACTAGTACCCTGCACCTGAACCATCCTGAGAGTGTCAGGAAAACCTATCGTCAAATTTTACAGAACCCCCCAGGTGCCTATGGGACAACTTCTATTTCTCTCATAGTTTCCTAGTAGTCCCTGAGTGTTCTGCTGCTCTCCTAACCCAAGATGTATTGTCTAAGCTATACACCTACATAGTCAATGGGCCTCATCCTAGTCCCACTACAACTTTCCAAATGTTCCTTACTGTGGAGGAGCTGCAGATTCCCCCACAGGAACAGTGGGAAAGGGCCATAACCCCTGCTAGTCTGGGACATGGGAGTCTCCTGCAGAGATTAGTATGAAACCCCTGTGAAGATTTTCCTAAAAGACCCCACCCAGTTTTCCCACCAGCTGCAGTACCCTTTGAAACCTGAAGCCATCAAAGGATTACAACCCCTTATTAATAAATTCGTCCAGCATGGACAATTGATCCCTGTTAACTCTTCTTGTAGCACCCCAGTATTACCAGTCAAAAAGAAAAACGGGTCTGATTGGCTGGTCCGAGACCTCAGGATTATAAATGAAATAGTGATCCCACTGCACCCAGTAGTACCTAACCCGTATAAACTCTTAGGAGAAATTCCTAGTTCCACACAGTGGTACAGTGTCCTGGACTTAAAGGATGCCTTTTCCTGCATTCTGCTGGTCCAACAGAGCCAGTTCCTTTTTGCTTCAGAGTGGAAATTGGAACAGTGGCAGTCACACACCAATTTTCTTGGACTGTGTTACCAATAAGCTTCTGAAATAGCCCCCACTTGTTTGGGCAAGCCCTAAGTCAGGACCTAGCGGGTCTTACTCCAGAGCAGTGGGTCTCAACCTTCCTAATGCCGCGACCCTTTAATACAGTTCCTCATGTTGTGGTGATCCCCCAACCATAAAATTATTTTCCTTGCTACTTCATAACTATAGTTTTGCTACTGTTATAAGTCAGGTGAGCCCTATGAAAGGGTTGTTCAACCCTCCAAGGGGTCGTGACCCACAAATTGAGAACCCTGCTGCTCTAAAGGGAGGCATAGTATGTAGATGACCTCCTCATCTCTCCACCACTTGGGAACAGTCCATTGCTCATACAGTACAAGTTCTAAACTTCTTACCAGAAAGAGACTACAAAGTCTCTAGGGCCAAGCCCAGCTAATGCAACAGGAGGTAACATGCCTGGGACCTGTTCTATCAAAAGGAAAAAAAAGGGTTCTCCTTAGAACATGTGAGGCAACTGTGGAGTTGCCCAAGCCGGAAATTCAGAGACAACTGTGACCATTTCTAGGCCTTATGGGGTTTTCAGAATCTGGATTCCCAACTACAGACTCCTAGAAAACCCCCTAAATGAGAGTCTGAAAGGGAGAAGTAACTTAGCACCACTACCGTGGGGCACGGAGCAAAGGGATGGAGTAGACCAACTTAAGGCTCTTCTGCTCCAGGCTTCAGCACTGGGTCTCCCAGACCCTACTAAGAAGTTTCCTGTATCCTCAGGAAAGGAAGGGGCAAGGCCTAGGAATGCTGATCCAGAAGCTAGGACCCCAGCCTCAGCCAGTGGCATATTTATCAAAGAGGTTAGATCTTACCTCAGCAGGCTGGCCACCTTGTCTACGAGCAACCACTGCCATGGCCCTCTTAGTCAAAGAAGCAAAAAAAAGCACCATAGGAGGAAATTTAGAAGTCCTGACTAACCATAGGATCTCCAAAGTGCTACAAGCTAAAGGCTATAACTGGCTTTCTGAGAGCTGCCTATTAAAGTACCAAATCCTTCTTACAGAAAGCCCCGATGTCACTGTCCAGCCATGTAGTCCCCTCGATCCAGCTGCGTTACTCCCTCACCCTGGGGAGGACACTAGACCCCCTCATTCCTACTTTGGACTACAGTCTACTAATGACTTGCTTCGGAAAGACCTCAAAGGTAACCACTGGCTGTAGCGGATTGTGTCTGGTTCTCAGAAGGTAGCAGCTTTGTGACTGATAGAGTGCACAAGCTCGGTTATGCCATTGTTTCCCTTGATCAAGCCATTGAAGCAAATCCCCTGCCCCCGGGAACTTCAACCCAACTGGCTGAACTCAGAACCTTGTCCCGGAGACTTGAGCAAGCAGAGGAAAAGAAATCAATGTTGCTTACTGACTCCAAATATGGATTTTTGGTTCTCCATGCCCACTCTTCAATCTGACAGGAAAGGGAATATCTAACCACCCAGGGAAGCCCCATTAAGTATGGGAGAGGGGACCGCAAATCAAGGCACTCTTGGAAGCTGTCTAACACCCAGCTGAAGTGGCAGTAGTGCACTGCCGATGGCACCAGAAGGGCAACTCAGAAATCGCAGTGGGCAATCGAGCAGCTGACAGGACCACCAGACAGGAAGCCCTGGGCACTACTTCCTTAGCCTCCATAAATGCCCTAATTCTCCCAAACCAGCTTCCTCTTCCAGATTACTTTCCAGAAGAAGTGAAACAAGTGAAGACACAGGAATTCTGCCTTTGACTTGATGGATGGGGGGGGCGGGGGGGGGGGTGGGGGATAATAAGCTCCTCTTACCACAAAGGTTTCAGTGGAAAATCGTGAAAGCTTTCCACGATGCCACTCATCCTAGCCACAAACCCTCCTTGATGCTGCTCACTCAACAGTTCTGTGGGGCCAACTTAACCTCAACTATCAGATCAGTAACCTCCCACTGTCTCACCTATGAGACCAGCAGCCCCCAAGGAGCACTCAAAAGCCCCCTTGCTCCCCCTGTCCAGCACAAGGGGTCTTACCCTGGGGAAGACTGGCAGATAGATTTTTCCCAGCTGCCCAAGGATTTAAGTCTCTTCTAGTGTTCTTGGACACCTTCACCAGGTGGATTGAAGCACATCCCACCTGGACTGGGAAGGCTCACGAATGGCTATAAGATTACTTCTGAAAGTAAATCCTTGATTTGACCTCCCCAAATCATTGCAGAGTGATAACAGGCCTGCTTTCCTCTCCCAATCACTCAGGCAGCCTCCCAACACGTGGGAATAACCCATCAGCTCCACTGCACCAGGAAGCCTCAGTGATCGGGGCAGGTGGAGAGAATTAACCAACACCTGAAGTTAACCCTCTGAAAACTGACACAAGAAACTCAGCAGAACTGGAAAGATGCACTGCCTATAGCTCTGTTACATCCCAGGATTGCCCCATGGCAACATACGTGTTTAAGCCTCTATGAAGTTTTATACGAGCGGCTTTTCTTGTAACAGAGCTAGCTATGGACTTAACTCCTATGGACTTAACAGCCTTAACACCGCGATATGCCACAAGAGTAGCCCAATGTCACAAGGCAGTCCATCAGTATGCACTCACCCAGGCTCAGGGGGAGGAAAAGCTAGCACCCTTGTGCCAGCCAGGAGACCTAATGCTTATAAAAACTTGGAAGGACATGCCTCCCAATTCCCAGCTTTAGGCAGTCTGGAAGGGACCTTTGTCAGTAATTCTCTCTCCCCCCACTGCTGTCAAAGTCCCAGGGCAGAGTGTTTGGATCTGCCATTCATGGGGGAAACCCTGGAAACCATCACCATCAGACCTCAGTACACCTATGAGTACACCTGTGAGCCTAACCTGTGGACAGTTAGGATGGTGTTTCGTCGCCCCGCCCCCCCCCCCACCACCAGGACAGATGAGGGGGCCTCCACAGACGACTCTCAGAGGCCAGTGAACGCTTTCACCCCGTTCCTGGGTTTACAGTGAACAAACCCCCCTGCCTATCAGTCTTAAGATTTCTAAACTTCCCATGACACTCCCCCACCTCCAGGCACTGCTAGCTCAGCTGGGCCCTCCCTGCCTTCCCTAAACTGCTCACCTGGCTTGTTGCGTCCAGAAGTCGTCAGGATACAGTAGAACCCCGGGACTTGACCGCATCAGTACTCGACTTAGCCGATTTCAACGCAAAATGTCGAGAAAATGTTGCATCCGGGAGCTTGACTAAACATCGGAATCTGACCAGACGCACCTGATTTTTGTAAACAAAATCAGCTTCTGTTTCCGTCACTCGGTGTTAGTGGTGGTGTTAGGACACGTTGTTTAAACCTTTTGCGGCTGTGTTCCAAACTCAAAAGCCCCCTTGCTCCACCTGTGCTATAATTTTCTTAGTTTTTGTGGCTTTTTGTACTGTTTTTATATAAAAAACATGGGTCCTAAGAAAGAGATTTTTGAAAAGAATCATCATGATAAGGAACTGGTTAACTGTGTTATTGATACTGTTGATGATAATTTAGCAAAGCCTTTTAGTAAACAGTTTAGGAAATGCCAACACCAGACCACATTAGACAGATTTATTTTTCAGAGCAACACAGCCTGGTCCTGGTGTAAAAAGGCAAGACGGGAGAAAACTCCTGAATAGCAGCTACCAGTTGATTTTGTGGAAGGGGATTCCCCTTCCCAACAACTCTCTCTCCATCGCTCCTCTCCACATCTGTGTCCACAGATCCAGATCCTCATCCATCTCAAGATATAGGCCATACTGTAGTTGCTAAAAAAACTTGTTAAATATTGAGTTTCTTTTTTAAATTATATTATTTAACTCTGAACTTATTTACTTCATGATTTCTGTGTAATTCTTTGTATAAAAAGGCAAGGTTAGGATAAAACCTTGGGGGTCGAGAACAGATTAAACCATTTTCCATTATTATTATGGAAGAAATTGATTTGGAACTCAACGGCATCACATCTCGATGCTCCTTCTAGAATGGATTAGTGTTCAGGTCCAGGATTCTACCGTACCAATGTCTCAGAGCCAACCCCAGGATCACCAGCTCATGGATCACCCCAACCTCATCTAGTGTAGGCCCTGTGTGGACACCCCTCCCAACAGAGTAGGAAGGGTGTGGACCCAAAGCCCCACATCGTGCCCCTTTTTGCCAGCAGGAAGCAGCTGGAGATGTCATCACCCAGCACCCCAAAGATTTGGGTCCATATTCCTTCAGTGGAGAAATGCTAGGTAGAAGAGGCAGGGACAGGAGGATTGTCCCTCTCCATGCCTGAAGGCCTCCTACAGGAGGTTGGTGGAGAACCAGGCGAGCCTTAGCCTGGGCATAAAGACAACTGGACATGCACCCATGTAAGCCCTAGCCAGGTGGCTCAAACTAGGCCCAGATGGGCTTAATTTAGCCAATGGGCTCAACCAATACCTTCGGCCATGCCTCCCAGTGAGAGGGCTCAAATGCCTGGACCATGAGAGCACACCTTCTTTTTCACTTCTTCCTCACTGTTCTGCTCGGCTGTACCCCGGTCTCTCTGGCCTCAGGCTACCACATGTGGTAGCCCGTGTTCAGTGACTGTACAACCAGAAACTCCTTCCTTCCTTGACAAAACCTACTTGGATCACAAACCAGGCTTTGGCGTGAATTTTTCATGCAACGCCAAGAACCAAGGTATTTCCCACCTGAGAAATCAAACACATCTTGGTTCAAAACAGACTATCAAAAAGATGTTTACTTGTGCTTAGTATTTTGCTGAGGTATTAGTCTGTGTGAAACATAACAAACTATGGGTAACTGAGAAAAATTGGAATTCCAGAACACTTCATTGTGTTCATGAGGAACTTGTGTATTGATTGAGGCAGTTGTGTGAACAGAACAAAAAAATACTGCCTGGCTTAAATCAGGAAGATGTGCTAGAGGCTTGTATTCTCTCATCCTACTTAGTCTATTTGCATGCTGAGTAAATCATCAGAGATGTTAGATTAGATGAAGTAGAATGCAGCCTTGGGATTGGAGGAAGACTTATTAATGACTTTTGATATGCAGAGGACACAGCCTTGCTTGCTGAAATTGAGGGGGATTTGAGGCACTTGCTGATGAAGATATAGGATTGTAATCTTCACCATGGATTACAATTCAACGTCAAGCAGACCAAAATCCTCACAACTGGACCAAGGGATAGCACCACGATACATGAAGAAAATGTTGAAGTTGTCAAGGAGTTAGACTCATTTGGATCCACAATCACTGCTTCTAGAAGCAGCAGATCAAAAAGATTCGGTAAATGTGTAATACCGAAATCTACTGCAGAAGCCCTCTTTAGAGTATTGAAAAGCAAGGATGTTAATTTGGGAACCAAGGTGTGTCTGACCCAAGCCATGGTATTTTCAATTGCCTCCTATGCCTGTGAAAGTTAGACATTGAATAAGGAAGAGTGAAGAATAATCGAAGCACTTGTATTGTGGTGCTGGAGAAGAATGTTCAGAGTACCGCAGACTGCTCAAAGGACAAAGCAATCTGTCCTGGAAGACCGGAGCAGAAAACCTATCTTTCTCCTTCAGAGCTGCTGGTGGTTTTGAACTGCTGACCTTGTACTTAACAGTCCAACACATCACCACTAAGCCACCAAGGCTGCCTGAATTTAAGTCTAGAGGTTGGGAAACATTATGTTAGTGGCATAATGTATCTGGTGAGACATTATAAGAAAAATGCACGTTTATTTTTTATGTCAGTTTAAAATCAGAGCTGAAAGGAAATAGAATAGAATAGGGCTTGTGCTTTCCCATCTGTGCTAGTTAGGCTTTTTGTGTTTAACTAAAAGAAGATATGGGTGGAGTTTAACCTGTCAATCAGGTCGCAGCTTAATAACCTCTTTTGGAGGTGCGACTCAGATAAATAGCTCTCTGGAGGCTGGCTCTTCTCTCTCACTCCACCTTCACCTTCCTATTGAGCCATTCTGAGACCGATGCAGTCACTGCCATTGGTTCCACACAACTTTGCATCCTCTGGCCTGTGATCTTCCTGCATTCTGCATCATTACTTGTGACTGCATGAGTCTAAAGAGGGAGTTATGGACTAGTATCGTATTTATGGACTTGAATTGTGCTGGGCTGAGACATTTTGGTGATATATAATTACTTCTTCATATATATTCTTATATTTCTTACACATGTATGAGTGTCTATGGATTTGTTTTTCTGGTCCATCTGGCTTAACACCCCTTCAAAAGTACAAAATAAAACTGAAGGAGCATTTGAACCATAGAAAAGCCAAATAAACTCACTTAATTTCCAGGACCAAATCAAATAGATGACTCTATTTGTTGTTAAAACTATTGAATCAATTAAGATGGTGTCTGCAAATTGTTTCACTTGCATGAAAAGCTCATGGGTAAGAGATTAAGGACATGAGTCCACTTTCACCTCCAAGGAACCTGAGTTCCCTGTAATTAATTTTAGAGAAAGAGATCTGTCTTTCAAAGGATCAAGAATGATGTCATGGACACATGGACTGGATGGAATTAAAGAAATATAAGGAATAGTACATGTATTTATGAGACTGCTGGCCAGTTTGGACTAAAGACCATTGTGACTGCTCTAGAATAAAATGTGGCCCTTGAGGCTCCAGTTTCCACGTGCAGCAAGCAAGCTGAGAAGGATGCTTATCCCAAAGAAGGGCATATTATCCAGTATCATCCCCCATCATGGTCAAGGAGGACTTTGGAGAAATACATTGGAGAAAGAGCAGCCAAGAGCCATGGAAAATGATGAAATGGAAAAATATTCTCAAGGAACAGGGAAAACAAACAAACCCCATACAGTGGTGACCTCATATGCAGTAGAGTTGTGCTCAGTAGGCTTTTCAGTGGTTAACTCTAGGGAAGTTATTTGCTAGAATTTTCTTACAAGGTGCCTCTGGATGGATTTGTTCGGTAGCTAGAGGCAGAAACCAGGGGTTGCCCCTCTAAATGCCAAGGCCTCCCTACCCCCCTTACAAGAAGTTGGAAGCTGGTAAGGCTAGTGGGCATATGCAAATTCAGGCCCTTGAGTCAGGAAGCCAGTACACCTTGGTGGGCCCCTATCTAGGCCAGGTAGTCTTAATTCAGCCAGTGGGGTCAATCAGCACCATGGACCACACCTCCCAGCAGAAGGCCCTAAAAAGGCTGGAACTCCTAGACCACCGCCCTCTTTCCGAGCTGCTCCTCCATGGCTGCGGTTTCTCTCTCCCTGGCTTGTGTCCTGTTACTGTAATGCCTGAAACGGCTTCTGTCCTTTATAGAAACCCACTTGGATCATAAGCCAGGCTTTGGCGTGATTTCTTTCTTGTGAATTCTCATGAATTCTTTCAGTGTGAATTTATTCCCCAATTTTTTCAACAGTTTTATTAGCATATAATTCACATATCATACAATTCAATAGTTCAATCACATCAAGAAGAGTGGTACAATCATCACCATGGTATAATTTCCCATGCTAACTTTGACTTGTGTTCCATATGATTCTTCATTTCATAGTTTTCATTGAGGGAGTGCTACACATTCTCTTCCTGTGGACATGAGCTTGATCATGTGACTTGTTTTGGACAAGGAATATGAGCTAAAGACTTAATCATCATCAATGATTCTCTCAGGCTCTAAACTCCCTTACATTCAGAGGGAATAACTCTCTCCAGTTGGATCGTGGAGCAAAGAGGAAAGGGAGCAACACTTTAACCAATCTCATTTGCTGCATAAATCACGAAGAATCCTTTCTTATTATAAGCCCATGAGACTTTGAAGCCTTTTGTTATCTCACCATAATTTTACCTAAGCCAACTGATAAGAGTTTACTTCTCCTTTTGGAGATTTTCTGAACACAGAGCCCTCTTGAAAGCTATCCTTGAATCCTGTGACACTTATATGAAGTGTGGATCTCATCTAATTTATTGCCTTCTTCAAACAGATGCTTCAGCGGTTGGTTGGGGACTGAATCATTGTATTGTGCCACAAGAATAAGTACCAAAATGTACTTTTGATGGACTAATGCTAGCTTTCTCATTTTATCATGACATCATTGGGTTTAGAACATTAGAAAGATACCTGTGGATGTCTGTTCAGTAAGTTTCCATTCTGACCTGGGACCAAGGTGTATTTTTAAGTAACTATAAAACAGATCATGATAAACCACAAACCTGTTTGTTTTAAACTAGGTAACTGAAGTTACTCTCATAGTGTCATAGATACGCAAAAGGATTGAGTACCTGAGAGAATTTGGAGAACCCTGCTTCTGAAAATTAACAGCCCACAAAACTGTGTGGAGCAATACTTTGCACCTATGGGGTCACCAAGGGGGACATGGACTCCATGGCAACGAACAAGCCCAATTGTTTGTGGAATGCTAGTTCCTCTATGTATTCATTTCTAAAGTATCTCAAAAATGTGTATTTACCAGCTAACTCAGCTATCTACTTTCAGGGAACATTGGCTTATCGCTCTCGTAGGACCTAGGAGATAACAGAACTAAAAGACCTCAGAACATTTATTCTGACAAGAAACAATGACCTCAATAACAAAAATACCTCGCTAATCTGTGCACGCG
Organism: Echinops telfairi; assembly: GCF_000313985.2. Classification (NCBI taxonomy): domain Eukaryota; kingdom Metazoa; phylum Chordata; class Mammalia; order Afrosoricida; family Tenrecidae; genus Echinops; species Echinops telfairi. The sequence continues at coordinate 48,870,975 of NW_022111369.1, forward strand.
GTGAGAAGGGCTGAGTCACAAAAACGTATATGTGCTTTATGGGAGACTTTTTAACAATGATATTTCTGAAATATGCTCTCATAATGCGTCGTCATAACATGTATCATAGTATATTGATTAAGTGGGCAGACACTCAAACCACACTACTTTCATCAAAGTTACCATTTAGCTGGGAAACTGACTTAAACTGGACTCCAAAGACACTCTAAATCAGAGATTTGTGTGCACGAGATTTCCTGAGCAGTGTTTTACACATCACCACCTATAAGGAAATGCTGGCAGAAAAGTTAAGTAGAAGGAAGAGTTGAACTATGACAGAGCTGCAGCAACCAATCCTACAGGGACCTCTGGAGCTGAGGTGGCTTTTCAGGGATGTCTTGAACTGAGTGAAGGAGAGTGGGCCTTTGTGTCCTCACCTATTTCAGTCACTGTATGTGGGTTTCTGCAAGAGAAATGGAGTAACTTTGGGTGAAGCCTCTCCCTTTGGCCAAGGAAAATTGGTAGGAAAGGACTCACCTGTTACCATCAGCTGTCAACACACGTGAAATGAATGCCTGGATCTTGAAGGTGCACTGGGAAGGATGCTGCAGTACTTCCATTCCTTTAGGCATGTTACAAACCCTCTCTGTAACCCAGCTCCTTCATTTATACAATGGGGGTGATAATAGTACACCTCTCATTGGGTTCTTATGAGAAAAACTAATATCTATAAAGCACCTGAAATACTGCCTAGTATATAATGAGTCTGTATAAACCCCCAACTCCAAGGCCATTGCCTGTTTCAATGCATCGTGGCTCTACAGGACAGTGTAGAGCCACCTCATTGGATTTCCCAGACTGTAAACCTTTAAGTCACTAGATGTAAGTAACGTAGATTTCTCCCACCAAGCACCTGGCCGGTTCAAACCACTAGCTTGGTTTAGTCACAGAGAGATCAACTACCGTGTCACCTGTGAGCCAATTTAAGTGCTTGTCAAACAAGTAATTTTCCAGCAAAGGTTTTCAGAGAAATAGAGTCTAGCAATCTACCTCTAGACAGAAATCAATGAAAATCCTATGGATCACATGGTCGTGGAGATAGCACAAGACCAGCGGACACTTTGTTCCATTAGTAAAGGGCTGACATTAAGGTAGCTTACATAAGAGGTTTTCAGAAAACATTTAACCTAAGGGATCTTTATAATTAGTCTTCATTGTTTCTATGAGGATAGGAATTCTGGTGGCATAGAATGGGCTAAGCCTTAGGTTGCTAACCAAAGGTTGGTGGTTTCAACACACCAGCCCCTGCATGGAAGAATGTGTCTGGGAGTAAATATTACTCCCATAATATTTAGTCTTGGAAAACCACAGAGAGCAGCTCTTCTCTGCCCTATAGCATCTCCGTGAGCCTGAACAGACTTGATAGCCGTGGATTTGGTTCTTGGTTTTATGGGGTTAGTCACTTTCAAAATTCTTTGAAATATTTTAAAACAACTAATTCTGAAGTAGTTAGGGGGCCTTCATCATTCAAATTATTATACATTTTGAATTGCTAAAATAGTCATTACTCACAGTCATTAAATTAGTTGCTAGTGACCCTATAGACTATAAATCTTTACAGAACAAACAGCCTCATATTTTTCCCTCAGAGTGGAATTTTCTTTTAATTAAAAAAAAATTAAATTCTTCACTACCACTACCTTGAGAGGTACAACCAACTAGCTGTTACCTCTATGATGAGAGAGAAAAATGAGATACAGATGTTTGTATGGCTAGAATTTGAAGCAGACTCCAAAGACTTGATGCTTACCCACAACATTCTACTTCCTTTCATGTTAGCTATTCATGCACTGAGCTTTGTCTGCTTGATTTCTTAAACACAGAAGAAGAAGGAGAAGAAGAAGAAACATTGTCTATCACAGTTATCATTATTAACATGGCAACATCTTATTGTTGCTATTTAATAGAATACCCAAGCCTCCCATCTGAGATAATCCACATAAGGTATTAAGTAAGATGTTAAACCTTACATATTCATGATGAAGATGTCATCTTGCATGGGAGTGTGGAAGCATTTTACCAAAAAAATAAATTTTTATTACATCATATATTTAGTATAAGGATACGTACCATGACATCTAAAAACATACTCAGCACTTTTCTAATCATAGCATCTAATCATAGTCTCACCCTTCAAAAAGCATATACTTTAAAAACAGTTTATGCACAGACACTAATCCATTAATTTATAGTTACTAGCACTTCTCCCCAAAGTCAGCAATTGTGCCAGTTGAGAAACTTAATCAATAATTGAGATTTCACAACTACAAATGTTGAACCGATGAAACTTGCTGGCAATTCTAAGACTCAATCTCAACATTTGAAATATCCTGAGTAAGTTAACGTTTTATTAGTTTAGCCTGAAATACAAAGTCAAGTTGTTGTTAGGATCTATCAAGAGGGTTCTGACCCGTAGCAGCCTTACGTAAACAGGAACAAACACTAGCCAGTTCTGTACAATCCTTATAATTATTGTTGCACAAGAGTCCACTTTTGCAGTCACCTGTCACTCCACCTCACTGAGGAGGGTCTTCCTTTTTTATTATTAATTAAGACAAAAGATAAAGTGGGTTGTTAAAACCCACATGGAGGTACGTTGGAAGACAGGTTTGAGGATGTGCTACTGAAAGGTACAACCTTGAAAACCTACCCTCCAGCCCCAGCTTACTTCCAGAAGAGAGCGATCACGTCCCTGGTAGCCAGTGATTGGGTGGTTTTTGGGAATGGGTGGTTTTTGAATCTGTACATTGGAATATAAAAAGAAGTACAATGAATGCATTTTTCAGTCTCAAATATCAAAGAAAAGCCTAGCACAAGGGAATGTGGGGATTTGGGGATTACTTTAACATGTAAGCAATATTTTTCAGAAGATCATCCAGCAACAGTTATAGTACTACATTGACAGAAATTCAAATTGGGTCCCCAAAAGGGTGTGGAAAAGGGATTTTTTTCCTGAGCTAAGATGGATCTTGGCTGAAAGCAGAGAATACCAGGAAGATATTTACTTCTGTTTTATTGACTATGCATAGGCATTCCAGAATACTTTACTGTACTCATGTGGAACCCATGGATCAACAGGCAGATGTATGAGCACCAGGGAATGGTTTAAAATCAGGAAAGGTATGTGTAATAGTTAGATTTATTGTGTCAACCAGGCCTACATAGGAACCTATAGGCAGAGCTTAATTAGGTCACAGCTTGTTTGAAGGATGACCAAGATAAATGCTTTCTGAGGCTGGCATCCCATCTCTTTCTCCCTGGTGATCAGAACAGCATGTTATTGCTTGAGCTAGTTCTTTGCCTCAACCATATGCTACACTACCTGTGGGCCAAGCCAACCCCTGGATCCTGTCACTCCTTCAAGATCTGCTTCTCCATGCAACTGGTGGATCTTGTTGATGTGCAGGCATCACTAGAGCTCTAGACCCCACCTGGCCCAGCTTGCTATGCTCCCACAGTGCTGACTATTCCTGTCCCAACCTGCTGTCTCCTGCCTGTAGGCTGACTCTACCTGTTTTGCCTGAGGGCAGACTCTGCTGTCTGCTTCCTTGACCTTGGACTGGCAGCTGCATGAGTTGAAGGACCTTCAGTATATTAACTATTCCACGAAAGTGAGTTGAAGCAAGCCTTCTCTTACTGCTCTGTGGACTAATTATCTGTTATAGTCCTTCTCTCTGTACAAATTTATCCATATATATATAAAATCATGGGTGTCCTAGTTTTGTTTCTCTAGAGAACTCTGCCCAACACAGTGTGTAACAGGGTTGCGTCTTCTTGCCATATAGTTCAATCTGTATGCTGATCAAATCATCAGAGAAACTGCATTATATGAAGAATAACACAGTATTGGTATTGGAGGGAGGCTTATTAGAACTTTGACAGGCATATGACCCAACCTTGCTTGCTGAAAGTGAGGAAGACTCTGTTAACAAGTTTGTCTGGGAAACTCACAGGAGCAGTCCTACCCTGTCCTAGAGGGTCGCTGATTTGGTATCCACTCTATAGCAGTGAGTCTTGACATTTTATCTATTCTGTGTAGTTTTTTCTATATTTCCTCCCAAGGCCTCTGAATTTAATTTTCATTGATGTGTTCCTGGTGTTTGGAAGCATGACTGAGTGAACTGTTTTTGTGTGTGTGTGTGACCTTGACTCTCCTGTTTCAATTAAATCTCCCATAATGAGGTCTATTTGTGAATAATTTCCTAAGAAAAAGCTAGTGAAAGAAAATGTAGAATGTATCTATAAATATTTTATTCTTTCATACATTGGATTGATGTTAGTTGGATCTTGAATAATAGGCTTAAAATAATTTCCATAAGAATTTTTATGACATCACTCTAATCTCTTCTAGCTGTTGGAAAGTCCTTTCTTGGTTCTCAGTTCTCCATAGGTCTCTTTTTTCCCCCAGATTAAGTTTTTATGGTTTTCAAAAACATTCTAAGTGTTCTGTAATTTTTATTCCTGATTATCTAAAAATTTTACAATGCTATACTATGCATTTTCATCACTTATTATTTGGCTACACTTTTATCTGAAGATAGCTATAATCTTTTATCTGTAAAAAATTTTAAAATATAGTTAATATAAAATATTTCTTTGCTCCATTTTTCCTGAACTCTTCTTCAGGAATTTTATGAGTGGAAAATCAGATCTGGATTGACACCCGTACCTCTTGTTTTCCATTCTATTTTTTCCTTAGGATTTTATTTGCTGAGTTATTTCCTAAACTTTATCTCCAACTAATCTTTGATTTAAACAAAAATAAGAATCCTATTTTCAAGGAAGAGTTTTTGGTTATCCTTTTATAAACCGTCTTGTTCAACTTTCCAAAAGCAATGATTTCTCTCAAGAATATTTTTGAAAGTTAACTTGTAAACTACAAAATATTTATTTTCAGAGGGGTTGTGTATTATACTAATCACAATGCTTCTCATGGTTGCTAATGGACTTCTTTAAATGCCTTATGATTCTCCTTATCTAAACATATTTCTGCATCACACAGTGAAAGAAACATTAATTTGATAAAGAGCCTATTAACCTCAGACCTTGCTGGAGTGTACAGAAAGGTAACCAGTCTTTAATACCAGATTTTGGAAAGCTTTAACAGGGGTGCCCAATTTTTCTCAAGCCAATTAATTATTAAAGTAGATGCCAGGGTTATTTTACCTTAAGTAAATCTGGCATCAAATGAATGGGCGTTTAGAAAACGAAGAGGGTATTTCGAAAAGCTTATGGGAAAATATATGATCTCCTCATTCTATTTTTTCACAAACTTGCTGAAGCCTCGTCATATATATGTTGTTGATACTTATTTTTAGCCAGGTCAGCTTCTCACTCCCACCTGTTACATCTGAGTCCAAACCTTACGAATTCTCTAGGCCATTCATCCGTGATCTTGTCAGCAGCCTCCTTCTCTATTGTTCCATGTTGCATCTTCCTACAATTGACATTATTGGACTAAGTGTCCTTCATTTGTCACCCAGATTATTAAACTAGCCTCCCCTTGGTGCCCATAATCTAAGTTACCACTTATAAATATATCTCCCTCCTCTACACTCAGAATCTTCTTCTTAAAGTGACTGACTTTTGTGCAAATTGGTGAAACAAGACTTCTTTTCAAAACTCCACTAAAATGATTGTGAAGGACTAAAAGCATGATGGAATTGGACCCAAGTAAGACCGAGAAGTGTGTTCTGGTGATCCGTGGATATACTGCAATGTGTTTAAATAATGCCCAAATGTCCTGAATTCAGTTAAGTTTATATGTTGGAGACTCAGGAGAGAGAACTGGGCTGAAAATGTGGCATAAAGTGGATAAGGAACTTTAAAGAAGGTAAGACATATTATAGCTCACGGTCTACTGAATGAGCGAAATGAAGTAAAAGCAGATTTAAGGATGATATCCAGAGCTTGGACATCATTTGCTGGCATAGGGAACATGAGAGAAATGTGTTTTGGTGTGATATGTGGGCAAATACAATTTGGATATATTGCAACATAATATCCAAATGTTCTCAAGTCAGCTAAGTATGTGTGTTGGAAACTTAGGAGATCGGGGCTGAGAATATAGATTTGAGAGTTATTTGCACAAAGCAGCTGTGTGGAGGCATGAGCATGCATGTGTGTTGTCTCAGGGAGAAGAGAAATTAAGCATCCAACAGAATCCTGAGAAACATTAGCACTAAAGAGATAAGAGGCATTAAATAAAGATATTCAACACCAAAGGTGTAATAAGATGATTGGAAAAAACCAAACTCAAACCACCCACTGCTGGCAAGTTGATTCCGACTTGGAGAGATTCTGCAGGACAGGACAGAGCTCTCTACAGGATTTCCAAGACAACGGATCTGTAAGGGGCCAGACCTCTTCACCTCTGCCAAGGTTCGCCTTGGTTTCCTTTAAACAGTGTATTTTCATAATGGTTCTAACACATTCTTCTGAACGGTAGTTGAAGTACGTTTTTATATTGATGACCTGTTGTGGTATCTATCCTTGCCTCTGTGCTAAATGGACTGACATAGAAGTTCTTGGGTATATTTAATAGTTTTATCTTCTCTCTGTATGCCTTCCCTGCTATTAATTCTTGCTAATCCTGTGTTCTTACAAGGATTTATCTCTTCTTGCCTCTGATGATGCTTTGAGAAATCCTTAAATAGCCAAGCTTGTTAACATTTAAAATAAAGCTAGCAGTAGACTTAGATTCTGGGAGGATATGAGCTCCTTTTCCGGAAGCAAAGTACTGAAGCTACAATGTCTAGAAGTTGCTAGTTTAGAAGCTTCTGTGACAATGTTTTATGGTTCATTCTTAGGTAGGTCAGGCAGGTCAGGTAGCATATATGAAAGATGCTGAACTGTAATGTCCTTTGCATAATTAACTAAATATAATTTGATACTAATTTCTTGACTTAGTTATAGGTACGCACATTAATAGTTAATGCATATCCTCTAGGTATGCTGAAGAATTATCCAATTCACCTTAATGATTCCCTGACAGTGAGTGTGGCTTCAGCTGCTTCTTCAAGCTCAGTGAACCCACTGCCCACCCTGAGTCTGGTCCTCCATTCCCTGATGTCCAGAGGAATACATTACTCATATCTGTGTCTTGCCTCTTTTCCCAATGTTGTTTTTTCTGCCACATATGGATATCATTTTCCCCCTCGAGTTATTTGCCCTCCAATTCTCTGATTATAACTTAGGGCTTGACTGAAGGTTCTACAAAAGTTGTAAAGATTTCATGAAAGCACAAGTAGACTTAGCCGGACAGTGTGTCACGTGTCTTCAGGGGAGTACCATTCTAGGACTTGGTTCATTTGAGCAACTATTTTAAAATAAGTGTTTATATGCATCATCTTGGATTCAAGGAAGTGCTACCATAAATTTCATAAAAGGAAAATGGCAGTATTAGCTTCTCACGGTCTATTCCTGTAGATCTTGGTTGGACATGATGCTTTCCTGCTTTCAACCTTGCACAAGAGTACATTCCTAATATCTAAATCTAGGATTCCTACAATTTTGTATTTGACAAGCTTTGTTTACTTACTTGATCTCCTGCCTCGAGTATTTATAAGCAATCTGAAGACTGACATTGAAGTTCTGACTTACTCATCTTTGGATTTATTACAGCACCCAGAGCAGTCATATTACCCAACAATTATGTGAAGAGTTACAAAGAAGCACATGACACTCATAAATGCATAAAGTTACTTTATTTTAAGTATACATTTAATTTTGAAAAATATAAATGCTAAAATATCTCATCTTCTTCATCTCTTAATTCCATAAAAGTCACAATAGAAAGCTTCATAAAACTGTAAAATACTATAATGTTATAGGAATTTTAGGTTTCATATTGGAAAAAAATTATTAGTAATATATTGAAATGTTTTCTGTTCTTTATCATTTTGTTCCACCATGTTGATCTACTTCATTTAAAATAAAAAGATGCATTATTTCTCTAAAGTTAATAAAGACTTAAGAGAATAAAAATAAGAATATCTGAAAGTGCGTATTGATTCTGAAAAGCAATGTGTACGGATATGTACCAGCCATAGAAATGGCTTAAAAGAGGCAACTATTCACTTTTTCACATTGTAGGACTGGGACAAAGTTACTTCTGGCTCTAAAAGATTCACTGGATGACTAGCCCTGAGTTGGAATTTCATTGTAATGTTTGTCTAGGAAACAGAATTCAGAATTTGTGTATCTACCCACCGAGCACAAAGAAATGAGCCAAGAAATAGGACATACTCGAAGTTTTGGTGAAAACAAAACTTGACCGATGAAGCATCTATTACAAAACTTTTATTTCTGGCTGTAATGAAAATCAGCGAAATCATCTTCTGAAAAGTCCTAAGACCATTCAGCCAGTCATATGCTATAAAATATTCTTTGACTGTATTTCAGCCACTCGATTCCAACAGTCTTCACATGCAGGCTGTGAAGAGCAGCTGCTAAATGTCATGAACGAGATAAGAAAATCACGGACTCCGGCACCCAGATCACTAAGCGGCATGGAAAGTATCGAAGAAAACTTTGTCCCATCCCTGAACAATGCCATTCTCTCGCATAGAATTCCAATGGTTTTATTTTTAAAGATAGGATTCAGCAGTCAATACATTTTGCGGACTTTAACACAATTAAAAAAAAAAGCCAAACTTGGAAGGCAATCGTTCTCTAAACACCAGTATATAGCTGATAAAAGATTTACTCTGTGTGTGGGGGGGGGGGGGCGGGTGCGTGTGCATAAAACACACACAAACTGAGTTACTGATGTTGGTCAATTATTTTCCCTCATTCTTTCAGGTCAGGAGTTGGGCTGGGAAGGGTTTTTTTGTTGTTGTGTTTTCTTATTCTTCAGTAATATGTTTCCCTTCCTCCTTCTCCCCACGGCACCCATTTATCTCTCCAGCCAACCCTACCCCACTGTCTGGCAGAAACAAGAACGCTACTGTCTATGGCACATGAAAAAGGATTCCCAGGTTATCTCACATAGTAGAGAAGAGTGGCTTGACAAAGGAGCACAGTAACCCCGAGAGATTCTTTCGAATGCAAAAACCAGAGGCACATATGCTTCTTTGACCACCTTTACCTGTCCTTCCTACAGCTACTCAGCGTCGGGTTACAAGAAGGAGTGTCCAGTTAGAAATAAAGGACTCACAACGGGACTCTTTTCCTTCAGAATTCATACCAGGTCATAATACTCTGGGCAACATGTCCTGTCATATGCTCTGGGTCCTGTTTGCGTAGAAATAAAGCCACACAGCCCTCCGGTTAGTTCGTAGACCATGAGCAAGTTCTGGTAAAATAGAGATCATGTTGGTAGCTACATTTGGACAGTAGGCTTTGTTTGTTTGGCGACTCCTTCTGATCCTCGGAAAGTAATGGCTGTTTGAAAACTTCCCTGGATTCCCTTCAGCAAAGGTAAGGTACTCTTCTGGGTCATATCGTAAATACAATATGCCAACGCAGAGTATGGGGCATCAATGGAGGGACAGACAGCTTGTAGATCGAGCCAAAGTCTATACAGATGAGTGTAGCTTCTCAGGAGTTCTTTGAAAAGATTCAAAGGAAAACAAAAAAAATGAGAGAGAGAGAGAGAGAAAAAAAAAAAAGCCCGATTCTTGAGTAGGAAAAAAGTGTTAAATCGGGAGCTTAAAAACAAAATACACACAAATGTTTTTCATTGAACAAGTGCACAGATGAAGCACAACTTATTAAACATGATGGTTTTAAATTTTTATCAATGTTCCCATCACTGAAGAAACGAGGAAAGCTCCCTACATAGTTCTCTGTGAGGGCAATGGAAAACTAGATTTCACAGAATCATTGTTTGAAGAATAGCTCTAAATATAAACAAGATGCCAAGAACTGACATGTGAGATTGTAATGCAATAACATGTAATGTCCTACTATAATTTTCATAAGAAATTGTAGTCTCTTTCTCTCTAATTTATCTAACATAAAAAGTTTAAGATGATTGAAAATTATAAAAATAAAAGCAAATTCGGATAATAAAATTTGGATCATCAAAATGTCAAGAAGACAGAATTGCAATATAATGTTAAAGTGAGTGGGAGCCACTAGGTGCATATTATGAAACCGAAATAAGTGGTTTTGCTCTGTTTCTAGCACTCCTTCGATAACCTCTTCTAGTTAGGGTATATCACAAACGTGGTTACATGAATCCACTGTTACGGATTCAACATTTAAACTGTTATTTATAGTGCACATTCACAGTATATAATACAACCTATTAAAAAATTACATTTAAATGCCATGCTAAATTTTGGTGAATAAAAGTCAGATTCTCAATATGGTTTTTTGAAACACACACACATATGCATACACACAGATATTTTATATGTCCCAATGATAAAGAACTGCCTTTGCATCCTAAAAGATATGTGTGCGTACTCTTAACGTGTGTAGGGATACACCTCTACATTCCCATATAGACTCCCCAGCTGTGCCAACGGTCTGTGCACATTCCTATGGGCACTGCATTGTTTCTGTGGGCTATTATATCAATGACAGTGACTGATATCTGGGTAACAAAAATGTACCCATCCTTGCATAATAAGAAATCTCTTGGACCCCGATGGGCTTTTTAGTATACAGTTTGGGCTTTATGAAAACTGAGGCAGGCAGCTCAGTAAGTGGGCCCATCAGCTACTCACACCCTTTCTCTTTCGAACTTTACACCAAGTGCACCTGCCACTCACAGAGCAGCAACACAAACACACAAATGTCTGAACTGAAACAAAGACCTACAAATACTGCATAGGGTGACGACATGGTAATACAATCCCCATCTGTGCCTGGGTGGCACGACATCAGAGGGTGATGTCAGTGATTCCCCTTCGCTCAGGGTGGGTGCCCTTCTCACCCAATCTCCATCATAGAACAGTTCGATTTCTCTTACATCAACGGGGAGAGGGGAATACTCAGAAACAGGGTGCTTTTAATCTGATGCAACTCCCTGGCTTTCCCTAGAAATGTGTATTTGTGTGTGTGTAAAAATCACATTATATACAATACAATTTTTACAGAAAGCCTGGCAGCTACAAATAAGAGGTAGAACTACTCAAAACTATGTTTCCTGCTGCAGGAAAAAATTCATTGTTTTACAGTAATTAAAAAAAAGTTTAAAAAATTGACAAAAAAGTAAGTTGCAGGTTAGGCCCCATAATTTAAACAACAAAATCTAGGAAGAAAAATATTCTTCAAGGTACTCAACAAATAAGTTCATTAAAGGGTTAAAAAAAGTTGCATAGGAAAAGGGACAATCCAGCACTCGCTACAACGGTGGCAACAGTTTCCGTACAGGGACTAAAGTACCGTTCGTTTTTCTCCTTTTAAGATTTAGGGCTTACAAGCAAGAGCAAGTTAGAGCAGCAGCACTGCTTCCAGTCCTGGAGAGAGCTCTCTAAGCGAGCGAGCGCGGAATCTGCCTGCAGGTCAGAGATGGTCTTACCAGCCAGGCAGGCGAGCCAGCAAGCACAGCTCGAAAGCTTCAGTATTTTAATAAAAGATGTCATAAAATCCTTAACACTTTTTGCCCTCTGCTTCAGAGAGGGGCAGGTCTGTGCATGTCTTGAGTGACGGAAATCGGGATGTCAGAGGCCATTTTGAAAGCCCCCGAAACGAAGGAAGACGCGTCAGGAAAGGAATGGTGCACTAGGTTTGGATGTTCCCCGTGCACAAGAAAAGCAGGGAGAGCCCTATAGTATTTGGCCAGTGAGCCCAACAGAACAAACACAACTTTAAAAACAAAGAACCAGAGGGGGGAAAATAACGAAGAACACAAAGAAGAACAACTGTCAGTTTTCAGGAAAATAAACAGGTTACAATGAAGTTTCTGTTCCCTTGTTCCTCCAGAAATAATCATTGTCTTCAGGCTCCATTTCTATTCTAATTTGAGGCACAACTTTGACCGGAGTTCTCGGAGGGCTAGGAGGAAAAGGAAAAGAAAGGCACAAGTAAGGTCATGGCGTTTCTGCCACCACTGAGGCACGGTCTATGCATCGTACAGAAACAGGGGCTCTTCCTTTGTTAAACACTCATCTCGCCCTTCCTTACTCAAACGAATCGATCATTTAAATGGGATAAAGGTAGGGTTAAGAATCAAGTAAAAATATCATAAAGAAAGAAAGAAACGGGGAAGGGGAACTATCAGCGATGAGTCAAGGGGAGGGTAAGTCAAAAAGTATTGCTACTCAGGTTGCAGCACATACGGGCACACATCTAGTGCCCCCCAAGATCATGCTTCCATATGCCTCTGTCACCAGTGACTGCAACTGCACACAAGTTCTCTTCAGTGACGCACTTGTGTTTTTCTCCTTTGGATCCCTTGCAAAATTAACAATAATAATAATGATGATGAATAATTTTCTTTTAAAATGCCAAATCAAAACAGTGGCTTCTTAGGGGATCTGCTGGGCTCATTACATTCGAAGCAGAGAAATAAATTCAAAAGTTTATGACAACTGGCTTATTATTATTCTAAAAGGATCATCTTGGCAGATTTTCCCTTAGCACAAAGGACAATCATGAAGGCGTATTAGGACAAAAATGTAAGAAAATGGAAAACCACAATGCTGAGAAAGGCTGTGAGAGCTGCACCAAGGATTTTGTCCCCCGTCAACAAGGAGGCACCGCCCATTTCCCCAGGGCAGCGAGGGCTGTCCGATGCGAATCTCAGGAGAAACCTATCCATCTACCAGACAGCCCTGATCGTGCCCTTTCAGACTCCTTTTTGTTTCCCAAACTCCAAGAACATTTAGAAGGAACCCAGTTTGCATCTTTCAAGGGTGCTAAGATAGCTGTTTTCATGTGGCATAGACCTAAGAGAGGTGGAAGGACCACGTTCACAAGTGCATGGACCTAGACAGAGGCGATGCAAAGAAAACAGCTTCACACTTTAATACTTCTGTTTAATAAAGGTTTCTCTGATTTCGTAGCAATACTTTTGGGCTTACCCCTGTACCAGCAGAGGTTAAAGTGGCAGGGGAGGGTGTGTGCTTATATTAAGTCAAAGAGATTTTACTCTTTTTAAAATGTAAATGGGACCTGAAATCCCTTGGGAGACTGAAGGAAACTACTGAAGGAGAGCCGCCAGGAAATGCCAGCTACCCCTAAGTCACAGGTGAGCCCGAGCTCTAACGTAATGGACACAAAAGATTCCATCATTTCTAGGTGGGCATGGGTCGCTTGGGGTGCTTTCCACCAACAAAAGCCGGGGGGAGACTTGCAGACTCGGTAATTTATTTAAGATAAATCATGGAATGGAATCAGAAAAAGAGCTCTGGAAATAGCCACCAGAGACTACATATGTGTGGGACAATCGATGGTCCCATGGAACCCAAAACCCCGGGCGGGGCTGTACCTTGGCATGCCCAGTGACGGAAGGAAAGGAATTTTATCAGCATGATGTGTGGCGTTCAAGGAATGTTGGTGATCTTTCTCCTGGAGGAAAAAAAAAAAATTAAGAAATCATATGCGGTAAGTCTTCAGTGAGTAAAGATAAAAGTGTTTGCCAAAGTCAGTCTGTACCCCCTCACTGACATATTTGTCACGATTTTAAAGAGGACAGACCACTTGAGAACATTGAAATAGATATTTTATCAAACTAAGAATCTAAGTAGTCTAATGAGGCCAAGATCCTGTAGCTTCCTCTACTCTAGATTTTCTGGGATGGACCCTTGGGCTCCTGATAGTAAGGAGGGAAAAAGAGGAATGGTCTCTTGATGGCGAGGGCACAGAGGTGGGTGTCCAAGACTTGGCCTGGCTTTTTTGTCCACCTGCGGTTATTCAAGTGGAACACGCCACCCGAGATACACTGGAGAAAAGTACCACTTCCTTTATATCTATTTTTTCTTTTACAGATTTTGAATGATCAATATGACATTACAAAATATTTTTGTTTGAATAAATGTGCTTATTTTGCTTAAGTAAATTTCTAATAAATCAATTCATTTGTATCCTTTTAAAGTTGCCCCACCACCACCACCTTCCTGAGGGTAAATAACCATTAGCACTACATAATAAAACTTCCCTTAACTTTTTCCAAAAGCCTCCAATTCTGAATAAAGACTTTTTAAAGCCATCTTTAAATTGTACTTAGGGTATTCCAGGCTAGGATGCCAACTTTAAAGGCCTTTATTCATGAGGCGGCTTCAAAGGGTCTGTGGAAAATTCCATGATTTTTTCATTCAATATTTCCACTAGTTTTTTGAAGCCCCCTTATTTTACAGTCTCCTTTTATCATTAATGCTATAGAGATTTTTTTTAAAAAGAAAAAGAAATCCCATTGAAAAGAGTATGCAAAATTTAAATCTTAAATTGGATACCAAAGGTGAGACTGTTTTAACACTTTATCCTTTAAACCCAGTATGTAAGTTAGCCTCCAAGATGGCTCGCTGGGATGTCCACCTCCTAGGATTTCTGTCCTTCTAAGCTCATGTCCCACATTGTACCGGGCGGGGGGTGGGGGTGGGGGGTGGACATCTCCAAGACAATGTGGCAGAACTGGTGATACGAGGGGGTACACCCCAAAAACTGATGCAAATTTTTTTTTTTATGTGAGAGGGATAGAGCATTTGGAGTTCATTTCACCAGGCCAAACTGTTAATCAAGCTTTCTATTTAGAGGATCTGAAAAGCGTTCTGTAACAGCATGCGACAAAAAAGGCCTGATTTGTGGCAGACAAGGGGACTGATTTTGCCACCACGACAGTGCATCTGTTCATGCTGTTCATCTCAGTGCGTCAGTTTGGGGCAGAAAACAGCATGCCTCTCTTGCCCCACGCACCTTACTCACCTGTCCTCACTCTGTGTGACTTCTTTTTGTTCCCATGAATGAAGAGGGACAAGAAGAGACAGGGATTTGATGACATAAAAGGGGTGAAGAAAAAAATCAAGGGAGGTGCTGTCAGCCATCCAAACAGATGAGTTTGAAAAATGTGTACAAGAATGGAATCGCAGATGTGACACACATATTAAGTGTAATGGAGAGTACTTTGAGGGTGGTAAGGTTGTTATGTTAAAAAATGAAGAAGAAGTTAAATACATAGCTTTGGAGAAAAAAATCAAGGTTTTTGGGGGTACCCTCTTGTATGTTACCATTCTGAGATATGGTTGTGTTTTTAAAAATGTGATTTCTCACTGTTTTCTCGTACTTGTGTCTTTGTGATATAACTTGCCACAGTTTACTGGGGTCAGTTGATGTAAACGAGAAAACATGGCAAAAGTGGTGGACTGTTACTTCTGAACTATGGTCGTCCGAGAAACATACAGCTTTTATTGTGTTTTTTCTCCGTCTCTCCTTTATTGCTCTGAGGGAAGTCCTGTCAGCAGTATCTCCTTAAGGAGAAACTCACATGAGAGGGAACTGAGTTTCCTGGTCTTACCATTGACCTTAGAACCTGAAATTCCCCTGCTCCAGTCCCACCTTCAGAGACTGCAGCCCCAGGCAAGAGCTCAGCTGCGCTCTCATGCAATGCCCTAAACCAGACTCACGAAATTCAGCTACCCTTAACATTTTGAACTTCAAAGCTGTGTGAGAAAATAGCTGTTTGTTGTTTAAATTTTTACACTAATCTGTTATTCAGCAATAGATAATTAATATGCCCATCTTTCCCATAAATAGTAATTTCAAACTTTTCTTGGAAACCTGCTATTGAAGTTACATTGTCAAGCAGAATTAACTATGAGCCTCAGCAGGGGTCTTTTTTCCTGTAAGAGAGCAATGCACTCTAAAGCCTCTATGGAGCTGCAATCTCAAAGTGCACAGTAGTTTGCAGTCAATACTACTACCTGGTTTTTGAAAAGCTTAAGATATTCACTAATGCAACAAGAGAAGTTTTTGTCCTTTGAAAATGGCATATTACATCAATTACAACAGAAAAGATAACCTGTCACAAACCATAATACCGTACCAGACCATAAGCTAGAAAAAGCAGCACAGTTACGGAAAGTGTTTGCATTCAGAAGTAAAACAAACAAACAAAAAAATTAGGAAGAAAAGGCGTGCCGCTTATAAAGTATACCTAAAAAAGGTTGCTCATGATTTCCAATTTAATTGAAAATAACAATTATTCCAAATTCTCAATTTTAGCAATGGATTCATTGATCATTTGAGAGCCCCGTGATGCAATTTATCTTTTGAGCTGATTTGGTCATTGAGCGAAACCTAAGGAAGACAAACAGTAACAGACAGTGATGTAGGACTAGAAGCTGCAAGTTTTCAGTACCAGCAGAAGGAAGAAAGTGAATAAAAAACCAGGTTATGAGTCCAGCCATTGAGAAACTGGTGATGACTTGGGCCAGAGAGAAAACACAAAATTTAAAGTTGTGGATGAAAGGAATGAGTTAAGAATGAAACTCAAGGGATGTAACAATAAGGTCTGATAATGAAGTGTACATCTCACATAGAAAACAAAGAGCAAACATAAGGAAAATTAATGGAGATGGGCAGTTCTAATGTTTTTTTTCTCTGCAAGTGCAAATCATATTCAGCAGGCGTGCAAGAGGGTAGTTCTACTCACTGTCGGAAGGTTTGCTATCACTTAGGAAAGGCTGCTGTTCCATGATGTCCATTGGAATTTTAATACTTGGAACTTTTTCTGAGTATGGGCAGTCAGACTGTGAACGAAAATGGACAAAAGTTTTTAGAATGTTTTTACGCTACAGTGCTCACGACCTCCCAGAACAGATCAAACCTAGCAGACGATCAAATACATGGTAGGAAGAAGAAAAGTCCTGGATGTACTCTTTCACCCTTTGCAAGCTTCTCGAACCCTCCACCAGGGCAACATGTTTATTTTCCCCTCTGCTGCGTGTGTGGGGCTGGGTTGACGAAAACTAGAACTATATCAAGTGGAGATCCCTACCATTTCAAGCAAGTCTAAAGCTCTCTAGCAACCCAATTCCCAATCAACAAACTGCATGGTTTTGATGTAAGTGTGAAACAAATAATCTCAAGGAGAAAACAGAAGACATCTTCTCTGTTCGCACATTCAAGGAACCCTTCTAAGCCTTATTTTGGTGTTGAAATTCTTGTTGTGTTTATGTTCTTTGGCTCTGTTTCCAGGAAATGGATGACCCCTAACTCCCTTCTCCATCTCGGCTGTCGCGTGGCCTTCCATATCACGTGCAGAGGATCTGGAGGGAGTCGACTACTCCACTCAATATTGCTACTGGTAAAATTTCATTTCAATTAGTTTGTCCTGAAGATTGTTGAATTTTTAAACAAAATATGAGAAAAATAATCTGAAAAGAATGCTGCCAGCATCAAATCGTGTACAGCTCGGCAGTTAAAGAGGGGCCCTCTGTCAAAGCTGTACTATATTTCAACCAGTTGATAACTTTTTGATGTTTTTTCTTTGTTTTATTTGATACAATCTTTAATGCTGAATCCAAATCTATGTTTTTCTTGAAATGATCCAATTATTTCCTGTAACAAAAATATCAAAAGACTCTCTTTGAAAGAAACATGAGAACTGGGGTTCAAAGAAAACAAAGGGAAAATAAAATCTTAACACAAAGCTGATTATTCCACGTCGAAAATTCCTTTATAAATGGATCTGAAGAGGTGAAAGAGATGTAATTTTCTTAGAAGATTCGGATAATAAATGTAAAAGAACAAACAAAAAAACCCCAGAAGATGCCACATGCATCTACTTGTGTAAGAATTCTAAGAGAGACATGTCCTATTACAGTATTTCAAACATTTGCCAAAATATTATCATGTATAGATGGATAGGCTGGCAACCAACCATTAAGCACAGAATACCAGACACACTCAAATGACTACGGATGGTGCAAATGCTGGCACATTGTAATTTCCACTGCGCTCAAAATATTGGAGCTCCAAGACTCCAGGTGGCTCCCTGGATGCACAGACCCCACATTATGAGACAGGGCGGGGACGATCCGAAAAGCTACTTTCCAAATGTAGAAACCTCAAATAGCAAATCAACAAATGGAACTTGCTTCACACATGGGCTGGGTTCGCTAAGAAGAAATATGTAAATCAGTTTTCTTTTAGGGGAAGAAGAGAAAAGAGGAAGAAACAGGCAAAATGTAGCATTATCTACAAGAAATCTGGAGCTGGAAAAAGGGAACTGAATACAGAAAATATCATTAATAAAAGGTAAATATCATTAATAAAAAGATCAAACCCCAAACCAAACTTAATGTAGGGGATAATCATTAGGCTGCTAAATGCAAGGTCAGCAGTTTGAAACCAGTAGGTACTCCCCAGGAGAAAAATACGACTGTGCCCCCGGGAAGATTTGCAGCCTCCCCAAAGGGACATTTCTGGTCTGTCCTAAAAGGTCACTCTGAGGTGAATAAAAGCACATAATCATTTAAATAAGGTATGAATTTGTTGATATCAAATGCAAAAATCAAAGGTTTCTCAGATACTCCTTTGATTTGGTACTAGTGAGCATGAAATATAAGACACTCCCTAAATTTGATACTGAAATAATATATTTTTTACTGAAAATTGTTAGAAAAGAGAATTCCCTACTACTACTTCATGCCTTCGAATGTGTCAGGCAGGACTTGTCAGTTGAGCACCCGTGTCCATAGCTGCAGTACCTGTTTAGAAAAGTCAAGGTGAAACGCTGCTTTAGCTATCTTCATACTTCAGACAGCCTTTAAAAGAAAAATCCTGACTGGTCCGGAAATTTACTTCAAAGTTTGATTTCTACTCAAATGTGTAAACAAACAATTTTTCTTAATAGCACCAACGGAAACACATTCCCTCTTTTTCTGTCATTATTGGAAACAGAAGATCCATCCACTTTTTCTCATGACAGTTGTCAAAGCTCCCTCAGACTGATGTTCTCTGTAGTTAAATGTGCCTTGTAGAGTTAGCCTTTTATTATTGGATTAATTCATATGAGATCTAACCTGCCTGTTGCCCTCCCTCACTGTATTCTTTCCAAGCTGTCCAAATAGAATATGCTCAGATAGCCTGATTATTTGCCTCTAATAAGCCCTAATTTAGAATTTTAGTTTGGCCACCTCTGGCTGTGTAGACATGGGACAATGATCCAAAATTTCTCAGTCTAAAACTTTTCATCTTATGGTGGTGGTGAGTGGGGGACGGGGTAGAAAGAATAAAAGTCTGTACTTAAAACAACAACAAAAATTAGCCAGGTGGTTAGGGATAAGGTCAGCATTATCAATCCACATGTCAACCACAGAGGAGCTACATACGAAAAACAACTCGAGACCCGCTTTACAGCAGGTGATGTGAAAAACAAATGGCCCAGCACACTGCTTAAAATCCGGGTTGAATCTTCACACAGAAAACGTCATGTGGGCAGTCCTTTCAATAGGCCATCGGGGAAGTTGCGTGTCTGCGTGCATGCGTGTGCTTGTGCGTGTGCATGCATGTAAGGAAAACACACTCCAGCTTCTCTTCTAGCACTTAGGACAGACCCCGAGCGAAGCATCTGTGTTTCTGCAAAGGAGTCTCTTGGAGAAAGGAAACGGGCAATAATTTTATGTCTTCACTGAAAGGCCCAGTTGCAGGAGGGCCATCTGGACTGACAGTGAACACTACAATTATATAAAAAGGTTCCAAACTCACAGCCTTTTTTCCCTTTTACTCAAGCGTTTCAGAGAAAGAATCCTCCATCGTGTTAGTATGAATACAAAAGTAGGACATTGTGTTGGCTGGTCTACTCAAGCAGACAGATCATGTGGATGAGGTCACCAAGGTCGGCCCACATTCTGCTTAATGTAAGATACAATCATTTGACAGCTAGTCCTTCAAATATAAGCCCAGATTATCTGTAACATGCAGACACAGTTTAGAGCATGACTATCCAAATTTCCTTTACAGTGGATTATTAAGAAAATGATGTATTTTTGGAAGTCAGCGTGTCACTTTGAATGTCTTCAGCATTAGTGAAAGACTTGAGAAAATAGAAAACATGAAAGAGGAAAAATCAAGGTCAAGGAGAGGGCCCGGGAAGGACATGTGACATGGTTAGGTATGCCCTCTTAGAACTCAGCTCTTCATCTCACACATGTCTCATCAGGACCTATAATTTTATTGCCCTTGTTTTACATTTGTGACTTTACTGTGAAGTTCCGGGAAGCTCCTTACATCATCGTTGTCACTGTCCAGGCTTCCTTTCTTCTTTTTTTTCTTCTTCTCATCCTCCTTCTTCTTCTTGTCCTTTTCTGGAATGACGTCATCTAGGAAGCTGAGGTCATGCTGGGAGAAGAGGTAGTCCATGCCCTTTCTGACAGCGACAAGTGCCAAGATCTGGGAGGAGAAATGCAAAACGTATGAAAGAGTGCCCTGCTGGCGGAAGCCATTGCGAGTACAGCCATGCCACTTCAAGCAGGAAGGTCTCTGTCGGGCATGGTTCACACAGGACAGTCTTCCTATGGCTCCTGTGGGTTGGGTTGCCTGCACATTTCCTTCGTGGTGAAGGTGGGCTCAGGGAAGGCTTAGCTAAAAGTCACTTGTTGTTCTCTGAAAAGTATAATCTCATTGGCTTACCATTTGAATGTGAAATCATTATATTTGGAATGGCTTCCTTTCTTGTCATTATGTTAAATACAATATTGAAAAGCTCAAAGGGAAAGGTAGCCTATATAGGGTTTCTAATTATTCACAATTAAAATACTGTGCAAGCTTTTGAAAGTCAAGAAACTCTGTAGAGCACACAGCATCATAAAACATCTTGAAACTCTTGTAAGTGCAGTGTCCCTTGATTGTTCGCACAGACTATTTCAAGCAGGTGTCACTGGCGCTGCAGAGTTCAACAGGAGACTCTGACTGACAGGCTGATGGTTCAAAGCTAGCTAGACCCGTGGGTCATGACCCCTTTGGGAGTCAAACGACCCTTTCACAGGGGTCGCCTAAGACCATCGGAAAAAAACATCTTTCTGATGGTCTTAGGAACCGGACACCGCTCCTCTATCCGTCTCCAGGTGGGTCCGACCACATGCAGATACGCCCACATACGAGTACCCGGTGTGAAGACGGGTACCCATGCTACACCATGCTTCAAGACAACATTTCATTTATTTTGTCATTAGAAATAAATACTTCACAATATATAATTACGTATTGTTTTATGATTCATCACGATGCTTTAATTATGTTCAATTTGTAACAATGAAAATACATCCTGCATATCAGATATTTACATGACGATTCATAACAGTAACAAAATGACAGTGATGAAATAGCAACAAAAATAATTTTATGGTTGGGGGGGTCACCACAACATGAGGCACTGTATTAAAGGGTTGCGACATTAGGAAGGTTGACAACTATTGACCTAGAGTGAAGACCTGCCAACCCGCTTCTGGGAGGTCACAGCCTTGCCAACCCTGTGGCGCACAGCTCCGCTCCAACCACACGGGGTCACCACAACTTTTCACTGAGATCACTACCATTAATTGCTTCCCCACTGCCCACTGCTATTTCACTGACTCTGACTCACAGTGACTCTCCCTAGGGTTTCTGAAGCTTACCGTGTATCACATGCTATGCTAAACATTGGCATCTCAGTTACTCTCTAGACAACCCTGGGCAGACTTTATCATCTCCATTTCTCAGCTGAGGAAACTGAAGCTTAGAAACAGTAAGTGTCTTGTCCTAGGTCACAAAGCCTGATAAAGATACCAATAGTCCAACTTGTCGACCTCCAAAGCAAGTATTCTTGAACTCTGTATCTTTGACTCTAGGATTTATTCTTGAAGAAAAAACCCTAGATGACATTTCGAAAGTCATGAAACCTCTCTAAATTTGGACTGAACTGTACTCTACCTGTTCTCACTCACTCTCATCGAGTCGATGCTGACTCGTAGTGACCCTCTAGGACAGGGTAGAACTGCTTCTGTGGGTTTCTAAGACTATCACTCTTCCCAGGAGTAGAAAGCCTCGTCTTTCTCCCATGGGGTAGCTGGTGATTTTGAACTGCTGACCTTGTGGGCCACAGCCCAACGACACATATTAAAAAAATCATAAAACCTAACTTGTGCTTGTGTCTACTATGTATTAGGCATTGTGCTATTGTATGCTAGCACATCTATTTCGACTCAGCATATCTCCTAACACTGTCCCATCGGGTTTCCTAGCTTCTAATCGTATTGGGAGCAGAGCTTTCCCAAGTCAAAGTGGGAAAAATTAGAAGCACAATTAAATACACATGGGTGGGCCTTAGATTTCCCAATAGCCATACGAGAGCTATATGTTGTCATAAGTAGGTTCAGTTAAAGGGTCCCTACCATGACTGGAAAAATGATAGCAGCCACAGTTGACTTTAGGATCCAGAGCAGCGCCAGACACACCATCTGCAGGAAAGTGAACAGGTGCACTCTGCGCAGCGGCACGTGACGCAGGTAGATAAAGTCGGGCTGATGCTTCAGGGGCATCAGAAGCAGCTGCAGGCGATCCATGAACTGGGGAAGGCAGGAAGAAAGCAAAACTGCATCATTTCAGGATCTAGTACACACGCCCTATTCACTGAGCCGAACTAACCACAAGCGATTTATATTTAGGCAAGGAGTGTCCTTTTCCAGGGACTTTTCCACTGGTTTGAGGATGCAGAAATTTAGTCTAGAAGAAAGCAAACCTGCATTATTTCAGGATCTAGTACACAACGCCATATTCACTGATCCGAACTAACCACAAGTGATTTATACTTAGTGAAGGAGTGTCCTTTTCCAGGGACAAAGCACTGGTTTGAGAATGCAGAAATTTAGTCTAGCACAGTTACTGTAAGACATAAGGCACATCTAGCTTTTGTTATCTCTCCATAAGGATCTTATGCAGACATAGGAGATAATGTTGTACTTAATCAAAGATATAAGCAACAACACAACATATAAATTCTAGATGCTCATCTCTTAGTTTCTACTTTTATTATCTGAGCCTCCGAAGGGAGGTTCTGGTGCCCATGTTAGTGGCAATCCACTCAATAAAGCTCTCAAACTCATGCATTTTTCTGTGTCTCAGTTGTCCTGTCTGGAATAGGAGGAGATAATTCTACACAGAATATACATTTTAGGGATGTATTTCAAGAATTCTTAAAAAAAAATTCAACGTGAAAAGGGGAATCAGTTTCTAATTTCATGCATTTTGCATTATTTATCTATGGCATCGCTACCAAGTTCAACAATGTACTATCATTTTTTTTCAGCAACAAATCACATCAATGTTACAATGAGTTGTGAAATATAAACAACTAGGTATTTATTTCAAGGAAGGATGACCACACTCTCACTTATATGTACTAAAATCACAACTGGGCACCTGCTTGCCAAGCACTATGCTTCAAAGAGGAACTACTGCGTTGTGTTGAGAGGATGAGGATGAGGATGAGGATGATCGTTAAGAACATAGGATAGGGCCTCTGAGATAGCAGAGGGTCAGTAAACAGCGGTTGAATCGCATGTTATGTTGTAAGATGGGAATCGATTAGGAACATGGAGAAAGCCTCACTCTGGAAAGAAAAGGGATCTATAAAAGCAAACTGCCCTTGCACAGACAACCCTCTATAAAAGGAGGAGGGAATGTCCGGCCTGCAGGTTGTACACGGCCCATGAAATCATCAATACCAATTAACATCACATGTCTCATTAAAGAGAAGCAGTTCCAACCATTTGTATTAGGGCTGAATTAGTTGTTTGACCCAATATAGCAGGCTAATTTTTAAGTTGATAATTTTGTATGGCCTGCAAATTATGTTATAAATATCCAAATGGCACTTGGCGGAAAAAAAAAGTTTCCCACTCGCGATCTATTAGATTAGTTTGATTCTATTAGATTGTCCTATCTAAACTGTTTTCCTTCTTTGTCCGAGGCTAATTTTAACTGAAGGGGATGGGTTTCTCATTTATAAAGATTGGGTTACAAATTGTCTTGCTAAATAAAATCTTGTAAAAAATATCTTTAAAAGGTATTAAAAAGAGAAAGGTAAGAAAAAATGGTGCAAAAGCATTTCAGAATTGAAGAAATTCCCTATCTGTTCCTTCAGTCGGGTTCTATTAACAGAAATGGATGATTCTTCCCTTCTATTTAACTTAATAAGCATATTCTAAGTACCAATCATGGATAGATAAAGCACTCTGAAGCAGGGTACATTCTGGTTGACCCCCTGCTGAGAATCTGGGTTTGTTTGCACCTCAAACACAAGCAATCCTAGGCAGACTGATGTCTGACTTAAAGAAAACTCTGACTTGCTCTTTCATTGGAGCTTCAGACCAGTTCTGTCATGGTGGATGAAACAAACAGGAAGAGGCAGGAGATGGTACCATTCTCAGTGATTCTTTATGGTAACCAGAACAGGAAAATGCACTGGTTTAAGGCCTGAAATGGGAGACGAGGAAGCGGCAAAGTAAGCTCCTTCAGGAGTCTGGAGCATAAGACTGTGTCACTGGCAAGACGGTGGAGAGTCAACACATTTCAAGCAGCATGGTTGGCGGTCCTCTGGAATGGAGGTGCCACCATCTTTGAGCAGGGGCTTACTGCCTTCTCCCAAGCTCTGCTTTGATGTTGTGCAAATTTGCCCTCATTGCACAATGACTGAAACAAGTTCCTATTGAGCGAGTGGGTTCACTCGTAGGGATCCTCTGTAGGGTTTCAGAGGCTGTGAATCTAATGGGAACAGACAGCCTCACTTTTTTTTCACCCTGAGGTTAGGCTGGGGTATTGAACCACCTACCTTGCAGTTAGTAGTCCAAGGTCTCCCTGACAGTGCCACCAGGGCTCCTTGAATCGACCCATACTCAACAAATTCCTCATCAAAACCACCTTCATTTGCTGCATGTGTTGCATTTAAATGGCTGCAAAGGCTTTTTGACTTTCTTTACCTAACGCTAAATTAATAAATGACGAGCATGGGGTCTACAAATCCTTTACGGCATAGGCTCCTGCTGTAGCCCGGGGACCGCTGGGATACTGAATCAGAACTGACCTTTTCCTAAGCTCTCCTTAAGATTTACCTTCGGCATCGTACTAAAATGTAGACTAGAATGCAGTGGATCTGGGGTGAAAACGCAAATATTCCCAGCTCGGGGCTGAGCCAGAAAGAACCGGTTGCTCCTCTTCCTCGAACACGTACAGTCACATTTCAGAGGCAGAGAGGCTTGTTAAGGCCAAACAATAGTCAGACTCATTCACTTGAATGTTCCATGTTTTATCATTTATGAAATAATGACAAATATTTATAATACCTGGTAAAGAAGTCTGTTTTATAAATATGTACTTCCCAAAGTTTATAGGCACAGATAAAACCCATATTCATGTGCATGTAGTCACATTCACATATATGTTGAATCAGCTTGTACTGCTTGTATAGTGTAACACATAGCCCAGTGGTGAAGGACGCTACTGAATGCACCCCCCCCCCCCAGGGGAAAATCTTAACAGCTTTTTCTCTTCTGGGGGATTTGACCACTTGCTCAGCTCTATCTGACTTTAAACCAAATTAATCAAAATTCAATAAATGAAAGCAAGGACTATTTTGAAGGGGTTCACATAAATTCTTACAATGTTCAAAGAACATGCAGTCTTTTCCCATTAAAACATTAGTAAGTGCTAAATCAGGCTACAATTAACAAGGTGCCAGAAAGCAGAAGTACTTCCAATTTCCTGGTGCCAATTAAATTAAAACTCAGTTGAAAAAAGCAATCTCTTGCAATGTTTTTCCTAATGATTTTTAACGAGGGCAGCCAGTTTCAACCAAGTGGTGAATAGCTGAAACTTTCAACAAAAATGGCGCCCACAGCATATCGACTTTATCTTTATATTGGTGTGACCCTTTCGAGCACTGGTTACAGCCGTGTGAAAAGCAGATCCTAAAGGAACAGGGTGAAGGCGGATGCACAAATGGTGATTGCGAAGATTACCCGGGAAGGATTAGAATTCTTTCTTGAGGCAACAAAGAAAGTTCTAGAGTTCCTGCCTTCCGCACAAATGACCTCTCCCAGCGTCTCTCAAGAGTGGGTATGTACACTAACAGACTAACTTTGTTGATTACCTGATATAAAAAGCAGGGAAATGGTAAAGAATATAGAAAACAATTTAAAAGCCAGTTTTTAATATCATTTTTCTTCAAAGACCAAGGACCAGGCTATTTCTCCTACTATACAAAAAACAAACAAACAAACTACTATTCTTAGAATGTAATGAAAAACTTACCTGCACACCATTAAGGGATGCAACCCCCATATACAGGAACACACCATATAGAACAGGCATGGGGATAAACTAGGAAGGGCCACAAAAAGGGGGAAAAAAGGTTAAAAAACAGAACAATCAACAATGAATTCAGGAGTTAGAACTAGTTTAAATAAAGGTTCAAACTACGCTGAAAGGGCATGTATATAACAATATAAACTCAATGCCATCGAGTGAACTCTGATTCATAGTGAACCTAGAGGAGAGAGTAGAACTTCCTCTGTGGGTTTCAGAAACTCTTTACAGAGTAGAAAGCTGCATCTCTGTCCTGCAGCGAGACAGGTGGTTCTGAACTGGTGACCTTATAGTTAGCAGCTCAAGTATGACCCACTATACCACCACGGCTCCTGCTATAACAATATAGTGACTTCAGATCAATGTATTTACTCATCCATTGATACATTTCTCAACCATTTATACTACAAACAAGAGGAGAGGGGAAATGAAAGGAGAAAGGAGAAAGGAAATGGTCATTTTCCTTTGATGATTACCATATATACTCGAGAATAAGCCAACCCGAATATCAGCCGAGGCACCTAATTTTACCACAAGAACTGCATTAAAAATGTGCACAAACCAATGAAACATACAGTTTTTCTCTGGTTCTTTAACGCCTCCTCACGCCCAGTATCATGACCCTAATTCTACCTTACAAATCCGGCTGGACCAGAACATGTACACGGATACAGATAAGAGGTGGAAAACACAGGGAAGACAGGACAGATAAACTCCTCGGACCAATATTGAGAGTAGCCATAGCAGGAGGGTAAAGGGAAGGTGGGGGAGAGAGGGGGAACTGATCACAATGACCTACCTACAACCCTCTCCTAGGGGGATGGACAACAGATAAGGGGGTAAAGGGAGGCATCAGACAGTGCAAGACATGGAAAAATAATAATAATTTATAATTTATCAAGGTTTCATGAGGGAGGGAGAGAGGGAGGGAGGGAAGAGGAGGGAGGAGAAAAAATGAAGGGCTGATACCAAGGGCTCAAGTAGTAAGGGAATGTTTTGAAAATGATGATGGCAATATATGTACAAATGTGCTTGACACAATAAATGTATGTATGGATTGTGATAAGAGTTGTAAGAGCCCCCAATAAAATGATTTATAAAAAAAAGTGCTGAAAATTTTGGCTTATACACGAGTACACAAACTATATATAATGGCAGCATTTTTTTCTTAACTAAGGAGGAAAAGTAGTTCTGTTTGCCTTTCCTCTTAGAGAGAAAAAAAAGCTTGCTTGTAAGCCAGAAGCTCCCATGGACTGTAAGGTAGAGGCAGAGCTGTGCCTCACTCTTGAGACAAAGTTACTTTCATAACAGTCTGTGGATGGTTTTCATTAACATCTTCATCAGATGGTCTATCAGTTTGATGTCTAAATGCTTCTTTCAATGAAACAAACATCAAAGGGCTGCCCCCTTCTTCCTCTCAGGATTATTAGGAGGACTAACAGAGCACGGCTTGAAAAGATCACTGAACATCTGGAAGCGGTTAATTACATCCATGAGTTAATACAGATCTTTTGAAATTGAATTAGTACATATTAATGTATTAATTAGGAGCCATGTTAGCCCAGTGGCTTAAGCATTGTACATTGCTTAATGGAAAGGTTGGCAGTTTGAACCTACCAGCTGCACCTCATGAGGAAGAAGCAGCAGCCTTTCAGAAAGATTTACAGCCTCAGAACCCATACGGAGCAGTTCTGCCCTGCCCGGTAGGATCGGTCACCAGGGGCCAGAATCAAGTGACTTGATGCTGGTGGGTTTGGCTTTCAAAGACATTAATTAACAAAAAGTCTTTTCTGTTACTACAAAACTTTGGTAGGTAATTCTAATGTGAGGTCTTTAAACTTTCCTCCATTTAGCAAATGCCGCTGGGTAATGAAGTAGCTAAGCAAATGAAAAAGGATTACCTTGCTGGGACCTTCTGTATCTGGGCAATGAAAGGGTCTGAAAACCTTGCATATTAAACAGAAATTCAAGTACTTTCAGGAGTTTTCAAAGCTAAAATAGGACAATTATAACACCAGCAGACCGATCTTAATTAAGTCACCCAAAGGAGGCTATAGTGGCCAGAAGAAAATGTTGTGTGGCCTACGAGGAATTGTTAAATGCGACCACTTCCATTCACTAAACACAATTCTTATCAGCCTCTCTTCTACTTCTCAGGTAGGTGGCCACTACTGGAGAACTGGACATTCAAAACACACCAGGACTGATTCTACTTGTAATTGGTTAGACATAAAAGTCTTCAATTCTGAGGAACATATTTATATAAAACTCTTAATGCTTTTTCTAATAAAGGCTAATAATTTTAATATAACTAATTTGATCTCAAGGCCAGACAAAAAAGGAGTGACTGAGAATGTTTAAGGGGTGGGAGTGGTGGTGGCGGTGGTGGGAAAGCCTCTTTGCTGTAATACCCAGGAGCCACCAGGCAGAGGGGACATAGCCTGTCTGGGGCCTTGGGTTCTGATAAGCTTGCATTTCCCTTAGGCTGTGAGTGTCTTCATCCTTTACAATGCCTCTACCAAAAAATAAAAATCACGAAGCTTTGTGTCATTAATTTTCAACATTTGTAGGGGAGAGCACTTCAATTTTCTTTAATATATGATGATTTTTTCTTGTTATTTTACTTTCAATTCTTTGGGAAATTAAAAAAAAGGTGGAAGGTGAAAACTGTTAAGTATAGGTTATAAAAACTAGTTTATTTTTAATCTTTGTAAAACATTTTCCTAACTTGAAAGGAAATAATCACCAAGGTAATTCCTAGCCACATTCTCTCTCACCTCTCGTCTAAAACTAGCCAAATCTCTTCTCTAAAATGATCATAACACAAAAGAAAAGTTAAACGGTCCCTTGTTGCCCAGGTCTATTCTTTCTGGATGTATGATTAGACATATCAGCAAATCTACCACAAAAGAAAACCATAAAGTATCATTAGCCCAGAGTGGCATGGAGGATAGGAGGCCACAGCTTTATATAGGAAGACATTGCTTTTTATCACGCACGCATGCACGCAGGCAGGCATGCGCACATTATTGCCTATGGTTTAAAAGAGCCAGTGCATACAAAGATGGTTAGTATGTTATATTATGGCCCACTTTAATATGATAAAAGTATCATGTGAAATTGTCACTTTTTAAACTATTTTATCAGCTCAATAAAAACCGTGCAACTTGGAAATCATGGTAAAACCTGACAGTATTACCAGGTTAGAAGGATTTAAAAATTTATATTTGGTTTATATCATAAGGTCAATTCTTAAAATCCATCATGACACCCTAGAAATTTCTTAAAGGAAAGTAAAGAATAAGGTGTTTTTAACAGATGTCATCCCTTTAAAGTTAATTTAGCGTGGTATAAGATACTATACTATACCAACTAGAAATTTTTAAAGAGCAAAAGAGGAGAAATTAAAATATATGAAGGAAACTTTTGAGCATTTTAAGAACATCTACATTATAAAATTATATAAAGAAAATTACAAAAATAATCACATCCAGAAAGCTAAATACAGAGATATTACAAATCATTCAACATTTAATACGTATTAAATAATAAATGAAAAAGTTAACTTTACAGCCAAATGGAATAATGATATCAAGATCAAGTCTAAGACAATTGAACACATTCAGTCCACGTCACCAGTGTTTTCAAAGCATATATAGTAAGCAGAGCTGCACACTCTTTCACTTATCATTCCCTGTGACTGGCTGGCATTATTAGATACTTCCATAAGAAAAAATGCAAAAGGGCTAACTAAATAAACGGGTTCGATTTCAAAATAAAATTTAAAATGTGTACAGAATGCTTAGATTATATGGCCCACAGAACAGAATTCAGTAGTGAGATCTCCTAGCAAAATAATGGTGTGTGTGTGTGTGTGTGTGTGTGTGTGTGTGTGTGTGTGTGTGTGAATTGTTGAAATGGAGGGCTGATTTGCTCTGCGGACCTTCAATGAAGAGTTCCTTTGTGAAAATGTCTCACAGGGAAAGATTTCCGCTCATGGGAAATGAATTCTTTGGGTACAAGTATTACGTTAAACTTTCAAAGATGCGGACCATGGTAGCATGAGGCTAGGTTTGGAGCAGGAACTACCTGGGTCTGAGTCTTGGCTCTCCCATCTAAGAACTTTGTGACACCGCAAGTTAGTCTGATCGACATAAAGTGGAAATAATTCATACTTTTTTCCTTAGGCATTATTAAAGACTAAATTTTAAAATGTGCAGAATCCTTAGTCCAATACCAAGCTTAATATTGGTTGCAACCATTATAATCATAATGTAATTTCTCTTTATCTCTTAGTGAGCAGAGTGACTCGCAGGGAGGAAGAATCTAAAAATGTTTGCCAAATACAAGCTAAATATGATCCTCTATATCTTCGAACAGCAAGCAAATCTTAACGATAAATTTTAGCCATAACTCATGTTCAAAAATAAACTAACTTAAGTAAAGGCAAAAGAAGCAAAAGTGAACTTTACTTGGTCTTCATCTCTTTAGGTTTGCCAGAAGAATGCCAAAACTCTAATCAAGGAACTGAGTTTTAAAATATTTTACCTGCTCTATAGTCTCTATTCCACCTTGCAAGGGGCTGGCCTGCTAACCACAATGCCCCAGTTCAAACCCCCCAGCCTCTCTGTGGGAGAAAGACAGGTCTTCCCGCTCCCATAAAGATTTTCACCTCAGCCACGCACAATGTCAGTCCTACTCTGTGCTATATGAGTTGGCATCGACTCGGTGGTAGTGAATCGGGTTTTTGGTTTTATACACCCATACAGAAAATCATATAAACATATTATTCTCATAGCAAAAAACACAGACTGAACTATTTAGCCAGCTGAGTAAGGCAGTTCTGCTTCCTTCCAACAGTTGTGAAAGAAATCAACAGTTAGTGCCTTGAAGCCAGTATGACGCTGGCCAGCTCAGGTTGAGGGGGTATCCTTGTGAATTTAAAGCTAGTGCACTAAAATTCCTCTGTTCTTCCACATAAAAAGGCCGATTTCAGCAAAGAGATCGCAACAGAGGTCATAAACTTCATGTTCAAAGTAAGCCTGCAAAAGTGGCTGGGGAGAACAACTTCCTATGTGCTTACTGCATGGAAGATAATTATTATGATCATCTGATCACACCAAGTGTAAAAGATGTGTGGGGGAGGGGGTTAGGTAGGGAAGCTGTTGAGATATTTGATTTTAAAAAGTAAAAGGCACACGTGTCTCTTGATCCATCCATTTGATCTGCTTTTCAAGGGTAGTTGCTTAAGAAAAAACATTCTCTGGAGTTGTCACCTGCTTCTTTAAATAATATACAGTCACACAGTAAGGGGGGGGGCAGTCTCCCTTCACCAGTGTGACCCCCGGCATCATTTGCTGGGCGAATTTTGAGGTTAATTGTTAATCCTGCCTTTTACTTAGTAATAATTTAGGTTTTCATTAAACTGTACCCTCAACCTCCACTTTCTCCTGCATTGACTTTTCAAATGAGGCAACCAGCGTGGTGTGCGGGATGCCCTACATGCCAAGGGGAGAAGGGCAGGTATGCATGGTCTGACATTAGCCGACTTCATCAGCAGCAGCGGTTCCTGAAGCAAGGATTAACCTTACTACTCATTGAAGGATGAATCAGAGTAGCTAATGTCGGACACATTTATTCTTGTGCTTGGTTTTAAATCTAGATTTTCCATAATATACATACTACATATATTCAGATAATATTTATATATTATATATTAAACTATAGTAATGAAACAAGTTCATTTCCTACATTTTGGGTGAAAGCTTGCCAAACAAAAATGTTTGCTAGACTATCTGTTTTCACTAACATGTCCCATGTCTCGCTCGTTGGGTACACCTAAAATTGCCAAGTGGAAATAGCCACAAATACAGACACTAGCAGCTAATCACTCAACACAGGAATCACTTAAAGACAGTCAAATGGCAAAGCAAGCTCATGCTTATCAATCCTTGAATTTTTCCTTTTACTTTCTGTGTATTCCAATCTCTTCCTCTGGGATCAAGGGGCTTTGCATATAACAGGCAAAGGGAATCACTGTAAAGAACAAAAGAGCTTTTAGCTTTCCCTCCTCTGCAACCATATTTGGATGCAGAGTGAGAAAAATAGTTAGGAAGAGGCGTTGTTGAAAATGTGAGCCTTGCCTCGCTTCCTAAAAATAGCCATTTATACAGTATCTGCTCTCTGGGTCCCTCTGGCATCATGCATGGTCACTCAGCTGGCAGTCTCCAGTGCTAAAGCCAATTTGTGATAGCTGTAACAATAAAGACTGTAAAACATACCTGACTCTTTTGAATTGCAATGTTACACTGCACTAATGAAAAGTATTGTAAAAATACGAGGAAAATGGGTGAGAGTAATGACGTTTAAACCTGTGGAAAGATTTCCGTCCATCTATACTTCGCTAGTAGATACATATACGCACACACTGCTCTTTGGTTGATTTTGAATAGCAGCAACCCTCTAGGCCTGAGAAGACTTGGTCCATATAGTTTCCAAGACTGTCCTTTTGTCTGGGAGCAGACAGACCATCTTTACCCCTCTGAGGGGCTGGTGGGTTCAAACCAAACCTGGGGGTTCTACAACAAACCGAATTCACCTCCATCAAGTTGATTACAGCTCCTAGTGGCCCTCTAGGGGGAGTGGAACGAGTCTTGTGGGGCTCTGAGACTATACACCAGTGGTTCTCAACCTGTGGGTCGCGACCCATTTTGGAGTCAAAGACCCTCTCACAGGGGTCGCTTAAGACCATCAGAAAACACATAAATGTTTCACAATATATAATTACAATTGTTTGTGATTAATCAGTATGCTTTAATGTTTAATAATGTTCAATTTGTAACAATGAAAATATATCCTGCATATCTGTTATTTACATTATGATTCATAACAGTAGCAAAATTACAGTTATGAAGTAGCAACGAAAATAATTTTATGGTTGGGGGGGTCTCCACAACATGAGGAACTGTATGTAAGGGCCGTGCGTGGCATTAGGAAGGGTGAGAACCACTGCTCTAGGTGGAACCAATTATTAATGAGCTCAGCTACTAATCAAAAGATGGGAGCTTGAAATCCACCCAGAGGCACCTCAGAAGAAAGGCCTGGTGATCTGCTTTCAAGAAATCAGCCCACATGGAAGAAACACACCAGCCTGTGTGATCATGAGGTGTCGACGGGATCAGGTATCAGGCTTCAAAGACGGAGTACAAAAAATCATATCAATGTGTTTGAGCGGAGTGCAGAGTGGAAACCCAAAGCCCATCTGTAGACAATTGGATATCCCTTAGCAGAAGGGTCACAAGGAAGGTATGAGCGAGTCAGGGTGCAGTATAGCACCGATGAAACATACAACTTTCCTCTAGTTCTTTAATGCTTCCTTCCCCCACTATCATGACCCCTATTCTATCTTACAAATTCCGCTAGACCAGAGGATGTACACGGGTACAGATAAGAGCTGGAAACACAGGGAATCACGGACAGATAAACCCCTCAGGAGCAATAACGAGAGTAGTTATATTATGTGGGTAAGGGGAAGGTGGGGGGAGAAAAGGGGAACTGGTCACAATGATCTACATATAACTCCCTCTCAGGGGGACGGACAACAGAAAAGTGGGTGAAGGGAAACATCGGTCAGTGAAAGACATGAAAAAAAATTTATAATTTATCAAGGCTTCATGAGGGAGGGAGGGTGGGGTTGGGGGAAATGAGCTTACACCAAGAACTCAAGTAGAAAGAAAATGTTTTGAAAATGATGATAGCAGCATGTGTACAAATGCGCTTGACACGATGGATGTCTGTATGGCTTGTGATGAGTTGTATGAGCCCCCAATAAAATGATAAAAAAAAAAGCCCTAGTGGCATGTGGTTATGCTTTGACCTGCTAAGTGCAAGTCCACAGTTCAGAAACACCAGTGGCTCCAGGGGAGAAATGTGGGCAATTCTACTCCTAGAGTTACAGTCTTAGAAACCCACATGGGCAGCCACGTCCCGTAAGGTCGATATGATTCGGCCTCAATTCAATGACTATCTGTTTGGTTTTACGGTTTTTGGAATCTTACTCTAATTTTCCTTGGTGGGGGAGTAGGCCTTCTGCTTCAAAGAAAACAGAAACACAGTCAGCAATAATTAAGAATAGGATTAAAAAATTCAAAATGATGATCCTGAGTCACTAACGCTATGGAAGCTCCTCATGGGAGGCCCGATGAACAGCAACGGCTGGTCCACTCAGGGAAGGAATGCAGGGAGAGTAAACACTGCAGGGAGAAAGATCACCCTGAGTTAACATGAGAATCAACCGTACGGAATGATCACTTCCACGAGTCAAAATGTTTAAATAGCGGCAACTTCATAATTCGAACCAACGAGTGTAACGACTGATAACCTAACAGTAAGGTAAAGGGCGAAGCAGTGAGAGGGGAATCAAATTAAAAGTGTCTTCTGTTAGCCTCTGCTTTATCTGACCCTTAACTCAGTGTTTTATAAAACTCTGATGATAATCTTCTAAGTACTGCATAAGGAAACGGTAGTTTTCACATGTCCAGTGATCAGGGTTGCTGAACGGGAAGGAGAGGCACACATGTCACATATCTACCTTCAGGATGGGGGCCATGAAGACTGACAGGCCGGTCAGAATAAACACCAGGGTTCCAGTGACTCTTTGTTCCCTGAAACAAAATCAAAAGATTACCCATTTACCTCTTGTTTTCATAAGTGCAGTCTTATCTTTTAACCTACTAAAGATTAAACATTGACCAAAGCAATGCTTAGCTAAAATGTCAAAAGTGCTGATATCATAGAATACAAGCTTAAAGACAGCACATAACAACATCACTGTAATGTGTTTTTTCTTCCAATTGCAATACAGAAATGACTTCTTGAAAAGTGAATGATCTTCCTACTCTGTCCTTTTAAAAGCAAGGAAGGAGACTCCCTCCCGCTTAGTCTATCGGCTACTACCCTTCTTGAAGCCCTTCACTTTTAAGTCACCTGTTCTGTTGTGTAATTATACCTTCTTTCACTGGAGACAGATATTACATTGTCCCACATGCTATTAACAAACAGCTCATGGAAATTTCGGGAGGGCAATAAACCCCATCAGACTCATTTCTAAATCTACAACAAGACTATTTTTCACCAAATATGTTTCTCGTCCAACACCCCTCCTCCTCTAACCCTCAGGAAAGAATCACCTATTGTGTGGCGTGGGAAACGATGTTCTGTCACATGAACTATCCATCCCCAAACACAGGAGGAAAATACTCGACAGGGCATAAAGGTCTTCAACCTTGCCCTTCACATTATCCAAATTTAATAATGGAGGGTTGAGGTCAAAGTTTCTTTTGCTTATGGGACAAAAAAATTAAACTCAAAACTAAGAAGTCCTATCCCATTATAGAACCGTAAAAACTACAAGTAGATTTAAGAACTTTATGGAATCTCAACAGAGTTGGAATTCAAGGGCTCGCCTCCTATCGGTAGGACCTTGAGGGCAAGTGCCACAGCACCCAGATGCCCTGCATGTTGCGGAAAGCAGATGACCTACTTAGGCCTGCCCATGACTTCACTTAGCATTTTGTTAATTAAAGAAAGTTTAAGTATAACAAGCAAATGGAAACTGAAAGAAAAATCACTGAAGATTACCTTTCTGATACAAATTTAGTCTTTCCTAGAACAAAAGGTTTAGAAAGAAATTAATCACACCAGCCCATTCTCCTCCAAATCTTCCCTGGTGATTACCACGCGTGTGCGCACAACATGTTTGAAGAGCTATTCTCCTCCGACTTACGTACCTCACTCCTAAGAACTTGGGTTGTTCTCCAGGTGCGGAAGTCTCTGTCTCCATCTTCAAGCTGTCGATGTGAGCAATGGAGATGACAGTGGCAGCCACGTACCACGGGAGAGCCATGAAGGAGCACACCACCATGAGGATGGCCACCCAAAAGAGATCCAGGTGATAGCCAGCACCTTTCTGCAGGAAGATGGAGATTTTTTTTTTTAACATTTTATTAGGGGCTCATACAACTGTTATCCCAATCCATACACACATCAATTGTGTAAAGCGCATTTGTACATCATTCTCAAAACATTTTCTCTCCATTTAAACCCCCGACATTAGGTCCTCATTTTTCCCCTCCCTCCCCCCTCCCTCATGAGCCCTTGATAGTTTATAAATGGGTATTTTGTCATATCTTGCCCTGTCCGGCGTCTCCCTTCACCCACTTTTCGGTTGTCCGTCCCCCAGGGAGGAGGTCACACACAGTTCCATGTAATCGGTTCCCTCTTTCCTACCCATTCTCCCTTTACCCTCCCTGTTTTGCCACTCACACCACTGGTCCTGTAGGGCTCATCCGCCCTGGATTCCCTGTATTTTCAGTTCCCATCTGTACCAGTGTACCTCCTCTGGTCTAGCCAGACTTGCAAGATCGAATTCGAGTCATGGTAGTGGGAGCGGGGAGGAAACATTTAGGAACTAGAGGAAAGTTGTATTTCTCATCATTGTTACATCGCACCCTGACTGGCTCATCTCCTCCCCGAGACCCCTCTGCAAGGGGATCTCCAGTGGCCTACTAATGGGCTTTGGATCTCCACTCCGCACTCCCCCCATCATTCACTATGGTAAGATTTTTTGTTCTGATGATGCCTTATACCTGATCCCTTCGACACCTCGTGGTTGCATAGGCTAGTGTGCTAGGAAGACGGAGCTTTTGTAGAGAAAATCCTCCTATTTCCCACCCAGCAGTTTTCCCAGGATAGACTTAAGATTACCCAACGGAGCCATATTTTTCACCTGGCAAAAATATCAACTGGAATATCAGCTCTTTGAGAGAAAGAACTGCACATTCCTCACTTTGCTCTTTGTCCCCTTGCCCCAACGATGACACACAAAAGTGCCACGTGCCATCTTCTTCACAATGAGAGCTTTGAAAAGCTGTTCATCTTAGATGCGGTGCAGCTTCACTGAACACTTTTGCATGGCCAGTCAGCTGGGCTTCATCCGGTTGTTGCAACCTGAGCAGTGGAGATGTATGTCTACCTTGATGAGTTTGGGGGGATCCAATGAGGCCACAGAAGAAAAGCATTTAGTAGAAATGTACATGGTAGTGCTTGTTGTGCAGTGGGACTCAATCAATGGTACTAGTAACAGGGGGAGTACTGATGGAGCTGCTCCTCATTAAGCCCCTTGAAGGCATGCACCATCCCTCTCTGCTTGGCAATGTGAAATAGTGTGCAATTCACCAGATCTGAAAGCAATCTTGACTACATTTGTAGAAGATCATTTCTCACCGTTCTTCATACTTAAAACGAACAAACAACTACATGTTCTCATTAAAGAAATTAACACAGCCTTAATCACAACTGACCAATTTCAAACATTGCTCACTGGTCGTAATAAACGCCGTTCACTGACTGGAGGAGCAGACATTGTAACAAGGGGTCTAGCGCCTTTATTCACTAAGTAAACATTATTCAGGGAGTCCACAATGTTATTCCATGGTTATATTTCTCTGCTTTATTTATGAAGAAAGCAAAGGCTTAATGCCCCTGTGGAGTCTGTGAAAACAGAGCAGTCCATTTTCACAGCAGGGAAGCAACATGACCCAGAGCAGCAGTACCACCAATCCAAGGGAATGGAGCGCGTGGCTTTAAGAAGGGGGAATGTGATTCACACTGGAAATCCAGGGACTGTTATCGTTCAGGTCCTGTTACTAGTAGAACGCTGCTCTCCTCTCCCAGAAATGCCAGGATTTCACCCCTGGCTCGCACACGTGGGTCTAATCATGTTCTCAGAGAGCTCAGCCCAGGGAAGGAGAGATGACAGGAAAAAGCAAAGCAGCTTTGGCTGCGGATGAACCGACGTGGGAGACGAGGAGGCTGCTACGTAGTCATTAAAACAAGCCACTTCCTTTCAGGAAAGTGTGATGGCGTGAACTGGAAATGGCAGGGCGGAAGACGGGCAAAGGTAAGGAGGAGCTGAAACAAAGTTCTTCAAAGTGTCTAGTGAAGGAACACCATCGGCTCCCTGCAGTCTCAGGTATTCGTGCTGTCAACAGATATTGACAGTCCACTTGGTAAAGGGCACAGTTCTAGGTGTTGGTGATCCTGTGTGACGATCACCTGTTCCGTGGCTCTGTAATAGTCGGTGGTTATACACATCTGTGAATTCAGCAGACAACAACCTCTCCCTTCATTGAGCTTACAGTCTATGGAAGGAAATAATCTACACAACTAAAGTAAGTGAAAGATGCAGCCCAGCCTATGAAAGCTCGGACACATGGAAAACAGAACCCTGGCAGAGGAGAAAACGCAAATATTTCCCACTTAAACAAGGCAAAGAAAAATAGAAAGCCTGCACCCTGGCAAAGGCAGACAACTTGCCAGACCTGGAAAACAGGGCAGTCTCATCAAGTTCTGGCTCTCATTGTGTATTAATGGTACTGAGTACTAAATCTTGTTGACCGTGGCTTTGATACTGAGTGTAAGAGGAAATCATTGGAGGGCTTTGAAGAGAGGCATGACGCGTTATGTTCTACACTCTGACTCCTGTGTTCAGTATAGACTGAAGAGGGTCAAAAAGACTGTGACCAATTGGGATGCAGCTGTAACGCAGGAGACTGTGGTAGTTTGAACAAGAGTCGTTTGAAACAGTGGTTGTCACATGCACTTGATCTGGCTAAGTCCTAATTAGAATTTTGGACTCAGTGTAACCTCCTCTGGCTCAGAGGACTTTCTGCAACGCCTGGGGCAGGTTCTTCCAAATCACTGCCACCTCTCCCTCGTGCCACAATGTGTGTGATTATTTCATGAATGCCTCTTCTTCATAAACCCGAAGCTTCATTAAAGACAGGGACCATGAGTCTTTTGGTTCACCAGAGAAACCCCAGCACCTGCCACAGTGCCATCAGAGAGAGGAAACTCTAGATAAATGTTTGTTGGATAAACCAGCAAATATTAATTCCTTCACTCAATGCTGCCACTATTCCAGGCCTTGGACATAAAATGACTACAGAGGCAAGCACAGTGCCATAGCAGCATGCAGGAGGGGTACCAACTCATCCCACAATAAGAATTGGTTTGCATAGAAAGTATTATCTAAGCTGAGTCCTAAAACATCAGCTGCAGGAAGCTGGGAGACGAATTATGAGAAGCAGGATGAAAAGTCAGGAACATGTTGAAAAGATGAGATGGAGTTGGTGTGAGAAATACTGATACAGACATTAGAGCTTTAAGGAATGTAAATTAATGACTTTGGAAAGTTTTATGGAAGGGATGAAGGTTTCTAAACAGATTTCCCTTAGAAAGACCGCTTTTTTTCATTTGTGGAAAATATATTAGACATAGTCAAAATAGTAGACAGAAAGGCTATAAAAGATCCCTGTAATAATCTAAGCTAAGTGATAGCATTGGGGAAAGATGATTGATAAACGTGAAGAATTTAAGGAGACTGAGTCAGAAATGGAAAGCAATACATTCACTGTACCAAATGTCAAAGTTCAAGGCTTATTATGCTAAGATCATGTGCTACATACAGTACACAAGGGAGTCATGGTGTTAACAGAGTGGTAAAAAATATGCTGCAAAATTCACAGTGCCTCAATTATTGCTATAAAGACCACAGAACCCAAGGGGTTATTTTAGTGCTGTTCCTACAAAACAACCTATACATATGGAAACAAGCTCGTCTTAATATGTCCCTTTAGCTAAAAATATCTGAGTGACTATGTTTGGATGGAATATAAATAATATTCAAATATTGGCACTTTTTCCAGAAATAATACTGGAAGAAATACAGAAAACCACATTTTTCAAAAATAAAGCGTGGGATTTTTTTATCTGGGCCTTATTCTTCTTCCCCTGGGTCCCTGGCTTTTTCAGACTCTCCTAAGCTCTCACTCAGAGTGCACTGGGGCATCCTCGCTGCTCTCTCCACCTCCCTCCCCTCTTGTCTCTCTCCCATTCATCCTACTGCTGTCAGAAGAGCATCAAAAATGCAGTTCGGATCCCATCAGCGAGTTGGGAAACCAAGCAGGTTAAGGCAAATCACAACAAACCACTCTGTCCGGGCGGGGCTCCTAGATCTGGCCCGGTGATGGGGCCCTGGAGGGTTTCCTGCACCTTTGACCAGTCCTGTCCTTCCATAAATGCCACTTTGCAAGTGCCCATTCTGTTTCAACTCCTTGGTATGTGTTTATATCTGGCCTTTCTCTTCAAGGCCCGGGCTCAAATTCTCCTTTCTTCACACCACTCCAGCAGCCCGGGGTCCTGAAGGCTGCTCTTTTCTCAGAAGGCCCTGCTCAATGATACTTGCCTGCTCTAAACTCTTCAAAGGCTTCCTGCTGTACTCAGGGGGCAGAGGTCAAACCCATACACTCTATGCTACCAATTTCAAGGTTCGATATTAGTGGTCCTTACTGGGAATGATTGGCTATGTCTGGAAACAGTTTGAGCTAGCACTTCTTAGAGGTAAGGGTGCTACTGGTGTCTGGTTGACAGAAGGAAGAGATGCTACTTAACATCCTAGAATGTACAGGGCACCCTCACCCCACAAACCCAGCCTAGAATGCCACTAATGACAAGGTTGAGAAACACAACCTATGAGGATCTAGTCCCACTAACTCTTACCTCATATTAAACTAATAATGCCCCATGTTCCAGCCACAAAGACCAGCTATCTGTTTCTTACCCAGAAATACATGCAGGGCCTTTTAATTTGGTTATATCCTTGCTTGGAAAACCAATACTTCATAAACATTTATCGAACATCTAGTCTGTACTGGGCCCTGTGTTGAATATGAGTAGATTTCAAAAAGTTCAGGGGAAAGTTTCATTATTTATATATAAAATGTCATAAATCCATGTCCCTACAAATTACTTGAAGCCCCGTCATATAGGACAGAACACCTGTCTTTATAAGGTTAATGATGGTTGGATGAGGCTGGAACGTGACACAACTCATTTAATGTGCATGCGCCAGTGAAGGGGAACTGTTAACCACAAGGCCAACAGTTCCAACCCCCCGGCCACTCCACAGAAGAAAGATGAGGCTTTCCACTCCCACAGAGAGGTCCAGTCTTGGAAAGTCACAGGGGCAGTTCCACTCTATCCGAGAGGGGCATGAAGAGTCAAAAGCGAGTTGATGGCAGTGAATTTGGAAAACTTGGATGTACAAGTATAGGGAACAAAGGAAAGCAAGATGCCTTCCAACCAGATTGGCGATAGGAAGAGAAAATCTTCCAAGTCCCTCCAGGGCGGAGACCATAACTTAGAATGCCTGTCTTTAATATCTAACCCAACTGTTCGACACACAGCCGATTCGGACTCAGGGAGACCCTGTGTGTCAAAGTCACACTGTGCTCCAGAGGACATTTTCAGAAGTACGTAGGTAGCCAGGCCTTTCTTTGGGGGTGCCTCTGAGTGACTGCAACCCCCCAGCCTTTTGGCTAGCAGCTGAATGCATTTTCACCACCCAGAGACTATAATGTTCAAAGATGCAGCATGCCTCTGAAAGTTTAACAAAGTCCGTCTTCATCAATATAAACACAAAGACAGTTCTATATTCTGCAACTGGAAGTTATTTAAGTACAATAATAGAAAGTGAATTTTTCTTTTTGAGATTGTATATGCTTTGTTAATACAGAACAGCAGTCATTTAGGAATAAATCCACAGTAATCAAAATCTATGAACAAAAAGACTAGCTTAGCAATTTGAAATTTCTGTTTGGTACTAATAGCAGTGCACATTCATACATGTACAGACACAGAATAAACATTCATCCGAGAAGTACACCCGGAGCCAGACAATACCCTAGCTGATGGGGCACCGCGCTCCCACTCAGGAGCTCACTCCCACCTGAGAGGACTCACAAGGTATAATGAACTGTAAGTAGAAATTTGGAGAGGTTTGAAAAATATACCAAAAAACCCAGAGGATGACGTGTTTGGCTATGGTCTAGAGTGTGCTCACAGAAACTTCCGGAAGTGATGGATCTAAACACAGCTTCCGACAATACAAGCACTGTGAGCACTGGAGGTGCCTTTGCATGTTTACCAGTTATTACTCACCGCAAGGAGTACAGCAGCTTTGATAATACCATAGTCTAACATAGTAACACTCTTCAATGCGCATTTGTTTTGCCTACTCTATAGAAATCATCCGGATGTGATCCCTCGGATGTGAGATGGGAAGAGAAACGAAGCCCCTGTCCTGACTCTGATGGCAGAAAGACACCCTGGGAGCAGTGCCGCAGAGTGAGACAAATCTACTCCAAGCGCGAAGATGAGAACAATATGCAGCGCATTAGAGGGGAACGCCACACTAGGAAGTGCTCGCATTTGAATACTTAAGGATGGGAGGGTTTTGACAAGTGGTAATCATGGGCAAGTGAGGAGGAGAATGTTCTGGTTGAATTAACTAACAGCAAAAAGCACCAGATCTCTAAGGAGAAACCAGCAGCTCATTTGATTATAGAATTGGCTGGGACGTGTACAGAACCATTTGAAATTAAATTTAGGTGTATTTATAAGACAAAGTGCCTTGAAGAAATCGATGTTCAAGGAGTGAAGGCTGGTCAATGAAGATTTGGAAATAAGATGCTGGCATATAAGGACAGTGCTTTAAAAAAGTATTGCTTTTCAAGAGAAGTAAGGAAGACTGGTTATTAACACATGACTAAACCATTAGAAAAGTCTAGACATTAAATCAAGGGTTATGAGACTAGAAATAGAAAGGAAAAATAAAGACAAAACAAAGCAAGGACTGGAGTCGTTCAGTGAAATTCACATAAATGAATTTTTCTTTACAGCAGTGGTTCTCAACCTTCCTAATGCTGTGGCTTTTAAATACAGTCCTGCATGTTGTGGTGGTCTTCCCCCCACCCGAACCATAAAATTATTTTCGTTGCTACTTCATAACTGTAATTTTGCTACTGTTATGAATGGGGCAACCCTGTAAAAGGGTCATTCGACCCTAAGGGGTCACAAGCCACAGGTTGAGAACCGCTGCTTTAGAGGATATAAGAGAAGTGGTTGCTAAAATTACCTAATTCATATATACAGATATCTATCCTAAATTGTTCCTCCTTCCCACAACAAATCTATAATATTCTAAAATATAAATCGTACAAAACCCAACAACCCCTTCGCTTGTGAAAAGCCCCAGCTTTGTGATCAGAAACTTAGATTCTCTTCCTCTCTCTGACGGACTTGGGAGCCGTCCTGCCCTCGCGGC
This sequence comes from Echinops telfairi, assembly GCF_000313985.2. Classification (NCBI taxonomy): domain Eukaryota; kingdom Metazoa; phylum Chordata; class Mammalia; order Afrosoricida; family Tenrecidae; genus Echinops; species Echinops telfairi. Next base: position 48,914,473 of record NW_022111369.1, read on the forward strand.
ACCGGGTTTGCTTTTGAGTGCTCTGCAGGGAGAATGTGGAACACAGCTAACCAAATGATGGCCAAAACAGCCCCGTGCTTTGGCGTTCCTATATCAATACCAAGCTGTTCAGCAAAGTGGAAGGGTGGATCCCGTCCCAATCAGAACAGCCAGCCAGCCAGAAGAACCTGACACGGTGCCAAAGCACATGCCACCCCAAACCCTGCTGCATTTAATATCACAGCGCCTCCGTCTATCACTGCTACTGGTTCCTTTTTACAGTCAGTTCCATAGCAGTCAGGGCTCTTTACACTTTTAGACAGATTCTCCAATTTTCACATTCACGAGCTCTCCTTTGGTAACAAACTGTGAAGAAAACAATTTCCAGAGGGAAAAGCCTTTGATGCGTGATGAAATGTCCACTGGCGTCATTAGATTTGTGGCACAAGACCAGGCACTTATTCAGTAACTATCTTTATCTGGTTTTAAATAAGCAATTGGAAACATAATGAAAAGTATTTTATACACACTCGACTCCTATGTTAATCTACTTGGTCTTTCCTATATTTTCTACAGGATGATAACAATAAAATTCTATATTTTATTGGTTCTAAATTTTCTAAATCTGAATTTAAAATTTTATGATTAAGAAAAAATGAGGAAAGAGTTGCCATTTACTTCCAAACATACATAACAAATTGCACCAACTATAAAGCCAAATTTTATTTCTAATTGTTTTTCTCAAAATACCTATATTTTAGGGAATATCCATTTCCAGCACCAAGGTAAGCTAGAAACGCTATATATATATATAAAATCTTAAATAACTTTCTATTGATTTTTTCAGGCATTACTTAATATATTTTCATTAATATTTTAAAGCTCTTATAATCCAGTTTTGTGTACCTCTCTTATAGTTCTGGTTAAATTTTAACTGTATGACAGTACATCAGATGTACACATGCTAAACAAAATTGAGAAATCACCCGAAGAATGATAGCATGTCTGCAGGAAAGGAAAGGAGAATCATGCAAAGATAATGACAAGAAGAAAGTGTGTGTCCACAGGACAGTAAGCCCTCATAAAGATTGTGCCAATTCTTAGGCTAATCAGGCAAAGATTCTTATTACCATCTGAATTCCAGGGGCCAAAGAGCCTTGGATGAGGAGGTATATGTTGGAGAAGCTCATGAATAAGAATACCCTACACAACGCAAACTGGTCAGTTGGTCAAGAAGTAAAAAATAAAAATTCTCAGAGAAAGACAATGAGCATGCCTGGCTTCATCTGGTCAATAGGTACAATATCAGGAGGGAAATAAAATCCCCAAAGTATTCCTAACCATAATCTGTAATCATGTCGGTTTTGGGGGTGGAATTCACATTTGACACATTGGCCCTGTAGTTTGACAAAGTCTAAGCCAAAAATGCAGCTTAAAATGGTCCTGGCCTCCTGTGGAGGTTGGCCACAAAGCCAAGCATAGAAATGTAAAAAAGAATAAGAAGCCAATGAGTATTAAAATTGATCAGTGGGGAAACAAGCAAGCAAATAAAATGTCTAAAAGAAAACAATGTAAACATTTAAATAAAACATCTGCTGGATCAGTTTGACAAGGAAAATAAAGAAATTAATCTAAAGTTCTAAAAATATTTCTAAGAAAATTAGCAAAGTCATAGATATGAAGAGATTGTATAACACCAAAGGATGAGCTATATTAAAAAAAAAAAAAAACAGGCTAGAGGAAAATGGAGTACAAGTTGGAAAGAGACAGCAATTTTCCCTTGAGAGGCCAGAAAAGTATACTAGAAATTTAAAAGCAAAACTTAAAGACATAGATAAGAGATTATATAACATCAGAGGATGAGAGATATAAAAACAGGTTAGAAGAAACAGGAATATAAGATGGAAAGAGACAAGTAATTTTTACTTCAAATTCCAGAAAAGTACACTAGAAATTTAAAAGTAAAAAAAATAAACAAACAAACCCATCCTCCACAATCGAAAGAACAACTCATCTTCTGCTTCAGAAAGTCGAGTAAAACTAACATCCAGTAAAAATAAACCCATGCCTATGCAAACTGTAGGAAACACCAGAATAAAGACAAGATGAGAGATCACAACAGCACCCAAAAGAAACGACAAAGTTTGACAATTCTACTGACAGTTCATTTTTTTAATGCAACAATGCATGTCAGAACTGGTGGGAAAACGGCTTCCAATTGCTAAAAGAAAATAACTTCAAACTAGAGTTGTATGTCCAGAAAAAGATATGTCCACCATCTATCAAGAAAAAGGGAGAAGCAAAGATACTGATTTAATTGGTGTCACTGAATTGTGCACAAGAAAAATGTAGAATTGACAAATGTCATTTATATATTTACAATAATTGGAGGGGGGGGGGAAGTATTCACGGTACAGAGACCTCCCAGGAAAATTTCTTAAGCAAAGCTTCCTCATCCAAAGGAGAACAGCTAGGTTCCATGGTTCAAAGGCTAGTCACCATGGCCCAGGAACACTCCATGAGCAGGGAGGGAACATCAAAATGTTATGATTTCTATGTTGTTGTTGCTGTTGTTGTTGTTGGGTGCCCTGAAGTCAGCTCCAACCTACAGCGACTGGATGCACGAACGAAGGAAACACTGCACGGTCCTGTGCCATCTCACAATTGTTCCTAAGTCTGAGTTCACTGATTTGGCGACTCTGTCAATGGAGAATACCATGGCTTGGGTCAGGAGCATCTTAGTCCTCAAAGAAACATGCTTGCGCTGCAAGACTCCAAAGAGGTCTTGTGCAGCAGATTTAGCTAAGGCAATACACCTCCTGATTTCTTGACTGCTGCTTCCACAGCACTGATTTTGTAAAACAAAAACCCTGACAACATTAACCCTTTCTCCATTTGACATCATGCTATTTACTGGTCCAGTTGTGAGGATTTTGGTCTTCCTTACATTTGTAATCCATACTGAACGCTAAAATCCTGGATCTTCATCAGCAAGTGCTTCAATCCGTCCTCACGCTCAACAAGCAAGCTTGTGTCATCTGCGTACCACAGGTTGTTAATAAGCCTTCTCACAATTTTGATGTCACACACTTATTCATATGCTTCAGCTTTTCTGATGATTTGCTCAGCATACAGAATGTACAAGTAGGGTGAGAGATAGAACCCAGATGCTCACCTTTTGTGATTTTAAAACATTCAGTGGAAGTCCCATTCTTCTCAAGGTGATCCACGGTTTATTATGGTCCACACAGTTGAATGCCTTTGCATAGGCAATGAAACACAGTAAATAACTTTCTGGCATTCTCTGCTTTCAGCCAAGATCCCTCTGACATCAGCAAGATCTCCCTTGGTGCACGTCCTCTTCGGAATCGGGCCTGAACTTCTGGCAGCTCCCTGTCAATGTACTCCTGCCGCCATTGCTGGATGATCTTAACCAAAATTTTACTTGTGTTGGGATATCACTCTATAGTTTGAGAATAGATGGTCCACATTTCTTTGGAATGGGCCCAAATATAGATTGTTTTTCCAAGTCAATTGGCCATGTAGCTGTTTTCCAAATTTCCTGGCATAGGTGAGGGAGTGCAGAAACATTTCAATAGGTATTCCATAAATTGCTGGAGCCTTGTTTTCAGCTAGTCCATTCAATGCAGTTTGAACTTCTTCCTTCAGCACCATTGGTTCTTGCTCATATGCTACCTCCTGAAATGGTAGACTGTTGACAAGTGCTTTTTAGTCCAGTGATCCTGTCTTCTTTCCATCTTCTCTTGATGTTTCCTGCATCATTCAATATTTTGCCTAGAGAATCTTTCAAAATTGCAATTCCAACCTTTAATTTTTTTCTTGAGTTCTTTCAGTTTCAAATATGCTGAGCAAGCTCCTCCCTTCTGGTTTTCTAATTCAAAGTGCTGGCACATTTCACTATAATATTGACTTTGTCTTCTCAAGCTGTCCTTCCCCCCATTCTCTTTAGCTACTCTGTGATTAAGAACAACTTTCGGTCTTTCCAGATGCCCACTCTCATCATTTCTTTCTTTCTTGTTTTTTTAATGACCTTTTGCTTCCTTCATGGAGGATGACATGGATGTCCTCCCACAGCTCACCGGGTCTTTTCTGTCATTACTGTTCAATGGGTCAAGTCCGTTCTTGAAATGTTTTCAAAATTCATGTGACAGACTCAAGGCCATATTTTGGCTTCTGCGGACTTGTTTTCACTTTCTCCAGCTTTATCCTGTGCTTTACACAATTGATGTATGTACGGATTGTGATAAGAATTGTATGAGCCCCCAATAAAATGATTTATAAAGAAAAAGAAAGTAAGTGTAGTGGAAATAAGGAAACATCAGCTTCCAAAAAAAGAAAACTTGATGGTCTGTTCCACAATTGGCTCCTGGCCTAATTTCAGCTGCCGATATTGAGATTCTCCATCATGCCATGTCTCCCCACAGATGTAGTCAATTTGATTTCTGTGTATTCCATCTGGGGAAGTCCACATGTATTGTCGCTCATTGTGTTGTTGAAAAAGTAAATGACTTGCTATGAGCAAGTCATTGGTTTTGCAAAATCCTATCATGCGATCTCCAGCTTCATGTCTACCACCAAGTCCATGTTTTCCAACTACCGTTCCTTCCTCTTTGTTTCCAACTTTTGCATTCCAATCACCAACTGTGGATTTCCAAGACTGTAACTTTTTATTGGAGCGGAAACCTGCTGGTTCCGTTTCTCTGGAGACCCTGAGGAGTAAATTGACCATGGCTACTAGATGACAATGTGCAGCTCACTGCCCTGGAGCCAGGGCTGCCGCGGGAACCTTACAGGTCAGGGTGGGGCTTCCCCTAGGGGACTGCCGAGCTGTACCTCTTTTCAGAGGTAGAAAGTCCCATCCAGAAAAGCCCCACGTTGGCAATAAAGAACACTCTAGTCTTACGCTGCTGAGAAGAGTGCATATAAGTAACAAAATTTTACATTAAAACAAGATACGCATATTATAATAGAACTAACACAACTACAAAAACATAAGCAACAAAACTAAGAAGAGATACAGCGCATACCAGGGGTGGGTGATGACAGAAAGGAGGAAAACTCAAGTCTACAGATGTGAAAGAGCAAGAAGAGACGAGAACACAGGAAAAGGGAGACAAACAGACATTTTAAATGACATAACTAGTAGAAAAGGATCCAAAGATACCAATGATGATTGTCAGTTTAAATAGACTACACCCTTGTTAAAAGCAAAGACTGTAAACATGAATTTTAAAAATTCAACAATATGTTATTCGTTTAAAAAGTCAATCTGAATGTTTTATAACCATCAAAACATATGGTACAGGAGTGGTCTACTGTTTCATTATATAAGACTGTCATGTCCCGGGACATATTTATTCCTAAATACTTTATTCACTGAGATTCTATTGTAAATATCATTCCCTTCATTTCCCTTTCAGACGTCTCCTTGCTGAAACATAGAAATGAACTGATTTTTGTTTATTGACTTTGACCTCTACATCTTTGCTAAATTCCTCCATTACATATAGATTTCTTGTGGACTCTGGAGTTTTCTACAAAGACAAGAGACGGCAAATACATAAAGAACAACATTTATTACTGATTATGTGGGGTATGGAGAGAGATTGATGTTGGCAGGGTTAATGCTGATAGAAATACTGCCTTGATTAAGGGGTAGGAGTGCATAGCTTATTATTATACTCTTCAATACATTTACTGGCTGAGGTAGTTAGTTTATTATGCCTACCTGGCCGATAAAAACACGTGGGATTAATTGAAGGGCAGAGAGATAAATGGCTGGGCAAGCCTTGCCTTTTTTGTCTCTTTGATCATCAGACCAGTATGCGGCTCCCTTGCTTGTTCTGTGCTTCCATTTGCAAGTTACACTACCTGTGGGACACCTAACCCGTGGACTGTGTCACTGTAATTTGAGGTTCCTTCAAGACCTGCTTCGCCACACCATTGGAATGTACATCTCTTGAGTTGGGGACTGTCAGACCCTGTCATCTGGCTGACTGTTGAATGGCCTTGCTGTTTGCTGCCTGTGCCTGGGTAGCCTGAATTGCTCTACAGAGGACTACCTGGCGGCCCTCAAGACTTGAAGGACTGCCAGTGTCTCACAACTGTCTCACGGGAGTGAGTTGCACTGAGCCATTTGTACTGCTTTATAATTTAATTAATTGTTTATTTCTTATGTTATCTATCTATCTGTATAAATATATATAAAATTATTAGCATTCTGGTTTTGTTTCTCTAGAGAACCCTGTCTAACACACTGGCAAAAAACTGTGCATGGATACATTTGCAACAATCTCACAAATACATGGGCACACCTCAATACTAGCTGCTAAGGCTGCTTATGTACGATCAAGTACCCCATTGGCTTTGGTTCTGTAGCTTCAAGATTCAGGGCTATGGTTTCATGAGACTGCCCGGTCCACTGGCCTCATAATGCACTTAGTGCGTCTGTACTGCCTCCTAGTTTGTTACCTAGTGCCTTCAGTCTAGTAGCCAGGCCGAGGAAGCTGCAGGACTAGGAGGCAGAGATGGAGATTGCCTCCACGACTAACTGTCTGAGCCAGGGGTGCCAGCTTCCATTAGGAAACATCCTGCTCAGAGAGCAATCCTGATCGAAATGTAGAAATGAAAGTCGGATTTTTTTTAAATTGGGGGTTCTTACAGCTCTTACCACAATCCATACATCCATCCATTGTGTCAAACACATCTTTCCATATGTTGTCATCATCTTTTCCAAAATATTTTCTTTTTCCTTGAGGACCTGGCATCAGCTCCTCATTTTTTTGAAGGTCAGAATTTTTAATGATCATGGACTCCATATTTACTGGGGCCATGACATTTCCATTAATCCCTGAAACTCTTACTCTGATACAATGTTACAATCTTAAACCAATCTTAAGCCAAAACCATCCTCCCAAAGTCTTAAGACCAGACAATAGAGTAGCTTAACTAGTAAAAAGAAGAAACAAACAAATAACTAACTAGCTGCCTTGAGCACTGGGCGCTTTTAAGCTCTATCAATGTGGGACTCAATTGACAGTAAACTGTGGACTGCTAGAAAAACAAACCAATCTGTCCTGGATGAAGAACGGACAGAATGCCCCCTAAAAGGGCGGTGGTAAGGCTTTGCCTCGCATACTTTGGATATAGAATCATGAGAGGCCAGTTTCTGCAAAAGGACAACATGCGTGGTAAAATATAGCTTTACCAACAAAGAGGAAGACCCCCAACTCAGTGGATTGACGTGGCGGCTGCAACAATGGACTCAAACATAACAATTGGGAGGATGGCACAGGACCTGGCCACGCTTTGTTCTGTTGTACAGAGGATCACGCTAAGCCCGAGCTCCTCGATAGTACCTACCAACCACCACCTCAGCGCACTTTCATTAATGTGAAGGAACAACTCAGACAAGGACCGGAAGAATGGTGGTACATCTCAAGCCCAGTGGTACACGTAATACGGTTGGATTGGTGTCTATTTTACTGTGTCTGTTCTGAGCAATAAAAACAAAAACAAACAAACAAACAACAATAGATACTAGGTTTAAAATGTTACCCCAAAATACACCCGATCCAGACAATTTTTTAAGCCTGCTGGAACATTTAAAATAAGCAGAAAAAAGAGAAAACTATGTTCTTCTGAGACAACGAGATAGGGGATCAAGTAGGAAGAAAGCATTATTAACTCATTTTATAAAAACGCAAAACCAAATCCAGCTCTGTTGAGCTGAGTCCAACTCATAGAGATCCTATGAATAACAGAGTAGGCCTTGTCTGGATGATTCCCAAAGCTGCCACTTTCCTGGAAGCAGCCCACCATGTCTTTCTCCCACGGTGTAGCCGGTGACTTCCAACCGCCCACCTTTACATTAGCAGTACTGTATATGACAAAATCAGAAGTCAATGCTACACACCTAAACACGTTACAAAAATACTCCAACAGATACCAGCAAACCAAATCCAATTGCCCTGCCTCCCCAATGACACATGTGTGCTGCTTTGTCAGCACAGGGATTTGCCTTCCTTATGATTTTACCCAAGTTCCATGGCCTTCCTTTCTGCCATACTCTGTGCCATCCTCTATGGATTTCAAAACTCATACAGATGTTTATTTTAATACTGGGCTCACAATGCCCCAAATTCAAAGCTTTGTTAAGCCGAATCTCTAATAAGAGTTCAATAATTAGTCACACACTCTCGAACTCCTCTCCACACAAATCTAAAAATCTAAAGATCTTCTTCTCTTTGTCCAAAGCTTTCAATTTCTTCCTCTCCTGGTTCCTGATTATTATGATATCTACACCTTTCCCGTCCTGTCCTTCAACTACTTTCCCATGTCCTTCAACTATTGCCTACTTGTATCTTTCTCATCTCTCTTATGCCTCTGCTATTGGGTTTATACAGGTAATTCTTTATATTTCCTAGATTTTTCTTTCTGCTATATCCGATATCCTGAAAACAATCCTTAGTAATTTCTACATCTACTTCTAGGAAATGAACTATAAATGTATTTAATGTTTCACTCATACGATGGTTATGAGAAGTAGTCAGTAATAAAAAGTGCTTAGACTTGTGGACATCTACTAAGTTCAAAGTCGTATTAATCAGTTGCCATCAGGTTGATTGTGACTCATGGAAACCCAGTGTGTGTCCCTGTCGTGTTCCGCAGGACTTTTAATGGGCAAGTTTTCAGAAGTTGATTTCAGGATATTTTTTTTTTCTGAGTCATCTCTGGGTGACTCAAACCTCTACCCTCTGATTATTGTTTTAATCACTCAGTTCCCCAAAGGATGTCTTCTGAATCCAATGTAATCAAGCAAACAAACAAAAAAATCACTCGAGTTACAGAAGCATTATAAAGATAAGGCAATTCTCTTAAGATATATCCTACACTACTAAAGCATTATCTTTATATTAATGGTAAAATTTTTCTAATATGCACATGCAAAAACACATTTTTTTCTCCATACTTTATGGTCAATAACAAAGTGAAGCAAATATTTTAAGACAATGATACACAGGCTTACCAATAGCTCATAAAGGTGAACTATGTGAAAAATCTTTTACAACAAATTTAAGCTGATTTGATATGCTACGTTTGATAAGTGCTCAATAGACATATTAATTAGACTTTGTCATTGCCTTCCTAAGGACAGTTTCCACGTTAAAGATCAGGCGCAGAATGACAGTGGTTAAAAGTGGCCGACTATATTTGAATTCTTTCTGGTGGCTAAGGAAATATAATATGTAAGTATTTCTTAGTATTTACGTGAGCTCTACCCACAAGAGTAGAATGACAGCATGCCTCTGTCAAGCTGTAAGGTGTATCAGCTATAGCCTATCTACCCAAAAAAGCCCCAAACTCAGAACAAAAACAAACCTATTTGGGTTTTGAGTCAATTAGTATTTTCAAGGACCCAAACGAGAGTCACAGGCAATGACCCCCTTACATGAACACGCACCTTGAGTTTGTGCTCCTTCCGGTTGACGATCACAGCTGTGATCTGCTGGTCCATGAAAATCAGAATGGTGACCAACAAGGCAGGGATGGCAGCGGCAAGGTACACCCACCAAGGGTTGGCTCCAAATGGTGGAACAAACCAACCTCGGTTTGGACTTGTTGGCTTGAAAGAGAGAGATTATCATTCAGAACAATAGTTAGTTAATACATACTCAGAAAACAACAACACAAAAACAGCAAACAAACAACAAAAGCCAAACTCACTTCCATTAAGTCACTTCTGATTCAAAGTGACCTTATAGGGCAGAGTGGAATGCCAGTATGGGTTTCTGAGGCTGTAGCTCTTTTGGAAAGCAGAAAGTCTAAGCTTTCTCATCCAGAGTGGCTGGTGAGTTTGAACTGCTGACCTTGCAATTAGCAGCCCAACAGGAAACCCACTATGCCACCCGGGATCCAAATACATACTATTTGGTGAACTATCAATGAGGGTTAAAAAGATTTAGTTTTTCCTCTGGAGAATCAATACAACTTGTCACTGATATGATAGGCAGGACAAAGATTATTTTCCAAAGGACTTTACTGTGTGGGAGGCAATACTTTAAAGAAAGGGGATAAATAACATGGGCTGATGGAACAGAAGGAAGTGCCATTTTGAGAACTTGGAGTAATTCAGAAAAATGACTCAAGATGAAAAAAAGTGATGCAGAGTAATAGGAAGTCAGAAGAAAGCCCCAAGCCCCAAATGCAATTTTCAATAAGTAGTATAGGAAACAATTTAAAAACTATCACAGATTTCGTTCTTGAGTTTCAGCAATTAAGTTGAAATTGTTTTTAACTATTGCTAAAATGTAATATCTTCATAATATTAAAAAAATCTACTTGAAAAGTCATAAATGGAATAACGATACTAGGAGGGTAAGGCAAGGTGGGGAGTAAGGGGGAACCGATCGCAATGATCGACATATAACCCCCTCCCAGGGGGACGGACAACAGAAAAGTGGGTGAAGGGAGACAGCGGTCGGTATAAGACATGAAAAAACAATAACTTATAAGTTATCAAGGGTTCATGAGGGAGGGAAGCTGAGCGAGGGAGGGGAAAATGAGGAGCTGATATCAAGGACCCAAGTAGAAAGAAAATGTGTGAAAATGAGGATGGCAACATCTGTACAGATGTGCTTGACACAATGGATATATGCATGGATTGGGATAAGAGCTGCAAGAGCCCCCAATGATGAACTTATTCAAACAGTCTGGTTTTTCTTACAGATGAAAAAATGATTTAAATGATGAGTTAAATCTTCAAAATTATGACTTTTAGAAAACCGGAAAAGGTAACAATTTCCTCTGCCACTGTCAGTCGGTTTGTTTTACTGCAGTGGCTTGTATGTTGCTGCCATGCTGCAAGCTGGGTCATTGGTATTTCATGCAGCAGCAGGGTCACCCACAGTGAACAGGTTTCAGCAGAGCTTCTGGAGTAAGAACAGACTATGAGGAAGGACTAGGCTGTCTACTTCTGAGGAATTAGCCACTGGAAACCATGTGGATAGAATTGAAACAGGCTGAGATATTGACGGTGTAGTGAACAGAAGCAGACATTGTCAGAGTGGTGCTAGAAGACAGCCTGACAGGTCAGAAGACTCTCCAAATACTACTGAGGAAGAGCTGCCTTCTCAGAGGGGACCCCAGGGAGGTGGGGGGAGCCTCTGGGAGGGAAGCTTCAGGAACTTCATTAGCTGATGGGCATGACTCAAAGTGAGAAGAAACAGCTGACAAAATCTACTCACAATCAGAAATTGGAATGTGCAAAGTATGGATCTAGGAAAACTGGAAGTCATAAAACAGGAAATGGACTGCATAAAGATTGAGAGCCTTCGGTTAGTGAGCTGAAATGGACAGGTACTGGTAATTAAGTTTGCTCTGCTGGGAATGAAACAACCAAGAGAAATGGGATTGCATTCACCATCAAAAGGACATTTCAAGGTCTATCGTGAAGTAAAATGCTGTATGCGATAGGATTATGAATTTTGGTTATGATTCTAATTTGACATTTAATTTTAGTGAAAAAATGGATTCGATGTATATTTGAGCTTATTACAAGACTGCTAGTGGGGAAAATGCACTAAATTAATTGGGAAAAGTGTAATAAAATAGATTAAGGGGATGGTATGACAGCCAAAATGGTCCAGGAAAACCAAAGACAGTCACTCACTCACCTTCAGTTCACTTGGCACAATTAGTTTTGGAGTGTCCACACCGACTAGGGCATCTATTATACAGAAGATGAGGATGGACAAGATAATAGCAAAGTCACTGATAAGTTTTCTTGCCTGTGAAAAAAAGAAAAGAGAAACAGTCCCTTTAGCATATATTCAGATATTGACCCATGGTTGAATTGAATGAAGAATTCTACAGTTGCTAATAACCTTATTAAAAAATCCTCCATGTTATTAACCTTATCAAGAAATGGAAGAAAATGTCACACTGCTAGAGTGCTATTTTAAAACTTCTCTTGGCATCATGTTTTCATGGGGCCAGGAGGAATTGGATCCCACAGACAAGATATGATGTGTGGATGTGTTTTAAGAGAGTGTAGACCGGACAGAGACATCAAATAGATTATTGTACAAACACTCTTTCTGTACAAAATTGAAGACACTTTGTGAGAGTCTGTACAAAGACACAGAATTACGTTTATCATTTAGAGTTGTGGATGTACGGCAATATATGGGTTAATCCAATAAACTAAGCTGAAAATTCCAATAATGTAACAGGGAAGGAATTAAAAAGTCTAGTCCATTGTGAGATGGAAATATGAAGACCTGGACAATAGTAACATCAGGTGATGGAAGATGGAGTGTAATAATTTAATCAAATTTTTCCAAATATTTCTTATGCCCACTTCCTGTTAAGAGGATAGAAGTCTCCTGTTACACAGGGTATTTCTCTCTCTTGATTCCTAAGTGTTTCTCATAACTTGAGCACTCTCTGGTCAAGGGAAAGGTCTAGGCCAGTGGTTCTCAACCTGTGGGTTGCAACCCCTTTGGGGAGTTGAACGACCCTTTCACAGGGTCGCCCGATTGATAACAGTAGCAAAATTACAGTTATGAAGTAGCAGTGAAAATAATTTTATGGTTGGGGGGTCACCACAGCATGGGGAACTGTATTAAAGGGCCACGGCAATAGGAAGGATGAGAACCACTGGTCTGGGCTTTATAAGATGCAGCAATTACACCATGGAGTGAGGACAGAGTGCCAGTTACAAATTGCTAAGGGCAGCATTGGACCATTTAGTTTCTCAGAGGTGCTTTTGCACTCCGGCGTGGCTTTGATGAAGCCCTAAAAGCAGTACCTGAGAACAGACACTTGTCTCCTGATAAGACGGGTATACACCATTGTACACAATTTGATCATTCAATAAGCATTTACTCAGTACCAAGCTTTTCATTTGGTGCCAATGATACAACAGTAAACAAACACAATCCCTGGGTTCAGGAAGCTCACAGTGAAGCCATAGACAAGGAATGCTTATCCTAAATTTATCATCAATAATTGATTTTGAGATTATCATGTTCATTCTGGAAGAGCAGTCAGTTTACCAGATTCTGCAAATGGCATAGGACAGATCAGTGATAGACCAAGTGGCTGCATACAATTCAGAGGGTCTCTTGAAAGAGCAGTAAACTACGGCAGTCTAGTCTTCAAAGAAATTAAAAAAAAAAAACAGGAATTTCGGAGATGTGGATATGCTTATGGCTGTAGCACAAAAATCTTGTTTGGTAGGGTTAGGAGTTTCCTGTACTAACTAGAACCTGGTTCAAAAATACTCTTTAGGCCAGGAGTTCTTTTCCTTGTTTGAAAAGGTTAATTCTTTTTCTATCTGGATGAGATTTCGTGAACAGTAGGGGCAGCACAGCAGCAGGGCACCCCTTTCAGGATAGTTTAGGGTAGGTTAACAACAATTCCAAACGATAATGTCAAGCATAAATACATGACAGGAATCTATCTGGGGAGAAAATAGTTGTACAATTCAGAGTATCGGAGCCTGGCACCTGTGGTTAGATTGTGTTACGGAAGGTCAGCTAAATTATTTACCATCTGGGAATACTTATCGTCTCTTAATTTCGGCTATACTACTCAGGAAATGTAGCCAAAATAATCCTCCAACTTCTTCGGCTGAGTATTAAGAATTAATTAAGATAAGCCAAGAAAGTGTTTAAAGCAATATTTGGAGCATAATAAGCTCTCCTAAATTTAACTATTATTATTTCAACCTCCTCAAAACCAATGTGGCTGGGAGAGACCAGTAAAATAACTACCAGACGGTCTTTGAAAAGAGCTATTAGTTCCAAGAAACAGAAAATGACAATCCATTAATAATCTGAAACTGCCACTCAGAGGTAATTTTGACTGGATATAGACAATTCAAATGAGGTAATTTTGACTGGATATATCCAATTCAAATGATCCCCAAGGGGATCAATACTGCAGCAAAATCATTTCTTAAAGTTTATGCACGTAGTTTCGGGCAGTTCAGGATGGTTTCGCAAAAAATGGTCATGTGAAGCAGAGTTTCAGGTTTCTCTGAGCGTTTGGATGGTGTGCAGGTCCACAGTCATCTCTGTGATCCACTAGTTCATAAATGACTGGAAGATTAGAGATCATTGGAAAGGCAAGAAAGATGCTTGCTTTATCACACTCCTAATTTTTACTCAGACAACCCAACTTGTCCATATCGCAGGCATTCTCGAAATTGTGGGAAAAGAAACAGCCATTCCCGCTTTAAGAACCAGAGCTGCTCCTAATGGTGTCTGAGAAGTTGTACGGGCATCCCGTTCTTAAGCAGCCTTACTCTTTGCAAGAAAAGGCATGATGTCTTTTCAATGATTTAGAAGCTGCACTTTGTGGCAAAGGATGGCGATTATGATGCGAAGATTTTCTTGCCAGTAGAAGTTGGTTCAGTGAGGGCAACTTTACAGGTACACAGAATGGATTTTGAGCCCAAAGATGGATGCTTCACTCAAAAATGGAAGGGCCTCATTCAAAGATGGTGTCGTTCCACTCAGAGTACCTCACTTTAAGATGGCAGCTGGTCTCTCAACATTGAATGAGTGTGCCTCTCCACAGTCCTGCCAAGGATCCAGCGTAATGCCCCAGCCTCCTCAAAAGGCTTACTGCATTTCTTCCCAGTTTTCCATTCCTTACTCATGATTTTTCCCATTGTTACTGTTAAAAATCACCCAAATTATAAAATTTACAACGGTTCCCATTTTGTTTCAGAATCTATGATAGAGCCTGTTTGAATCAGTTAGATTCTATCCTTAAAGGGCAGATTTGCCCATAAGTCAGATTTCATTACCTGGGGACAGTGTTTATAGATAAAATAGTAAAACATTGGCGTCCTTGTGCACTGTGCTCTTTTAACATCTCTCTGCATCTGATCACCTTGACAACAGCAACTCAGAGCTCTAGCTCGGATACTTAGGGGGCAGTAAGTCCAAGGTAAAGGGCAAGGAGGGTGGAGAATGGATGCCCAGTTTCCAGGGGTATTCAATGTCACGGAACTGTGCACATAGGCACTGTTGACTTGATGTAGGTGATACTGTGTACATTAGGGTAGATGATTGTTGAAAAGATACACTGAGTCAGAACCCGCAGTGTAACCAGATCCCCAAGTGATTCTTATGTGCACATGAGCTGACTCCTGAATGCAGCCTGAGCTTCTAGGAGCTCATTGATAATGTCTTGTTGCGACCGCTTTTTAACGATCTGCAGCAAAATTTCACGTGCTGCAGATATTAATGGTAGTGTCAAAACTCATTTGACTATATGATTATTCTCTCTATTTACCACTAAAATTATGCGGAGTTAAATTTTTCCTTAAAAAAAACCAAAAACAAAACAAAACAAAATCCATACAGGCATGTCAAAGAAAAGGTATCTATTTCAAAAGGGTCACTATAAGCCAGCATCAACTCTATCAGTGGCTTTGGTTTGGGGTTTATTTCAACAATATTTGTTCCAAATAATTTAAAAATTACATTTAGAAGTTCATTGTGGAACAAAGACTTTCCACGTTAACAACTAAACCATGTTTAAATGATACATGATTAAATTTTCTTTAAATCTTTTATATTCATTGAAGAACATTTTTTAATGAAGTATTCTAATGCTAGCAGCTAGAAGTAAATCTTTATTAAAATGTGCTAATACTGTCATACATATACATATGTATGTGTGTATATCCATATATATGTATATTCACAAAGTTAGCCAGAAAATGAGATCATTTGTCTATACTCTTTTATACTAGCTTTTTTCATATTTAAAAATATCATTAGTTATTTTAGGTCATGAATCCACAGATATATGCTAAATATATTCCAATATATAATTTTATAACCCCCATTGCTTAGATTGTTTCCAATTTTCCATTATGATATACTACGATATCACAAAGCAGATTTTGCGTACACCTAAGACTGTGTCCTTAGAAAAACTCTTGTTGGAAATATTGTTATATCAATACACATAAAAATGTATGGCTTTTGGTATATAATCGCAGCTAACCCTCTTCTAGAATACTGTAAGACCTATTAAAAACCCACTGCTGTTGAGTTGATTCCACTCACAGCAACATTAGACAGGGTAGACTACTCTACCCACGCCATCTGTGAAGGATTATGTCATTTTGTAAAAGTGACATCCATAGTTAGGGGGAAATCAGCCATCACGAAGGATACTCAGAAGATTATGAAACTGCCAGATATCCTAAAGTTATAATTTTTAATAAAGTTTTCATAGCTGAATGAAGCAACCAGATTTCTTGTGGTAGTCTGAAGTATCACATTTAGTCTACATCTTACATAATCACCCTTTAAAGATGTCATTCTCAAAAATACCTCATTAAACTTTATAAGTCAGGTTACAGACGCACATACACTTAGAAGAAACCTTAAGCAGTGTCATCCTTGTCAGGTATGCCACTATAGGTGCAAAATTAACTAGGAAAGTTAATGATCATAAAACACACAGTTCCTGTTCTTAAGTGTCAGAAAAAACAAACGAAACAAAACCTTATGAGTAACGTTGCTTCACTGCATGAGAACTCGCAGTGAGGTGTTCTGTGCAGTAAGTGTCTGGTGCTGTTAGGTGCTGAGAAGGTGGTTCTGACTCACACACACCCCCACACCCCCACCCCCGCCAGCCTGTGCCCTCTTCACAATTTTTGTCATGCTTGAGCCCGTTGTTATAGATCCTGTGACACGCCATCTCATCAAGGACTTTCCTCTTTTCCGCTGTCCCGCCACGTTACCAAGCACCACGTCCTTCTCCAGGAACTGGTCTCTCCTATTAACAAGTCACCAAGATCTTTGTCATCCTTCCCCGATGCACTCCTTCCAAGGCAGACCTGTTTGTTCTTTTGGCTGTCCAGGGGACTTTCAATATTCTTCTCCAACACCACAGTTCAAATGCATACATTTTCCCCCGTATTCAATGTATTCCTTATTCCACGTCCAACTTTCACATGCATGTGCCACAATCTAAAATACCACAGCTTGGGTCAGGAGTACTTCCGTCCTCTCAAGGTAACATAAGGGAGATCTATTTTCCCCACACTCCCCCCAGCCCCGCCCCCAACTACCTGACTGCTTCACAGAAGGTCTTATCATAGAGTTGACTACGTATGTTACACTGTATCATGGGAGAATTTTGGCCCACCAAGTGGACATAAACCTAACTATCTCACCAGGAACGATGAATTCAAAAGGAATGGCTTTACGTACATCATCAAGAATGACATTTCAAAATCTCTCTTGAGGTCACTGGGTCAGAATCCACTCAAAGGCAGGGAGTCTGCTTTTTCTGCAGAGCATATTCATTCCTATGTTCCCCTCTTTCCCCTTACTGCACAGAACAGTTCAGTTACAGCGGAAATCATTCCTGGAGAGCGTCTATTGTTGGGATAGTAATTTCTAAGATACCAAATTCAGTTTAAACTTCATAATCAAGAAAACTTGTTTTTCCCAAGCTGCTCCAGTAGTCAACTCTAAAACTGCTTAGTAGGGGAGGCAGGTCCCAAGCCAGTTTCCCACTGCCATGAGGTTACTATGGCCCATAGTGACACTCTTTCGGGTTCCTGACATTGTGCATCTTTAGGGGAGCAGAGAGCCTTATCTTTTTCCCACAGAGCAGCTGACGGTTTTTAATTTGAGGTTAGCGGCCCACTGCCTAATTCGAAGAACCACCAGGGCTCCTTACAGTAAGCAGCAGGTAGGGGAGCTGCTTTAGCAGACTACAAATTCGAACGCATATTAATCTTAGGCTTGAATTTGAACCACAAAGAGCTCTTACAGTATCACAGTGGAACCAGACAGTGTCTCAAGGATGGTAAGCAAAGGGTGTGTCAAGCAGTGTGCATGAAGGGGACTTAAGGAGGTACACTCTGGGACCTGTGTACAGGAGCTTTGAGGAGGTAAAAATTGCTCTCTGTAAGACCTTCTTGCATTTCCAAACATGTTTGTAAAACGAAAGGTATATGAAATACCTTTGTTATGGTACCTTCCATTTGCATCAAACATAACCTTTTCCAAAACCGAAAGAGCCTTTTACATAAGTCAATATATCGATCAATAAAGAAACCCATGGCAGTTTCAAGCTCCCTACCTGCCACTGAGAATGACTGGAAGTAGATGTGTCAATGTTTTCCTGGGAATCTCACACACACACACACACACACACACACACACACACACACACACACTTTGGTTCCTCAACTATTGCTTGGCCCATCCTGTGAACTCACATGTCTCAAATCTAGCTTGGACAAGCATAATAACTTATGGCTGTCCATCTAACCAAACTCGGCCTCTTTGGGCTCAAAACATCAGTATCCTCGGAACTCAAACTATCACAACCTTAAACTAAGATGAACACTAACTGAAACCCAAGCTCACTACCATCAGATAGATTCCAGCTGACGGTGAGCCTGGAGCGGGTTTCCGGAGCCAAACAGCTTTACAGAAGCAGAGAGCCCCATCTTTCTCCCAGGGAGTGACTGGTGGGTTTGAACCACCACAACCTTGTGGTAGCAGTGCCACGAGGGCTCCCCACACCACTTAAGATAACCCACGCACAGCAAGGGATTGCCATGAAAAACAAAAATAAAAATAAGAAAAAGGTTTTAATGGTACATGGGTGTTTTACAATATCTGGTGATTCCTACCCTTGATTTTTTAAAAAGGAAAAGAAACCCTGTCTCACTATTACAAATTAAATGTAAATATCCTCCTTTTATATCAACGGGCTTTTGAGTTGGTTTTATTTTTTAATTATAAAAGTAAAAGGGAGATGTTATTTCTGCCTTTTCCATAATTGATTAGAAAAGATCTCAATTAATCTAATAAGAAGTCAGCAGTTTCAATATTTAAATTCCCAACACAAAGAAGAAATTAAGTGGATGTGAAATAACCATGTGCTGCTCTCTTGTACTGGGGCAAAAGCAACCTAATCCATCCATTATAAACACACTCCTCATGAAGAATGCCGCTCTATTAATTATTAAGAGAGTCATGATCATGGAGACACCACAGTGAGAAGTTAGTTCATTTACGGGGGTGAGGAGGGTGGGGGGAGTGTTTCCGCTGTAGGCCCTGAGGACATTTGGTGTTCACGTTGCGGAGACTGCAGCTGCTCCTAAGTGGACAGGGAAGAGAAGGTGCCCCTGTCGCGCAGCACTCCGTGGGGAGAGCTGTGCCAGAGGCACAAGGACAGCAGCAGGGCCTGTGGTCCCCAATAAATATTAATGCGTGACGTCAACTCCTCTCATGACGGCGCCACTCGGAAAAGGCTAAACAACATTGTAAACAAGCATTCATTCTAGATTGGGAAAAAAAAAAAAAAGTATGCCAGACAAGTGTGTGCCTCTTGGCAATCATAAAAGGGAACAGAATACTCTGAAATTTTTGAAATTTGATTTCAACCAACATTAAAAAGCACTCAAGGCAAAGAACCATTAATATTAGTCTCGGCAACAATTATACAACACTGCACATTAACTGGACATCATGTGCTATGACCAGAATTCAACATGATGAAATGTGCTTTTACAGGCCATGTGGAATTTCAGGGATATAAGTTCCAGAGTTAAAGAGATTTGAGGAGCTCTAAAATAAAGTGGGCTGGGAAATTTATTGGCTGTGGCTTCTAAAGTGGCAATGGGAGTCTCTAGAAAGTATTGGGGATGGACAACAGAAAAGTGGGTGAAGGGAGTGGCTAAGATATGACAAAATAATAATAATTTATAAATTATCAAGGGTTCATGAGGGAGGGGGAGCAGGGAGAGGGGGGGAAATGAGGAACTGATACCAAGGGCTCAAGCAGAAAGCAAATGTTTTGAGAATGATGATGGCAACAAATGTACAAATGTGCTTGACACAATGGATGGATTGTGATAAGAGTTGTATAAGCCCCCAATAAAATGATTTTTTTTTAAATTCCGACATGGGGCAGGGCAGAAGTAGTCCTAGTGAAGTGGCTGAGCAGGGTTCTACAGAGGTTCTGGTGCTGGCTGGTGCTGTCAAGTGGGTTCGGACTCACAGTGACTCAACGTGCAACAGAAAGAAAGAGTGACGCTCCTGCATCCTCTTCACCCTTGTTCTTATGTCCGTGCCCATTGTTGCAGCCTCTGTCAATCCATCCTGCTGGAGCTCTTCTTTTCCTCTAGCCCTCTGCTTTACCAAGCAGGACGGCCTTTTCCGGGGACGGGTCTCTGAGGATAACGTGTCCAAAGTACGTCATAGAACGTCTTGCTGTCCGTGCTTCTAAGGAGCATTCTGCCTGTCCTTCTTCCAAGATGGATTTGTGGGTTTTTTGGGCTGTCTATGCTACTTTCAGTATTCTTCACCAGCACTGTCATTCAAAGGCATCAATGCTTCTGTGGTCTCCCGTCTTCAATGTCCAACTTTCACACGCATGTAAAGAGGGTTCGGCAAGCACAGGCAAGAAGAGTTTGGTAATCAATCACTAAGAGGCCTTTCCTTCCATTCTGTCTCAAAGTTGAGTAATAGAACAAAGGAGAATATGTGTGTGTGTGGCCGAAACAAAATGTTTAAACTCCTTTGGAAATATTATGTACCTGGTCTAAGCAAAGGTAGCGTAAGGACTCAGATTATTGAACAAAAATCAAGGAGTCGCTGACAAATTTAATTTGATCAAGAAAAAAAGTAAAAAGCTAAATGGGCCATGTAAATCTTCCATTTGACACCAGACCTCCTTCACCCTTCCTGTGGTAGGATGCTGACCTATAATTTAAGGTCTACAATGAGGTCCCGACTCCCTGGTTTCTACTTCTGCTTGGCCAGTTGGCAGCCAGGAAAGATATTAAGATCAACATATTGATTCTCTGACTCTCTCCTTGAAGGTTGTCTCTAACTGGCTGAATCTCTCAATACAAGGTTACCACATATTATGAATTGTGTCTTCCAAAGTATCTTTTGGAATCCTACCAAGGGGTTCATGAGTGATGCAACTAGTGAAGCGCTCAAGTGCTAGCCAAAGCGATGTGGTTTCAGCCCACCCAAAGGCACTGAAAAAACAAGCCTGGTCACTGGCTTCAGAGAGGTCCCAGACTTTAAGCTTCAGGAAACACATGGAGCATCATGAGGCAGAGTGGACTCCAAAGCAACTATCAAAAATAACATGTATGTGGGTGTCAGGTAATGACCTCTGCATAACATCTCATGTTATGCTGAGCCGACACCAGTGTAAGATGTGTCCTGTAGAGAAGAGTAGATTAAACACAGAGACCAGCACCTAAGGGGCAGAGAGCTCCTCTACAAGCCAGGGAACAAGAGGAGGCCCTGGTTACCAACACGAAAGAAATGGCCGCGGCCCAAACCCTGATTTGGTCTTAGTCTCCAAACCTGTAGGAAACAAATGTTCCATTCTTTAAAGCCGACCCTAGGGAATATTTGTGCTGTGCCAGCAGGAGCTCACGAAGCCATCACACTTCTCCAGGAAGCCTTCTCTCTTCGCTTCCCTTTCCTTTGGGCCTTAAATGCAAACAAAATTCACTTCCCTCGAGTCCACGCTGACTCCTGTGATCCTATCAGGGCAGACTAGAAATGTTCCTTTGGGTTTCTGAAGCTGTAAATATTTACAGGAACAGAAAACCTCATCTTTCTCCTGCAGAATCCCTGGTGGGTTTCCACTGCTGATCTTGTGGTCGGCAGTGCAGCACATAAACCACTCCCCTACCATGGCAAATTCACTGTTAATCCCCCTGAGGGTAGCGCACTCTATTGTGATTTCCCTAAACCCTATGATCGCCTTTGAAAATAGCATTCAAAGGATATTAATCGTCATCTAGCCACACATTCCCTTTACAGGTGAGGTAACTAAAATATATAGAGTTAGCTGTCACAGGAGTCACAGCTAGTTAACGACAGTGCTGGTGCTCCTGCATCCTACACGAGACTCTTTGCACAGCATTTAGCACTCACCTCTACTTGATCAGTTTTCCACGAGTCAACAAACACTGACAACCTACACTTAAGTTGATTTACCAGCCTCCTGGGGCTGTATTGTATCAGTCTGTTACTACAGTAAGCAATGACAATAACAGTGCTGGTATTGTATATAGGTGCAGATAAATTTGAGCACAAATCACTAGAAGTTTAATTTTGGGGTTAAAGGATCTGTGGATTTTTAAGTTTGATAAATACTGCTAAATTAATTTTTTCAGAGGTTAAATCAAGTCACATTTCCATCAATAAAGCATAAAAGTGTCTGATTCCCCCCTCTTCATGAATAAATTATGCAATAATTTGAAGAAAAATTGAGTACCTCTAGTCTGCATCCAATGTTGTAAGTTGACATGAGGACTAAAAGAGAATTATCATAGTTTTCAACAAGTTTATGGTCTCGTTTGACTAACTCTACTGTCTGGGAGTGGGAGGGCTGTGCAAACTAGAGGAGAAGAGTACATCATACACGGCAAGGTGCACTGCTGTCAGGATTCACATCCATCGTTTTAGAGCTAGGTCCTCAGACTTATTTGACCTACTGTCCCCTTTTCAGAAAAATCGAATTCCTTATTGCCCCCTACCAATTAAAGACTTTTTTTTACCATCGCCCATAATCCAGGATAAAGTGTAGGTGTCTGCTTTTGCAGCCTCCTGGATTATCTCCGCACCACCCTAAAGTCCGTGGTGTCATGCTGGTTTCATCTAAGTTGTCGGTCCAGGGGAGCAAGTAGGGAGTTAACCTTGATTATCTTCACAGAAATAAAAGATTGGCTCGTCTATCCCTACCTTAGAACAAAACCTCTTCAATGCTAGCTTAAATGGAAAGCTATTTGGGCAAATGAGATAGCACAAAGGTGTCATTATGAATTTGTGTACAATGTATGTGTGGTCTTATTAATAAGCTGAAAGCATGAAGTGAATAAGTGTGTAAGAGGAATCTACAGGCTGAATAAACCCACGCACTTCCACCCTGCCCTTAAGAATCATATACATTATCTGCTCCCTGTGTACAAAATGATTTGACATGGTGTTGTTTCATGCTATCAAATCATTCCTGACACACAGCAGCCTGACAGACTAGAACTTCCCCCACCAGCTTGCCATTCAAGTGACCACCCTTTCTGTTAGCATCTGAGTGCCAATCATTGCTCCCTCGGGGTGCCTAATTTAGTACATACAATCTCAAATTATTCTGCTAATCTTCCTTAAAGAAATAACATTGTATTGTAATCCTTCTTCCACAAGCTCTGGCCTTTCTTAACCTCATGTATCAATGCCTGACAAATTTCTTGGGCTCTCATAAGAGAAAGAATTTCCTATGTATAATGAACAACTTTAAATTTGAGAGTTACTACTAAAGAAAACAATTTCTACAGAGACAGATAACATTGTCTATTAGTCTTAGTATTGAAACTATTCTACCAATCTCAAATTGCAACTGGCATGTGCACAATAAATTCTCCACCTCCTATGGCTAAATCGTATCAGACTTTGGCAGTCAGGGGCCATGAAAGGATGGCAACTCCAAAGTTTCATTTCTTGAGCCAGAAAGTTCAGCATGCTTCACTAATGGCCCTCTGGACCACCCCTCCCCCTAGCCACCAACTTCTTCTCTTTTTTTATTTTAGAAGAAGAATCTGAGTCCATTTTTCCCTATCTAAAAGCAAATGCATTCATGTTCTTCTAAGCAAAAGAGTTTCATCAAGTACATCTCATTATCTTCTGAAGTTCTTCCCGTCCTCCTTCTGCGCAAAACCTGAGAATTGAGCTCCTGAGATGTCAGCCGTGCCGCGCAGGTCAGTGGCATAGATCAGACACAGCCAAGATGCCTGAAGAAATATGGACACTCTAAACACTAAGAATCGTAAAGCAAAGGATTATCTCAGCCTCTTCTTCAGATGAAACAACAAAATGTCACCAAGAAAATGTTGGTCTTATCTTGTAGTCTCTCAAAAAAACCCCACAGGTTCGACTTCAAGTTCCCCCAGGCATGCTCATGGGAGACAGGAGGGCTGCGCAACCTTCCTCAATGATCTGTTTGTCCATGCTGATGCTTTATCATTATGGGATGGACAGCTTGGCTCAAATGACACTCGCACACTTGTACCTATTCTTTAATATGCTCCCAAAGGCCACAATCCAATTACTAAACTACTCATAAGTAAAGCTGACGAGAAATGCAATAACAAGAGCATTCTAGATCAGTATGAAATGAGTTCTTTGCTGTGTAATTGAGCACTCTGAATTTAGGTGTTTTTGTTTATTCATGCATTATTAGAGAGAATACAACTATTTTTCCTTCCAGAATTGTCAGAATTATGACAGAATTTTGACAGAATTTATGATAGAATTATGTGAGTAAGATCCTTGGAAGATTTCTTGGGAATTGGACTATAGTTGTGTTTAATATATATGCATATGCATTATTTTTTAAAACGCACAAAATCATATTGGAAAGTGGTGCACTACAGGTTCACTGGGCAGTAGGTGAGAGTTAATGGTTACCCATACAGTGTACAGTCAATGAGAATTATTTAAAACTCGGGTAGTACTTACTGTGGTTGGAAAATAACGACTCGTTTTGAATTTCTTGAGAGCCATGGAAGAGGTGTAAGTGCCCAGGAAGAGGATAAAGGACATGAGGCAGATATCAGGAACAAAATCACAGTTGTTCCCCACGAGCTTCCCTCCATATTTCGTGCACTCTTTCACCGACAAAAGTGTCCAGTCGATAGTAGTGTTCTGGTACTGCAGAAGAAAAACAGTAAAACATTCATTTGTCTCCCCTACAGAACACTGACACACCAAAAGCAGCTTTGAACACTTGACAGGCTCTGTCTACAGGGATTATGCTACATGTTGCTGTGAAGCCGTCTGAGAATAACCATCCAGGAGTGAAATCGGATGAGGTGTTAACAGAGTAACAGGTAACGAGGGAGGGGCAGGAGGCTGCCGTTATTGAAAAGACAAGGAGAAGGATGGAATCTGTTCCTGAGTTTGAGGTAAAGCCTTACAATCACCCATTTGTTCAACAGAAACAAACCATGAAGTCTTTCTTCCCCATCAACCCTCCTGAGAGAAAACGGGGACACAAGAATAGCCCACGTCTCAGAATGCTTTATCCCATGAAGTACTTTGTTGGTCAAACAGTACTTCACGTTAGTGGTACTCAGCTTCTCATGCTTCTAGTGATGGCTAATGGTTACTGGTTAACGGCATAAAAATTGGAGTCAGTTTACCCAGGAAGCTCTATTTTTCCCTAAATAACTAGATTGAAATGTAAGCAATTAAATCCTATAAACATGTTAATGCCCTCTACTTGTTCTTTTTTTTAAATCATTTTATTAGGGGCTCAGACAACTCTTAATCACAATCCATACATCCATCCATTGTGTCAAGCCCAAGCACTTTTGTACATTTGTTTCCCTCATCATTCTCAAAACATTTGATTTCTACTTGAGCCCTTGATATCAGCTCCTCATTTTTCCCCTCCTTCCCCGCTCCCCCCCACCCCCATGAACCCTTGATAATTTATAAATTATTATTATTTTGTCATGTCTTACACCGTCCAATGTCACCCTTCACCCACTTCTTCGCTTTCCATCCCTCAGGGAGGAGGTTATATGTAGAGCCTTGTCATAGAGCTCCCTATCATCTGTCCTGTTGACTCTCATTCACCCCCTCACTCACTCACTGCCATGAAGTTGTTTCTGACTCATAGTGGCCCTGTAGAGCAGGGTAGAACTGCCCCTATGAGTCTCACA
The DNA here is from genome assembly GCF_000313985.2 of Echinops telfairi. Taxonomy (NCBI): domain Eukaryota; kingdom Metazoa; phylum Chordata; class Mammalia; order Afrosoricida; family Tenrecidae; genus Echinops; species Echinops telfairi. The sequence goes on from NW_022111369.1 coordinate 48,940,223, forward strand.
GATCATAACTTTCTGAGAATAGACAGCTTCCTCTTCCTCTGACTTGTTGACTCTCGATAATCAATATAAAACCTGCAGAATCGATTCTGACTCAGAGAGATCCTACATAGGCTTTCAGAGATAGATGAGCAGACAGACTTAGCTTTTTCCACAGAGCAGGTGTCTCCTAAAAGCTGGTGGGCTTGAGCCACCAACCTTAAGGTTAGCAGTTCCCCACTTACCTAGCAAAGGGCTCCTTGATAATAATTATTACCATCCATTATTAGAATGTGTGGGAATGCCATGTAGGCTGTGGAGCTGTCGATGGAATATTCCTCGCTATGTTAGTTACCCTCAAGGGCACAGGCTAACTTTCCAATTTTCTTCTGTCGCATTTACTGCTATCATGTCTGTGCTGCTCTTCTAACAGGTGGCTCCCGATGTTGCGTAAGGAGGAGACTCCTTTAGCTTGGGGCCTGGACACCCGTCCTCCAGCTGCTCTTAATAATAGCTCTCAGCTTACCATTGCCTTTCTTTGAAGAACAGCCTTTAGTCACACAAGCACTCCTGGACAGGAAATGCTGACCTTTCTGTGGCCAGTCACTGACCAACACCAACCAAACCTGTTGGCTTCAAGTTGATTTCAACTCATAGCAACCTTGCACGGCAGAGAAAAATGGTTCCCCAGGGTTTCCCAAGACGATACATCTTTACAGAAGATGGGACACACCTTTCCTCCTGAGTCAGGGATGGCTTTAAATGACTTACCTTTGGGTTAGAAGCCGGCCACTAAACCATTGTGCCACTAGTCCTTCCTGCCCAACAGTAACAGAGTACAAAACTCGATCTTTGCTCCAAGTGGGAACAACTGTGTGGTCCCCTCTGTGCTCTAGACTCCCCACAGGGTCATGCTGGAGCTAACTCTGGCTAAGATGATATCACTTTAGCACTGCCCCTGTCCTAGTCTGCTTCCCCTTTATTCAGACCCTACCTGCACTAAGTGACATGTCTTTTAAATACTCACAGCAGATTCAGCCTCTAGAGTCTAATGTAAAATCGCCAACTGACTTGAATAACTGATCAACAGGTTCTAAGGCTGGGGACCTCTTTCGAGAAGTCAGTATGAAACAAACTCAGAAGTGTGTCCTCAGGCTCATCAGCCCTCGCAGTCAATGGAGCTGAGAGAGAACATGCGCCTTCCGCTTGACCACTTCCAGGGATTACAGCTTCCTGGTGGTTCAATACCCTCTTTCAGCAAAACATCTGCAGCTATTCTCTTTTTACTGATATTTGAGCCTTGTAAACTACCTATCCATTAGCTGAGTTTCCTTTGCCATTCAGAGAGCTTGCTCAGACACTACTTATGACTATTTCCTGGAGAGACATATCTTATTTGTCTAAATGGAAGCCAACATGGTCATGGGTACAGGGGTAAGGGCTGGGTTTCTCAGCTTGGGAATACCTCAATTACCCATAGCCTTATTCTTCCGGGCTCATAGCCAGTGGATATGCAATGTGCTGAGAGAAGAATGATTGGTGATACCTTTGAAATGATTCTGAAAAAGAAATTACCCCTGTCGTTCAGAGGCAGTTCTAGCTCACATCAAACATACCTTTACCATTCTTTACCATCCAATTAATTCTTTTGATGTGAGTACTCTAGTCAGAAAAATAAGATAACCCAGGACCTTTGGCCAGATAGAGTTCAAATTTTTATAGAGCTCAAAAGATAAAGTACTTATGTAAGTCAATAAAAAACAGGCTTTCGGTCATCCCTGAAACCTTTCTCCTATAGCAGCTTCACCGTGCAAACGGCTGAATTGCATAATGATGCCTTTATCAAGCTCTGCTTCTGAACGGTGATTAATCCTTTTATTTTCTCAGATTTCTGAACATGAAAGTTTTAGCAGAATATATTTAAAATTTAGAGGGCATACAAGCTAACAGATTTCTCTATTTAAAATCGGCAAAAATTTACTATTACTTCATTTTTGCACCTTAATATCAGCTAACTATTTCTTTATAAGTACAGTTTTCCAAAGAGATAGGCCACATTAAAACGATCCCAATGGGCAAGGTATTCATTGCCGTGCAGACTCAGGTTGAGGTGTACATGTAATCATAGCTGTGCTTTCTTGCTTACATCAACTTAAGACGGTCAATATTCACAGTTTTTAAGCCTCAGAGAATTGTTTGTATAAAGTAGTGTACAGAAAATTCAGCCTCAAAATACTATGATTCACTAACAGCTTAAGAAACTTCTGGCACCATATTCATCTCAGTATATATTATCTCTCAAGACACAGAGTTTCCCCCTCCTATAAAACTTAAACCCTATCTGATAAACAATTCTATTAAGACATCATTGAAAAGACATCTATATAATTTGTTTCATTTTAATGTTATTATTGCATATAAGCTAATATCAATCAGATTTTGATACCATAAAACTCCACATAAGGTCCAAACTGTAGACAAACTATGCATTAGGATTAATGGCTGACCCATTATTGAACCACATACGTAAATATGAAAAGTGAGATGTTACACAATCAACCGATAATTTAATCCCCACAAACATCCATTTAAATGACGTCTACTCCAATAAATGTCACTTTGTTATCTTTGAAACAGACTTTTTTTGGTCGCAATGATGTTTTGGCTTCAGAGGGACATTTTGCTTTGCTCCTGGGCAAGTTTTAGACTGTTAACCACAAGGACAATGGTTCTAACCCACCAGCCGCTCCGTGGGAGAAAAAGATGTGGCCGTCTGCTTCTGTAAAGATTGACAAGCTGAGACACCCTACATCAGTCACTCGGAGTTGGCATTAACTTGATGACAATGGGTTTGGATTTATTTGTGGGAGCATAAAAGAATAGACGGGCACAAGCACAAGTTACCACTTAGAACTCACTGACTTAGAGTGACATCTCTATTGATCAGCAAGCATCCTTTTCATGTAATTCACCAGCACCCCAATCTTCACGACTGAGAAAGAGCTGAGCTGCTCTGCCGTACTTATGTAAGAGGCACAGATCCCACCTCTCGCTCCTGAATAACCTCTCTGGAGTCCACATTGGTCTGAGAAGAGCATTGCTTTAAAAGCACTGCTTGCAGCATTTATTAAGCATTATCTACAATCGCTGTAACTAATCTAATTCAAGAAGCTGGGTGCTACAGATGGTAAGGACTCAGCCACAAATGAAGAGGTTCCAGGTTGACCTACAGTGAAGCACCTCCAATGAAAGGGCTGGCGATCTACTTCTGAGGGACAGACATAGTGGTCCTAATTTAGCATAAGCACAACCTCAAACATCATGCAAAACAGATAAAGCAGAAGACAAAATAGGTCACTGGTATCTCCTAAACATTAGCGTTAATATCAAAATATTTCATCAAAAGAATAAAAAGAGAACCCACAGACAAGGAAAAAAAATGCAGTGATTATACTGGTCAAGGGACTAATCTTCAAACTTTATAGAAGACGTCAGAATTTCAATCAAACAATCCAATTGAAAATGAGAAGAAAATATGAGCAGAGATTGAGGAAGAAGACTTCATTCATGTGACCAGCAAGCCTATGAAGAAATGCTCATGACCATTGGCCACGTGAGAGATGCAAATCAAAATCAGGAACCACTCCCTCCACTATGGCTAGCAAAGTTAACAATACATAAAACAACAACAACAGAGGACAACAAAGGTTGGAGAGGGTGCTTCCTGAGAGACTGGGTCATTCACACACTGCAGGTGGGATTGTAAACAGAACAGCCACTATAGGAAGCAGGATGGCTCTTCCCCCCAGATTGAGTATATACCATATGACTCAGCAAATCCTTTACTTGGTATAGATCCTAAAGATGTAAGAGCCATACCAGATATATGCACCTGCCTCCATGTTCATTTCAGCACCATTTACAATAGCAACTCAAGGGAACAACCTGAATGCCCACCAGTGGAAAATGCTTAATTAAATTTGATATTTACACACTGTGGAATACTACACAACATCAAACAATAATGATAAATATATGAAACACCTCATAGCACAGATAAACCTAGATGGTATTACGCTGAATACAATTAGTCAAAAGGACAAATATTGTATGAAACCACTATTATTTTGTTAAAAATCAAGAGAAGATTTTCACACTAAATAGAATTTGATGATTACCAAAAGTGGGCAGGGAAGAGAAGTAAAAGGAAAGCACACACTAGAAAGTAGACAGGTGTAGTCTGGGGGAGGGGGGGCGATATCCAATAAGAGACGAGTGTAGAGGGGAGGGAAATGCTGGAAAGAAGGCAAGACAATGAGATATTTGATGAGTGTTGAATGTAGAACTGATAATCTGCTCTGTACATTTCACTTAAATCATAATAAAAAGTTTAAAAAATAAAAGAATACAAAAGTCTCGTGCAGCAAAATAGAACTCTATAAGATCTGTCTATCACGCATTTTTGGTCTGGCAAACTGTTATATTTATGACTTCAGGAATACCATTTTAAATAGTGACTGATATATTGTAGGTGATTCTGGTTTTGATCATACTAATGTTCATATTGTGACAAGTCAGAAAAAGCAAAGTTATATAAATGATTCTTCCCATCTTCACGTATCATCTGAGGAATGCACTTTGAAAGCAAAGCTTAACCCGTATGAAAAGTACAGCCCGGGAAAATACTCTGTTCTCCGGTGTCCCTGCAATGAGGACTTTCTACTTCGGCAGCAATAAAGGAGTGTCATAAGGATCAATGTGGCCAGAACGCTGGGCAATGCCTTAAAGTGAGCACGATTCTCAAGATGCAGACTGCTCGGACAGCAGCATAAGTCATGGTAGAAATGTACAGTCAAATAAGGCTGGGTCCCCAAAGATTGAGTGTGAGAGAGATTTCCAGAAGAGGTGTCAAGTGACATCAAGAACAACAACAACAACACAAAAAGCAAGAGCCCCATAAAAATCATGTTTCAAGGATAATTTCCACCAATTTGCCTATCATTTTTATCTCGAGCACAAATTAAAAAACTTTCAAATGTGGATTGTAAAAGGAAGAATATAGGATGCATTTTAATTTAAGTTAAAGGATAATATTCTTTGTGTAAGCATGTCTCGTGCAATATTTGGGACATATTTAAAGAAGGTCTGGTATTAGCAGAATTCTCATATTCAAAAGACAGTAGAAAGGAGAGTAGCTATCAGGTCAAGAAGATGAATAAAAAGTGGCAGGGTAAGTCACAAAAACCAGCAGGTAAGAGACTCAAAGGGACAAAATAAGATGTATGTTTCTTCCTGTCCTAGTAGAAAGAAAGAGATACAGCACTAGAAAGAGAGCATGAAAGAAAGGAGCTGATTATAAGGGCTCAAGTAGAAAGATAATATTTGAAAATGGCAACATATGTCCAAGTTAGCTTGATATAATTGATTTACGGATTGTTATAATATCTGTAAGAGCCTCCAATAAAATGATTTACATTTTTAAAAAATTATGGACTGTTCAACACATTGCAGTGTTAGCAATGACTAGGGGAGATGAAAAGAAGTAGATCCTTTGTGTAACAGGAAAGAAGGGCAGACAATTCAAAGGTGGACTATGTGGCTACAGGTATTTCCAAGTGAATTTCATAAAAAAACTTTAGTCTATTTGTCTGGAACCCATTTTCAAGAGAATTACCTTGCTTTTAAAAAGTGGATCTGCTAATATTTCTTAAATATAGAATGCATATTGATGGATTTATCTTAAAATTTAAGGTTGCGAGCCTCTATCCAAGACACAACAATTGGTTTCTACCAGCCTGGAGCAGTTGAGGAAACAGGAGATGCAGAAACGAGAGACAGAATTGGACAGGAGATCTAGTTGCCGCTAATGATTACCACGTTTGCCATAAGACCCAGACTGGATAGTGCCCGGCACCAAGCTTTAACCTTTTGACCCAAGACCAAATAGATAAAGGCTAATCAAAAGAGAAAATGTGGATCACAATATTAAATCTTACAGAGCTCCGACTTGTTATATATACTCAGTAAGTCTGGAGAAATACCCAGATCTGTTGTGATGAGAGTTTTGGAAGCTGGAACGGAAACTACACGCTCAAGTGGTCTTCAAAGTAAACGATGAGTTAGTCAAATTATCGATATATGTTTGCCGTGAGCATTAGGCTCTTTTAAAGAATTATCTGTTTGAAATCAGATTGATGAAAGAACTCTAAAGTACACAGGAGTAATTTATAGTAATACTTTAATAGTCAATGGTGGCAAAAATATGCCACCAAAAAACCAATGTCGTCAAATCGTACATGTTAAAATTCAAGTGTTGAGGATATGTATGAACTACTGTGTATGTTTTCCATCAAAAGGAAATATTTTAAAAACGTAATTACTGACGCATCTTCCCCAAAGAAGAGAGTAGGGAAATACTTGTGACAAGACGAATGTTTATAGTCACTGAAGCTAGCTGATGCAATAGGGAGGTTCATTTTTTAAATTTTATTTTCATCTTTTAAAAACCTTTATATTATATATGGATGGGTATATGTGTGAATATATATAGATAAACATATGTACTCTTGAATAAGATTTATGGACAATTTTTAGGCTTGATTTTCTCAATGGGAGAAAATCAGAAGAATGCTATACACAATGATATCCATGAAAATGAGTAGTAACCCCTAGACTCACCCTGAAGGAACTTCAAATCCAAATACATCTGCTTCCATGTCTGACTGTCAAGCAGATTTTATGTTAATGTGATAATTCTCTTAGTCTCATTATTAACTGAATCTTCATGTAGACATGGGAGTCTTCAATAAATAAAATTTACATTATTCCCCTTGTGTAGTAGATTTTAAATTATGTGCCTTTATATATACATATAAATATATATATGTATGAGAGCAATACAATAAATAAAAGTCTTATGGTCAAGTATTCTAAATTAAGTAGCTTGTGTTCTCTTTTAGGTTTATTTCTCTTAGTAGGTGAGCCATATTCGCAATCTTGCTTTATGATTTACACATGTATTTGAGCTATAGCTGCCTGTGTTTATATGAATCATTGTGAAATATCAAAACTATGATTAAAATGTAGAACACTGCAAGAGACCATGACATCATTCCCACCCTCATGATGAAAACAAGCGGGATACACTGCAAAAATGATAGTTAAAAAAATCAGAGTGACAAAGAAGGAAAGAAACCTGAATAAATACAATTCCAAGAAGCGCCAAGGGCTTGGTAGGAGCTAAGCGCTCCTGGCTGCTCCATCCCTGGCAGAGCAGCAGGAGAAAGATCCAGTACAAAGAGAGCGAAGAAGAAATAAACCAAATCTTTAACAACACTTTAATAGTTTCATGCAGACCAGAATAACAGAGAACTCACTGGCATCACGGGCACAGACCCAGCCCACATTTACCCACCAACAGTGGCCTGTCATAAAGTTACACAAGGACCTCCAAGGAATTCTGCACACGTGATGAAGGAATAAAGCAAGTGTATATTCTATGGAAAACCTGGCAGGGGTGAAAGAGATAAAGACACTACGATTCTAATAATGAATAATAACACGCTGCCAGTTTATTTTAAAGTAAGGCTATTCCAGAGTTTACATCTCTGCCTGGAGTCTTTACGTGGTCTCAGCAATTCAGTGCTCCACTTCTAGCTGTACAGCTGGCAGATCAAACCCACTCGGGCACCAAGGAAGAGAGACCAGGCCTGACAAGCTCTTCTGAAAGGTCAGTCATTGAAAACCCCATCTCTACTCTGTCCTCCTCTGTAACACATGGGATCACTATGAGTCAGAATCAACGACAGAAACTTTGCTTACATGCTCGAAGCCTCAGATTGTCCCGTTTTCTCCACATAGAAAGAAACCCTACCACCAGGAACAAGAAAGCTTACCTTCGAGCTAATGAAAAATCAAGTTGTTTCTTTTTCTGAGAGGATATTCTCAGGGCCAGGTGAGAAAAAAAAGCTTGACAGGTGCCCAATGTCTGCATGCCACCCTTACAGCACCCTATCCCACGATCTAATTTTGGCTCAAATGAAAAAGCCGATTAAGCCTGGATGACTGCACCCCCAGGGAAGGGGCCAGGTAACAGGACTGGCGTGGCCAAATAGACAGAGGACTCAGTGGTCTATCACAAGTGAAGCAGTGGCTTCCAGTTTCTTCTCTCTCTGCATCGTCTGTGTTATGAAGGCACGGTGTCCTGGTAGAAAGATAATACCTCAACAAAGAACAACAGTGCGTAATGACAATCTTGCAGCCCCTGTGCTAAATCCTTCCTTCTTTTAACCTGACACCGTGGCCCAGATGAAGTCGGCGTTTTACCACTAGTTTCAGTTGGGGAACTGAGAAGGCTTGAATAGTAGTGGAACCGTGAGTTTGAAACAAGGCAGTCTGATACCACAGCTCCGTATCTTTAACAGCAGTAGGCTACTTCAATCCCCCAAGGATGAAAACTGGGCAGCCTTTGGAGTTACAAAGTCCCAAGTTCAAATCTTGGCTTTATTATCTATTGGTTTATTAAACTTTTTAGGATTCTATTTCAACTATAAAATAGAGGTAACATCAAAGTCACACACCATTTCAATGAGAGTTAGACCATACAAGGAGCATGACACCCAGTAAGTACTCAGTAAAGGGTACTTCTTATCGAGGGTAATAAACCATATTACCGCTTTCATGCTCATTTCCAAATCATCTAACCGCATATGTAAAATATACATATAAACATAGATATGTACAAAAGATAAGAAAAATTAAATAAAAGTCACCCCTTCATAAATACATACATATTTCTAACACACACCACATGTATCATGCTTGGTAAAGTACATTCTCAACCGGAAGGGTTGACACAATAGATGTAACAATGGACTCAAACATAACAATTGTGAGGATGATACAGAAGGCAGAGTTTTATTTTACTGATGACACTGAACAATAAAACATACACAAATATATGTATACACACACACATATATACACACATACATGTAATAGAAACACATAAACATTTATATATCTATGTGAGTGCATGCATATATGTATATATATTCTTTCCTTAGAAATGCTGAAGATGGCACTTTAACCTTTAAGTAAGGTGCGTTATTAGTGCATCCATGATAGGACTGTTGTACTGGAGTACAAAGGATTCCTAAAAACCGAGGAATCATAAATTTCGACACAAAGCATAGGTCTAGGAGGACACCAGACTTCGGTTCATAGCTTTGCTCTACTAATATATGGCTGTATGGCCTGATAAGAAAGGTCATTTACCGCTCGGAGCTTCAGTTTTTCTCATCGATAAAAATAAGGTAAATGTCCATGGTAAATTAAAATCCAAGCCAAACTTGTTACTGTTTATTCGACTATAACTCATAATGGCTCTATAGGACAGAGTAGAACTTCCCCATAGAATTTCCAAATCTTTGGAAATCTTTAAGGAAGCACACTGTCAAGTCTTTTTTTCAATGGAGTAGCTGGTGGATTCAAATGGCCAACCTTTTAGTGAGCAGTTGAGCACTTAAGTACTATGCCCAATAACTCCCTAAATATGTATGGTAGGTTTTGTTAATGAATATATATTAAAAATGACGCTGTTCTCATATCTATATATTAAGGCTGCAGATGGACATTGGACCTCGACTCAAGTACTCTCTCAACACAAGAACACTTTGTTCTAACACTCCGGCACTCTGTGACGCTCACCTTCCAGACAATTGCTGAAGACAAAATGGGTGCATAAGTAAATGTGATGAAGCAAGATGATGGTGCCCGACTATCAAAAGATACAGCATCTGGGGTATTAAAGGCTTTAAAATAAACAAGCGGCCATCTAGCTCAGAAGCAACAAAGCCCACATGGAAGAAGCACACCAGCTTGTGTGATCATGAGGTGTCCATGGGATTAGGTATCAGGCATCTAAGACCCAGAACAAAATCATATGTGAATGGGGTGGGGGTGGGGGCAGCATGGATTGGAGACCCTATGCCCATCTGTAGACAATTGGACATTCCCTCAAAGGGGTCACAGGGAAGAGATACTAGCCATGCAGGGTGCTGGATAGCACCGATGAAACACACAACTTTCTTCTAGTTCTTTGATGCTTCCTTCCCCCCACTATCATGACATCAATACTACCTTACAAATCGAATTAGACCAGAACGTGCACACTGCTACAGATAAGAGCCCGCCACACAGGGAATCCAGGATAGATAAACCCCTCAAGGCCAACAATGAGAGTAAAGATACCAGGAGAATTAGGGGAGGGTGGTGCGAGAAAGGGGAGATCGATCACAAGGATCAATCTAGAACCCCCTCCCAGGGGGACGAATAATGGAAAAGTGGGTGAGGGCCAATGGAAGACGATGTAAGATATGAAAATAATAATCTATAACTTATCAAGGGCTCATGGGGGAGGGCGGGCGGGGGAATGTGGGAGTAGGAAATGGGGAACTGATATCACGGGTTCAAGTGGGAAGAGAATGCTTTGAAAATGATGATGGCGGCATATGTCAAAGGTGCTTGACACACTGGAGGAATGTCGAGATTGGGATAAGAGGTGTAAGAGCCCCCAATAAAAGTACAGAAAATAAATACATAAATAAATGGGGGGGGGGCTGTTCTTGCTCTGTGCCCTTAAGTCCATTCTGACTCAGCGACCCTTTGTACAACAGTGAAACACTGCCCGTTCCCGGCACATCCTCACAGCTGTTATTACGGTGGGATCCACTGCTGCAGCCACCACCCAGTCACCTCTTTGAGTGTCTTCCTTTTTTGCTGACCTTCAATTTAACATGCCATGACGTCCTTTTCCAGGACTGGTCTGTCCCGATAACATGCCCAGAGTACATGAAATGAAATCTCACCGTCCTTGATTCTAAGGAGCACCCGGGCTGTATTTCTTCCAAGGCAGAGATGTTTGTTCTACTGGAAGTCCATGGTATTTTCAGTATTTCACCAGCACCATAATTCAAAGTGGATGATAATGATTATAATATCCATAAAACAGATGCTCTCTAGGAGATGCTCCGGGAGTAGTGGCTAAATTATAATAATTGTGTCTCTATGTCCTTTGTTTTATTAGAAGTCAACCAGAACTTCCATTGGTTTTTCATGATTTTTATTGTGACAGAATGCTCTTATATCTTATAATTGATATGCATAATTACATATCCATTACTGAAATCTCTTCCAGAACTTGCCTAAATATAGTGCTTAAAAATTCATTAATTTTAAAGCTTTCGTTGATTAGTAGCTAAAAGAATTAAACTAGGAAACAATCCCTTTTTAAATAAGTAAATGTGTTTCAGTAATTTTTATTATAAATTAACATATGGTTTTCCTGGTTTATTTTTTTATGCTGAATTTAACTAAAAGGAGTTCATTTTCTACTGAATCTGAGCGAGTCCTAGTAGGCAAAAAGCAATCTGGCTGAAACATTAAAAATGGAACTCTTTAAAATATGTGGCTTTTAAAACACATCTACCCTCTTAAACACACACCTACATGCATGTACTCTCTTAAAATACACAAACAAGTGGAAGAAATAGACTTGAGGAAGGTCAGAGGAAGGTCTGGTTGGGAGGAAGAGAAGAGAGCCTGAAATGTGAAAACAAAAGAGAAATGGGCAAGTTCGAGTTGCCCAGGAGAGATACACACATCATCTTTAAAAAGGATTGGGGGGGCACTCATCACATCCTATCTGCAGAAGTGTTCTGGTCTCCTGAGAGATGGGCACTCTATCAATACAAGGTGCTATGGTTTCTGCCTTTAAAACGGAGAGATTGCTGTTCTTTGGTAAGATTCCCCATTAGTGTAGAGTCAGCACAATTGGAAGTCTGAAACAGTCCTTGCTTCTTTTTCTTCAACACAAAGTTTCCTTCCAGCATGAGACTTGCCATTCAAACAGTTCATTTTTAGAGTTCCGGTCTCCTACAGATCCCTGGGTACAAGCCATGGGAAGGGGTCCTTTCCAAGTGACCTGACAATGTCCCTTCATGAAGAGCACACAGCACCCTGAGGTGAGTCAGCAGAAGCCCTAACTGTACTGGGAGCAGGGAGGGCAGCTGCTCTATTTCCAACATCTCCCACTTCCCATTGTGAGAATATTTAAGGATCATGGTTAATAGAACACAGGAGGTAAATTCCTAAAAAGTATTTCATGTTGTATTATTTGCTTTATTTTAATTAAAAATGGGCAATAATACCTGACTAGAACAAAGGGAAAAAATTAATTTGTTTTCTGTCCGTGTCTGTCAATTATTTTAAAACACATGCTATGCCAGTGCGGCTAGGTAGTAGAATGCATCATATTATGAGTGTTAAAATTATAATACACAGGCTACAGGTGGCTTGAAACATAAAATCACTTACCATATCAGTAGAAGAAACAGTTGGTAAACTGTCCAGGGCCGGCGTGGTATCATTAGCTATTGAGATATTAACTGTAAAAACAAGATAATTTTGACTGTAAAATAGAAACTAACAGAATAGAAACTATCTAAATATTTAAGTACCCACTCACTGTCATCAGGTCGATTCTGACTCATCGTGACTGCTTAGGAATTCTAAGACTTTGTAAATCTTTCCAGGAGCAACAAACCTCATTCTTCTTCTCTAGAGCACCTGGTGACTTTGAACCACTAACCATGTAGTTCGTAGTGCAATGCCTATTTTACATCCCTCCCAGGGCTCCTTTAAGTAGGTGTCTAAAAATGCAGCAGAACTAGTCATCAAAATGTCTTCAATAGCAGGAATTCATTCATGGTACAGTTATTATTATTGTATTTATCTTTCACCAAGATAAAATCATGAAATATTTGAACATATTTTATCTATTGCACACTAATATGACAAAGGAGAATACAAAATATTAGTGAGATTAAAATTTATCTCCGAGTTTCAAAAACACAACAAAACAAGATTTTCCAGTTTCAAAAAGGAACTCAATATATTTGGACTGTTAATAATTGAATTAAGTTGATCCCTGGCTTCATTTCACAAAGCAGAGCTACCGGATTTGTAATTTGCTTTACACTGCCTATGAGAACAAATATGTACACAATTTTTCTTTGCAATATGTGTAATAACATAAAAGTACTATATAGACAATATAAATATAAAAAGGATGATTATTTTATCTATTGAGAAAGAATTACTCAAATAATTTGGCATAATTTGTGGATTTAAGATGTCACTGTAACTTATTAAATCAATTGTTTTCTTGAAAATACTTCACTAGATTTTCTTTAATGAGCCTGAGATTTTAAAACAAATAGAAAACATTCTATAATTTAGGCATTTTCTCTTACCAGTTAAGTCTTAGTCCTATTTTGTGAAGTTTTATTATACAATTTCTACCCAGAAAATATCTATAGTTTATAAGAAATTGTGAAATAAGACTACTCAATCTGATATTTTTGAGGATCACATGGTTCACTTAAACATTCAGCTGTTTGTTTGTTTTTAAAGATCATTTTATTGGGGGTTCTTCCAGGAAACATTCAGATTTTTAATTACTGTTTGGGCTCTCCTACCCAACCTCACTCATTCCCTAATCCCGTTCCTGAAGCCCCAACCTGCCCTCTTGATCTGCTACAGTTCAAGTGCTATGCATCTTACAACAGAACCAAACACACTATGCAGCTGTTGGAATTCAGAATACAGGATTTGTGAGGGATGATTAGAAGGGACATAGCTTTTTCACTGCTTTTCCCCGGAACCTGCCCAGAGCCTGTCACTTAATCGAGCCTTAAAAACCTATATGTACTGCCGGTCTAGGATAGGAGATATTTCATAACTAAAATGAGTGAGAGCAGAGGAGGCAAAAGAATAAGCGAGGAACACATTTAAGTACAAGTAAGCTTAAAAATTATAAAAGGAAAAGTATTTAGCTTGGGCACCAGTTTTCCTCAGTTTTAGAATGTTTCAGTCTTGGAAGCATCTGGATTAAAATAGTATTAATGTAAAGCTAGTGGCTCCCCGGGCTCCCCTTGTTCTGCAGTACACACAGCACAGGTGGGAACTGCTGTGTGCTTAGTCTCTGCTTGATGACAGGTCAGAGAGAATCAAAGTAGTCTGACGGATGCTTGTTCCAAACAACGAAACCAAACAAAAATCTATTCCTCAAAAGGAAGAAGCAGCTAGTCCATGATTACCAGCACACGTAGGTTTTTATTCGTATTCATTCTACAGAGCTTAAAACTCATTTCTGTACATTATGCCATTGGTTTATTGACGACTATTACTGAAAAAAGAGTCCTGTGTTTTGGGGTCAATTCTGACTCAACCCAGCCCCCTTAGGGTTTCCACGGCTATAAATCTTCAGACCGTGGTGGGTTTGAACCACTGATCTTGTGGCTAGCAATTCAGTCCCTATCCTGCAGCACCACCAGGATTCCATAAGAGCACATAACAGTCCACCCCACCCCCAGCCCCCCAAAGTCACTAGCACTAAGTCGATACTGACACACAGTGACCCTGCAGGGCAGGGTGGAACTGCCCCTGTGAGTCTCTGAGATGATAGCTTATTATGGGAGTAGAAAGGTCCATTTTTGTTCCACAGAGCAGCTGGTGGTTTCAAACTACTGACCTTAGGGATCAAAGCCGGACACATAACCACTACACCACAGGGGAAGAGCATAGAATAGATATACTTTTATACTGATTTGAAGGAGCCTGAAGCAGGAGATGTTGGGATGCCTGCACAGAATTACAGAGTCAATCACAAGTAAAATTGGCACCAACCCCCCCCCCCCCTTCAGCTTCTTCCTCTTGTGCAGCATGCTATCTTCAAAATTGAGGTGATTTATGGGGGTCACAGATTTCAATGACACGGGAACTGTGATGCTAAATGATGTGAATCACGGTGAGCTGAGATTCCTGACTTGACCGAGCTTTTGTTTGAAAAAACACAGCCTGGGTGAACCCACAAGCTCAGTTGCTCTTCCGGAGTTAGTTTCTCTAATACTATTTTCTGAGACTCCTGCCACGACCTATGCAAAACCTTTTTTTAATAGAAAAACAAGGAATAACAGGGTGATGTGTGTGTGTGTGTGTGTGTGTGTGTGTGTGTGTGTGTGTGAGAGAGAGAGAGAGAGATATTCAAGGCTCCTTCTCTGGGAAATGAAACGACAGATAATAAAGACCAGGAGCATGCTAAAATGAGGATTCCAAACTGAACCTTTAATAAAGTTATGAAAATTGATGTGGATACATATCAGTTCCTCCATCTAATTTTTTTTTCTTTTTTATTTGAGAAGAACCATTGAAGCACATTGGCTCTTAACATCCCAAAGGAGCAGTATCAGAAGGATAGTAAAAAGCATAGAACATCAGCTTCTGCTTATTTTATTAGCAGATACTTTAAAACAAATACTTCAAGATAATATTTTAAAAAGCACTTCCATGAATGCATATTGTCAGAGTCCAATCCAGTCCCTAAGTAAGATTACAAGTACATTTCTTTGAGCTCACGGACAAGACACTGATAAATTCTAAGTGAAAGGATGGTGTGCAGAAGCTATTAGTCAACACTTGGAGCCAGATACAGTGCAAATATTTTGGCACCCGATTGTACAATGATCTGTTTATATGAAATTTGAAATATCCTTAATTAGGATTTTGGAAAGGTCAATGGAAAAGCAGGACACGTTGCACTCTTTCGATGCCATTTGCTTAGTGACCCATGAAGGAAAAATGCAAAACCAAAAAAACACCCAATTTGCTTATGAATCTGGCCAGTTGCAATTTAAATATCACTGGACCAGCCTGTGCTCCATATGTGTTTCAGGGAGTTTCCACAAGCTGGCCATCTGATGGTACTTGAATTGTTATGTCTTGTTCCTTCTTCCCATGTATCAACATTTTAGCTGATTGTCTGAAACTGCAGGAATGAATGTTGTTAGTAATAAGTACTTACACAGGTACCTTACTTCTAACTGTACAGTCTTTTGTTGAATAATAGATCAAGAGGAAGAATAAGGAAGGACTTAGAATCAGGAAAAAGTGAGATACACGTGGCAGTGTTGGGATACTGCCTGAACAGGGACTAGCATGTACATTGTTTGAGGCTGTCCCTACAGCGACCTGGCACCAGGAGCCACTCCGGGGTCCTCTGCTTTACACATGAGCAGGAGTTACACCATTGGGAATATGTACTCGCATGAACGTGAAGCCCTTGGATTCAAGCATGAACAACAACCGGCCACCACAGGCAGCCATGGCCACTGTGCTGTAGCAACACATCGCCATGTCGAGAGGAAAACACACAAAGCACCAGACCTGCTCTGGCTCCATCACCTGTAGGAGCACACTACCCAAGCCCCTTTGTCTGCGTGACATTGAGGAAGTCCCTCTGGATTTAAAACCATCACCACTTAGAGTGGCTCTGTGGATTAAAGAAAACAATGTAGACGGGCTTGCTGTTCAGTGTCTAGTACATGGTGAACAGCTAAATGAATAGTAGCTAAGATTCCAACTGGCTATATAAACTCCAACGAGTCCATGGGGTGCAATTCTAAAGTCCTTGCCTGAGCACGGAATTGTTGGTGGCTCAAATGCACACAGAGCCTCTGTAGGAGAAAGGCCCGTTTAGCTGCTCCTGTGAAAATGACAGCTTCCGTGGAGCAGGTCCCCTCTTGCCACTGGGTCCCTGAGCCAGCATTCAGTCCACAGCACACAGTGGTTATGCACAGCGCTGAGAAAGCCCATCCTCGCCAGGGGAAGAAAGTCCGTCAGTCACCTCACAAGCTTTTTGTGATAACTAAATATAAATCATGTTATTAAAATAATTTAATTAAAACCCCAGTACACTGTCTGCCGTTTGAATGGTGCTTAAATTGTTTTAGCCTAACCTGAATCTACACTCTCAACATCGTTCCTGTACACTCAACATATACTCTCAACAGGTTCTGGCTTTCCAAAACCGCAAGCGCATCCTCTGTTATAATACAAGTTTCATGTTTGATTTCACTCAACTGAAGGAACACCTTGAGTGAAGTGAATAATAAGAAAACAGACACAAAGTAAAACTGCATACATTGTACGGTCATGTGAGATTGATTTAAGGGCCCTGACTCTGTTGCTGACACCAGCACCTCCAGGTAAATCGTAAACTTCTTGATGGAACTTGAGATGACTCGTCAGTGGAGGGTGAAAGGACTTCTGCAGGGCTGACAGTGGATTAGGAAACTCTGGGAGAAAAATCTCTTAGAGACAGTGCCTGCTAGTCTTTCAGGCTCAAGTCTTGTAATAAATTATTCTTTTCTGCCTATTGGTTGTCCTTTCCGTTTTCCTAAATACTTTGACCAAGTCAGAAGTTAGAGACTGTCACTGTGACCAGGCATGTCTAGTTGTGATAGCCTTCGAGCCGCGATACAAAGGGCACTCTTTTCACACGGTCACCTGAATACTGTACTCGAAGCGAAAAAGCCGAGCAACCATCAAAGTATTAAGCTGGGTATATTTAGCGACTATTTTCACAAACCCTCTCTTCCCTAACAACCTACCATTACATTTGAGATGGGTTACAGACATTGTTCTAGGATAACTTTTCCAAAATTACATTATATGCAAACCCGAAACCTGAGAATTATCTAGGTCTGCTTATTATCTGAATTCAACACTTCTTTTCTGCTTCCTGCAAGGGCTTCGCAAAAACTTCTAAAATACATGTCTGGACAGAACAAGGGCACAGAAACCATGTTGTATCAAGTATTTATAGTTTCCTCAGAAGACCATATTACTATGAGAGATAAAACATCAACTGTGCTGGTAAACTCTCCTCACCAGAAGTCTCCATGTTTCCTTGTGCAGCCATTAGTCTATGGCTAAACAGTTAAACCTACTACATAACCTAAGGAGGAAATGATACACAATAACAAACATCACGTATAATATAATGCAAGTCATGGAAGATGAATTATTATTTTTTATTCCTTAATTTTCTTTTAATGGGCAGTCTAATTATGAGACATGTATTCAATATAATAAGGAACCACAGGAGACCTAATCAAGCAGTCTTTTAAAATGGTTATAACATATGGACACACAACATTTATTAAGATAATAGAAAATTACAGTGAAAGACATGGTATTGATATTCCAATCTAAAAACAACTGTTTTAGAGCCTCCGGGAGCCTCCTCGTACTGTGAATAGAATAAAGGGGTGGCAGCGGAAGCCATGGCTACACGCAATCACTCCACTTAGTCTGACAGCTCCACACTGGGAGAAAAGAGTATCATCTCCTTGGAAATGCTATCCGTGATGACACCTTTGGTGTCTAAAAAAGCCTTTCTCTCTCTTAACCATTCATCCATTATTAAGTATATTCTCCCCATAATACTAAACAATGAATCAATGAAACATGCCCCCTTCTGTTAACAATGCAGAATCTATCCCCTTGAGGCAAGTGTTCTTGGTTTTTCAATTTGTTGACTATCATTTTTAGCAAAGCTTTTCCCCCTGCAGATGCAAAACCAACACCTAGTTAGAAACTTTCCTTTCAACCTTAAGAACATGTTAATGTTTCCCGAGTCTATAGTCACTTTAAATTTTACACACTAAGTAAACGAGCAGTCCTTGTTGGTGTTGTTGTTGTTGTTAGGGGCAGTCCAGTGGGCTCTGACTCACAGTGATCCTATGGACAGTTGAACAAAACACTGACCAGCCGTGTCTACAGTACACGAAGTGTAGTCTCACCATCTTCACTTCTGAGGTGTATTCTGACAATACTTCCCCCAAGACAGATGTTTGTTCTCTGACCGCCATGGTACTTTCAATATTGTTCACCAACATCATAACTCAAATATATGAATCATTATGAGGTCTTCCTTATTTACTGTCTAGCTTCTCGCAGTCATATGAGGTGACAGAAAATCACTGGTCAGGCACATCGGAGTCCTCCGAGCGAAATCTTTGCTCTTCAACACTTTTCATGGGCATTGCACAGCATGTCTGCCCAATGCTCTGCATCCCTGGGCCATGCCTCAAAGAGGGTTGATTGCGAATCAAAGTCAAATAAAACCCTTGCCAACCTACGTCTGTGGATGATTCATCACGATATTGTCTAATGGTCCAGTTGTGAGAACTTTCTGTTTTCGTTACACTGAGGACTGCAGTGCAGTCCTTGGTCTACAAAATTAAATGTTTCAAGTCCTATTTGTTTTCTAAAAGCAAGATTAGGTTATCTGAATATTTCAGGCTGTTATGAGCCTTCCTCCAGCCCTGATGCCACAGTCTTCTTCATAGAATGCAGCCTCTCAGATGATTTGCTCAATATATCAACTGGATGAGTCTGATGAAAGGATGCAATCCTGAAGCAACCAGGCCTGAATTTCAGCCATGCGGTAGCCCCTGGTTCTGTTGAAAGGTTCTTTTTGACGATGAGTGGGAAACCGGTCCTCTGGAGTTTGTCATTCCAGGTATAGTCGATATTGACCCGGCCAAGGCCAGTCCACATCAGCTCACGAATGTCTAGGACGGAAGCCCACTGGTACTGTCATGTGAGCATTACAATCGCAACTGCGAGCTCAGCAGTTCAAACTCACCTGCCTCTCCACGGGAGAAAGATGAAGCTCTCTCCTAGCAGCCAGATTTACGGTCACAGAACCCCACAGGAGGTCACCGCGAGTTGAAATAAACTCACTGGCAATGGAGTGCCGAAAACATCAAACTTTACATGCTCCATATCATTTTGATGACTTCCCACTTTCCTATATTCATACTTCAGATAGTCTGTGTTTGGCTGGATATTCGCAATTGTTTCTTTCATTTGGGGTCATGCTCCAAAATGTCATGCTCCTTCAGTAAAGGAAGGTCCACAAGTTTTGCTCCATACATGTTATTAAGGTTCACATTTACTCTAAGCAGGCAGCCTTCCCTAGTTGATTTGGTTAGTGCCTTTTCCTTTTGTTTTTTTGAACGGAATTATCTTCTCCCTTAAACACCTCTGCTGCGTCATCATGAGGACATGGTGGGAAATAGAACAGCTCTTACCTTAACCAGTAGTCATCACATTAATTATTTCAAAGAAAAAGCAATTTTAGGACAAAAATGTGTCCGTCTTAATGGATAAGCCAAACTTCATGACTAATTTTTCCGCCATCATTTGCAACTGAGCTTTTTTCAGTCTTTCAGCAAATGTCGGTAAATGAGTTTTGTTACCAAGCACTATATGGGAGTGGAAGAAAAGCAATACATAGGTGTGTATGTGTGACAGCGAGGGATTGTTTCAACTAGACAATTCTGGGTAAGGCTAGGAGAAAGGCTCAACCTACCACTTGCACCTCTGCCTGATGACATCTTGTTCATGTCATAAGCCTTTCGGTATAAAACAGAGATCAAGCTGGGTCATATCTTCTTGAGTCCAACTTAGGCTTTTGCAGGAGCTGTCTCTTGCATCTGGTTCTTCAACTTCCTGTTACGTTGCCAGCCAGTCTCAGGAGCCATCAGCAGACTATCGCTTGTGGATTCCACTGACTTTGGACCTCAGCATCCACCAGCCTGTGCGCCCTGCTGTCGCTGCATCATCATCCTGCTTCCTGTCCATTGACTTCCATGAGTCCGAAGAAGACTGACTTGAACCAGCCTAGACTTACCTATTTCTACAACTGTGTACCCATTTCCTGAAATAAATCGCTCTATACAACACATACAAGAGTCACTGGTGTTGCTTCACTAGAAAAGCCAAGCAGGGTGTTAGAAAAGGGAAAACCAGACACTGATAAGGCTTTATGGAAGCTAATGAAGAGCAAACACTATCAGGAAGGAGAAGGAAAAGTTGCCATTCAAAAGCACATAAAACATGCAACATCTTATGTTTTTGGCCCCTCTTTCCATTCCTATAAAATAAGTTCTCACGTTGCAGTGTCAAGACTCCATCTGTGTAACTGCTGGTTCAACATTACTGACTGCACCATTGTTGAAAAACAAGTCACTGCCAGTTTAAATATTCCTAGCTCATTGATTGAACTCTTCGACTAGGAGTGGATGCTGTGATGAAAGCCAGCCTTTTGTTATTTTCAGAATATGGACCCTAACTGTTCCTGCATTTGGATAACTCCTTCAAGGTAATTTTTCAGTTCACCATAACAAAGCATAAAAGGTAAGGGGGAAGTATGAATTTTGTGATCAAAAAGTGTTAACATTATGAATAAGATTAATCTTACTGGGTTTTTATCTAATGTGGATGGTTACTAAAAAATAAGTATCAATTTTCCTTTTTCCAAAGCAGTAACAGATTTGATCTCCTTAGGTTTAGGGGATCCTTCACTCAAATACACATCTTTCCTGACTGCTACTCATTCCAACAACTCCAGAACGAAGTGCAGGGTCAACCAAAGGTCTTTTGTAGAAGAACTGTGAGACCCACCGTGGGTGTTCAAAGGGAGGATGATGAAGACTGGTCTGTTTGCTTTAGCAATTGTGCTTTGAGGCTAAATAACAACTGAACCTAAATTATGAGTAAGACAAAAATAATAACAATGAACATTTTGTAACATCACATATCAGGACTTTTGCCAACTATTTTGTCTATAAGAATTTTTTCCCCTTAAAAATAATTCTCAGCCTGTGTGATCATGAGGTGCCGAAGGGATCAGTTATCAGGCATCAAAGAAATCATATCATTATGTGCTCACCTCCCCGATATGATCACTGAAGACAGATGTGTGCATAAGCAAATGTGGTGAAGAAAGCTGATGGTGCCCGGCTATCAAAAAATACAGCGTCTGGGGTCTTAAAGGCTTGAAGGTAATCAAGCGGCCATCTAGCGCAGAAGCAACAAAGCCCACATGGAAAAAGCACACCAGCCTGTGTGATCATGAGGTGTCGAAGGGATCAGGTATCAAATAATATAAAATCATATCTTTGTGAATGAGGGGGAGTGCGGAGTGGGGACCCAAAGCCCATCTGTAAGCAACTGGACATCCCCTTATGGAAGGGTCATGTGGAGATGAGCCAGTCAGGGTGCAGTGCAGCAAAGATGAAACATACAACTTTCCTCTAGTTCCTAAATGCTTCCTCCCCTCACCCCCTATTATCATGATACCAATTCTACCTTACAAATCTGGCTAGACCAGAGGATGTACACTGGTACAGATAGCAACTGGAAACACAGGGAATCCAGGGCAGATGATCCATTCAGGACCAGTGATGAGAGTGGCGATACCGGGAGGGTGGAAAGAGGGTGGAGTAGAGAGGGGGAACTGATTATAGGGATCTACATATAACCTCCTCCCTGGGGGATGGACAACAGAAAAGTGGGTGAAGGGAGCCCCATAATCTAGAGGGTTATGTATTGGGCTGCTAACTGCAGGTCAGCAACTGGAAACCATAGCCACTCTGAGGGCGGCTTTCTACTTCCATGAAGATGGCTAGTGTGGGACACCCATGGGAACAGTTCTACTCCATCCTATGGGATCACAGAGTCCAAATTGATTCAGTGGCTGTGGGAGGTAATCTAGCCCCTTTTCTAACCTTCCCTTTACTTTCCTAATTATCTTATCTGGTAGAAACAACCCCTAAGGCCCTCCTTTCATACTAGGTGACTCCAATATGAATTTATTTTTTAATTCCATGCTTCAAATGATATGAAGTGAATAAGCATCTTTATTGCTTCTTCTATAAGTTTAGAAATAGTGTCTTTAGAGTCTACTTAAAGGAATATGCTCTGCTGGCAATATGGAAGAAGCAAAATATGGACTAGAAGTTCATAAGACACCTTTCTTCTGGTCTTGACATTTGCTACTATATGAAGGGGCTTCAAAAGAGTTCTTGGAAAACAGAATAAGAAGATAGTGAAATATTTCCATGCACTTCTTTAAGCCCCCTTCTAGGTGCTCAAGCTTTTTCTCCTATAATGTAAAATAAAAACTAGAGTGCATAGTTCACTGCCTGATGGAGTCACATGGCCAAGCTACTTCAGATGTTGTAGCATAGCTTCTCCAAGAAAGCGAAATCAAACTCCTCCCCGAGGAGCACAGCAGTACATTGGCGATTTGTCAGCATCTCCTCCAAAGTGGGCAAGTATCAATACTAAGCGTGCTCTCCTCACCTGGGTCGGGTGGCATGCAGGCACAGGAAAACTGAGTGCTGTAACCCATTTTGAAGTTGGAGTTGATGGGGTAATAATCTGCCAGCTTGATCATCTTCTTGAAAGCATCATAGATAAAGATGAAGCTGATCAGAGAAGAGAAGCCTTCTTCCGTGAATCGAGTGAAGTACTGAACCAAGAAGCTGGCATCGGTAGCTACCAAAATGAGACACAGGAAGGCTGACCAGAGGCCAATCCAAAGGCGGAACTCTAAATAGTCAAACTGATGGTCCCTGGGAAGAGAAACAGAGGCATTGAGTCTCCTTGTCCATGCAACATAAAGCATATAGAACTATCAAACGTCTCTACAGTGATTGCTAAAAAGAGAAGATTACATTTAGTCACTAGCTATCAAGCTCATTCTGTATTGTATCTAGAAAGTATTCATTTCAAGGATATGATCCAGTGATTATTATACTGCCATAAATAAATAATTCCAGCAATTCGATAAAGATACAGGGAATCCAGAGCGATGAGCCCTATAGGACCAGTGGTGTGAGTGGCAAAACAGGAGGGCAGAAGGAGAGTGGGTAGGAAAGAGGGAACCGATTACAAGGAACTATATGTGACCTCCTCCCTGGGGGCCAGACAACAGAAAAGTGGGTGAAGGGAGACCTTGGACAGGGCAAGATATGACAAAATAATTTATAAACTATCAAGGGCTCATGAGGGAAGGGGGGAGCGGGGGGGGGGGGGGAAATTGGGGCCTTGTTGTTGGGGGTTTAAGTGGAGAGAAAATGTTTTGAGAATGATGAAGGCAATGAATGTACAAATGCGCTTTACACAATTGATGTGTGTATGGATTGTGATAAGAGTTGTATGAGCCCCTAATAAGATGATTTAAATAAATAAATAAAATAAATTTTAAAAAATACTTTCAAAGTCATCATGTTGTTCTAAGTAAATAATTGATTCATTTTCTCATTGAAAAATATGGTGCCCACATTCCTGGAGTTCACAGACCACACGATTTGAAAGCATGACACTGGCACCTGATCATGTGCTCAATAAAGGTCTGTGACCTTTCCTTCATTACTGAAGACCCCAGAGTAAAGACTCCCCTGCTCCCACGTTGTCAGAACTTTTGGGGTCCTAAAGAAATCACATTTCACAATGCTGAGTGATAGCTCAAGGGCCCCGCAAAGTGTCTCAGAGGAGGCAGTCATACATCCTGGGCAGGGGCGTAGGTGAAGAATGCAGAGAACTAGAACTCAAGGTGTTCTAGGATAGTAACAGTCTTCCTGGCCAACCAGGGAAGATCAGATCAGGAAAAGGACGATGTCTATAAAAAAGCCTGAGGTCTGAAAAGACCTGGGATGGCCCACTGAATAGTGGATATCACCAACTACAGAGGTGAGATTAGAAATGGAGGCTGGCCTCCAACGAAGAAAGGCCATGCTTGCCTTTCAACAACTTCTCATCAGACTTGGTTAGCCATAGGCTCTCTTCTGCTGGATTTGCCTGCGCAGTCTCTGAATACATACATCCCTCACCAGACTGAGTATCTGCAACCCCTCCCTAAAGAGGTCATTGTTTTTAGATGTCCTTTCCAATTCTTTCAAGTGAATTCATTCAAGATTCACAAAGGGGAAAAAGTGAATCAATGAAATGATTATCTTACCATTTCATACTGAATCTGTTCAAACTATGTGGAGAATGCATTAGAACATTTGCTTTAAAATCAACTTATTTGTGATACACAAGTAGATAACACATTTTTTTTTTGTATGAGAATAAAGAAATAAATCAAGGTTCATGCATGACTATTAGTCAATCTGTTTCTGATGGGTGCTATTCAGATAGTCCATCTGTTTCTTTCCCTCAAGCACCATTCTTTCTCCTTCAACTCGACTGATGTCGTCGAGCCCCCTTCTACAGTGTGTGCTTGATTCTAAGAGCCTCCTTACTGATGTCCTTACTTCCGGGCTCATCCTGCTCAGATATTTTGTACCCCTCATCAAAAAAAACCCACAAAACTTTAAAAGTGTATGCTTGAAACCACTCAGTCATATCTTCATTGTTCTCCCACTACTCCTAAAAAACGATTAACCCCTAAAAGACCAGCAGAAGAGACATGCTCTGAATGTCGATCTTCTGTTTTACTTCTTCTTTACTGATGTGAAAAATCATGTGCGGCACACAGACGTGCCCAATAAATATGCGCTGAATTCGTGAAAACCTGCCCGGGACATGAGGGTGACAGTTACCGGCAGAAAGTGATCCTGTGTAATGAGGAGAGAACTGATCCTGTGATAACATAATTATAGAGGATTAAAATTCCAGGTTCCTTAGCTATCAAAAACTAAAATGTGCCTTATTTTAAAGATGAAGACTGCAAGGTCAAGGAAAGTTAACGGATTTATCCATCGCTAAGGATTTAATGATAGAGCCAAACCAGAAAGCCAATCTCTAGATCTGTGAGCAGGTCTTTTAAAGAATGATACCATGGTTTCTCGTCAAGCTGTATCCGACTCGTCGCCTGTGGACATTGACGGTATTGTGCTCTGTTGCCTACTCACCAAATGAATGACACAGAGTAGACGAAATCACCAAAGCAGATCATTAACAGTGAGGCAGAAAGTTACCTTCCACGCACGTTTGGGAATCTGTCTTGGGCTTTGCCCTCTCTGCTGGTTTTGGATATGCCTGGAACCCCACTGTTAAATCTTTCACCTGCCTTTGTGAAATAAGGAGACTACAGAAAAAAACAAGTTCTAGGAATTTGAGCTCATTCACTTTATCATAAAGTGAGTCAGGGTCAGGGTCTCAGAAAGAGAATCTTACTGATTCTAAGGCAAATAGGCTCTTTTCTTAACGCTGTAAACAATTGGCTAGTTTTGCTTCCTAACAAGATGAAAGATAACGCACACTCTAAGCCTTAAACTCAGTGCCATCGAGTCAATGCAAACTCATAGTGTGGCAGTCACCTAATCTGGTGTCAATTTAAGGATTAAGAGTGTAGGGGTGGAGTCGAGGCTGTCAATCTGGAGATAGCTAATGAGACTTCTGTGTGGGTATGGCCTTCTCCTGAAAGTTCTGGGAAATCTGGTACTTCCTCCTTGGAGGTGGAAGTCACCTCTCTCTTACTCCCTGGAGTAAGACAAGTCACATGGATGCAACCAGAACTCGGAAGCCAGAGAAGCCACAAAGAGACCCCCGCCAGCACTGAGATGCGTACGACCCCACGGGACCCAAAGACTTTCTACCCACTGGCCTGTGATCGTCTTGCATTTGGCTTCATTGCATGTGTTTCATGAGTCTGAAGAGGACTTTATAGATTGGTATTGGACATATGGGTTAATATCAGACTTATGGCCTTGGACTGGACTGGTTTGGGATGTTTTCTCAATGTTCAATTCCTCTTGTATATAAACCTTTCCCTTATATACATATGCGTGCTTATGAATTTGTTTCTCTAGTCTACCCAGACTAACACACATAGTGACCCTCCGTGGGTTTATGCGGCTGTAATTGTGTATCTCCCATGGAACTTCTGGTATTTTTGAACCGCCATCCATGCAGATCACAGTCAAACATTTAAGCACTCTACACCAGAGCTATATAATCTTGACGCCTTCTAAAATGCTAGTTGGTTGTTTATAGAATTGATGTGTACAAGACTGGATGAGAAATAAATCAACTAACTAGTGAATGATTAAGAGCATCGTCCATTGAGTTACAAAGGGGGAAAATGCATGTAAATAAACTTAGGACATTAGAAAACATGCCTAAACTAACTGCTCTAATAAACTTCAACATTCCTAAAGTAGGCTAACAAGAATGATTCAAATAAAGTCACAAAAACCAACAGTACTCTATTCTGAAAATGAAATAGAGAAGAAGAAAAATAAGATATGAGAAAACAATTTTAAACAAATTGATCATTAAAGATTAAAATAATGCTACTATTACATCCAATAACATTATTATTCCCCTGGTGTCAAGTTTAACTGTCAATGTAGTTGGGAAAAAATACAGGAAATGATAACAGAGCCCGATGAAACAGATGAATCAGAAGAGGGAAATGGACACGAGAGGAAGTTTAAAAAAAAAAGTAGGGACAGTAAGGTTCGAGCTCCAACATGCAGGGGCTTGCAGCAAACAAACGATGTTGGCACACTCTGCAGTCGGTGGACAGGTGCAAACAAGTCCCCTCGGTAATACACGTGTCTTCAGCTTGTTCACAAAAAGAATATCTTCAAAGAAACGTCTAATCAAAACAATGGCTTCTGAGGGAATCAGCTGAACCAACTTGCGTCAGAGCAGAGAGGTCAGTCAGAAGGTTCTGGTGACTGTTTTGGGGACTCCAAAGGCACAGTCTTGACAGAGATTTTCAAAGGATGACCATGGAAGTTCATTCTGAAGAAGCTGTAGGAAAACTATCAGCTACATTGCTGACAAAAGGCCAGGACAGTTGCACCAAGGATTTTTCTCTCTCATCCTGACAAGGCATCTGTTCATTCTCCGAGGGCGGAGAGGACTAGCCTATGAAAATCTTGTCCTATCCATCCTACATCCTTGATCTTGCCCCTGGGGGATTTCTTCTTGTTCCCCAAACTCAACTAACATCTGAAAGGAACATGGTTTGAGTTCCTAAAAGATGCCCAAACTGTCATTTTAGTGTGGTTTAAGTCAGACTTCAGAATTCCTCAAGGAAGGGTTAAGAAATGGAAACACTGCCTACAATACCAGCCTAGAGGGAGGACATGTTGGGCATAGTTTCACATTTTGATATTTTTGCTTAATAAAGGAAACGATGAAGTCAAAGAGCTGGACAGAAAATTCCAGCATAGTCAGCCCAAGATGACAAGTAGTACACGGGAATGTGTACAAACGTGCAGGCAGAGAGCCAAAACGGAAGAACACGTGCAGTGCATTTCAAGCTGAGCAAATTGAAGAAAGAAGCCAAGCCCCAAGTTGAGATGTTGAAGGATTCTATGGGGAAAATGTTGAAAGATATAGAAAGTATCAAAAGACAATGGACTTGATCTATACAGTCATGTACCCAAAAGAACTGTTTGGTATTCAACCACTTCAATAGCATATGATCAATAACAAATGATTCTGAAGGAACAAAGCTGCCCTGAAGGCATTAGAGGGTAAAAGAAAAAGCTCCAACAATGAACAAAATACCCATTGAAATGTTTCAGCAAGCTGATGAAGCAAGGGAGGCCCTAACTCATCTATGCCAAGAAATGTGGAACATAGCTCTCTGGCCAAAAGAATGGAAGAGATTCATATGTGTGCTCATTCTAAAGACAGGTGACCCAACCTAATGTAGAAATTATTGGTCAATGGCATTGACCAATACAACATACAAGGGAAATTTCGCTGAAGATCATTCAATAGCATTTCCATCAGTACCCTGAAAAGGCGTTGTCAGAAAGTCAATCTGGATTCATAAGAGGATGTGGAAAGGGCTATCATTACTGAAACCAGACAAATTTTTGTCTGGCGGAAGAGCAGAAAGGTACTGTGTTTTATCGACCATGTAAACGCACTTGACTGCGTGGCTCTTAACAAACTACGGCTAACCTTCAGAAGGACAGGGACACCAGAACATTGCGCTCATGTAGAAAATAAACATGGAACAGTTCAAATATTCAAACAGAACAAGAGAAGATTTCATTATTTAAAATCAGGAAAGGTGTGTGAAAGAGCTGAAGCTTTTCATCGGGTATATTTCTTTTGCCGTGCAAAAAATCCTAAAAGCTGCACGGGATAACGAGTTTGCGTGTCAACTTGGTTGGGCCAGGTCTTCCTCATGATGTGATAAAACATAATCAAAGTCCCTGGTGAGATCTCCTGTGAGCAAACAAGCAGGCGTGGAGGCGTTAAGATGGGTTGCTATTGTTGAAGTTAAGTGCTGTCAAGTCCAGACTCATAGGGATCCTATGAACAACAGCACAAAACACTGCACGTCCCTGACCATGTTCACCCTCGCTGTTATGTTTTAGCCTATCTTTATCCTTTAATGAGATCACAGCCTTGATATAATTAAAAGGAAGTCTCCTATTCCTACTTAAGCAGACTATGTGGTAAGCCTTGTACTTCCTCCTCTCCTTGACGGTTGGAATTTCATAACTGCTCAATGGCCTGCCGTATTACCTGCTGGCCCTTGTGCTATCAACAGCCTGCTACATTGCCTGCTGAACTTGCATCCAATTGATTGTGCAGCCATGAGCCTGACCTACTGACCTTGTATTCATCCGCCTTTGCCTCTATCAGCCTGTGGTCTACCTGACTCTTAGTATGTCTTCCTGTTTCCTCAATCCTGGCAGCTACTCAAGTCAGGGAAAAAACCCGATTAACAACCAGCCCATGAACTTGACTTACCTGCTTCTACAACTGTGTGAGCCACTTTCTTATTATAAAATTCTTTGGCTAGATGTATGTATATACATATATGTGACTGCTTATGCTTCTTTAGAGCACCTAGCCAAACACATGGGATTCTAGGAAGAAGAATTCAGTATTCGGATTAGAGGAAGGCTTATGAGTGACCTGCAGTCATCAGATGATGCACTCATGCTTACTGAGAAAGCACAGGACTTGAAGCATTGGCTGATGAAGATCAAAGATTGCAGGCTTCAATATGGATCATAGCTCCATGTAAAGAACACTAAAATCCTCTCAACTAGCCCCAAAAGACAGCATCGTGATAGGGCGTAGGGGGAGGTTGAAATTGGCAAGGATTTAATTTTGCTTAGACCCACAGCCTTGCTCCTGGAGGCAGAAGTCAGTGAATTCACTGATGAACTCTGCTGCACAGATCTCTTTAAAGAACAAGAAGGTCACTTTGAAGACAAAGGCCTACCTGACCTAAGACACGGTATTTTCAATGGGCTCATCCAAATGTGAAAGTTGAATAATAAATAAGGAAGGTGAACGAGGAACCAATGCATTTAAATTATGGTGTTTGCGAAGGAGGCTCGTGAAGTGCCATGAACTTTCAGAAGAGCGAACAATTCTCTCTTGGAAGAAGGATAGCAAGAATGCTCCTCAGAAGCAAGGATGGCTAGACTTTGTCCAGATACTCTGGACCAATTAGCCTGGAAAAGGACATCATTCTTGATAAAGTAGAACATCGTCAAAGAGAAGATGACTGCCAAGGATATGGACAGCCATAGTGGCAGAAACAACGAGCTCAAACATCACAAGGGCTGTAAGATGGGGTAGGCCGGGCCAGTGTTTCATCTGGGCATAGTGTCCCTATGAGTCATAACTTGGTGCGGGCACCCAGCAACAACACTGTGATCTTGTAGCAATACTTTTCGGACATGTCACTATATACAAAATTACAAGCTAGATGATCCGGAGTGGACTGTAATATACAGTTCTTCCCAGATATATTGGGATCATAACTTTTTGTGTGTGTGTGTGAAGGCTTTAATGAGACTAGTAGCTAGTAAAACACAATTTGGGGAAATAACACAAAGGTTCTGTATCTCAATAAAATATTAGCATCGCTACTCTAATATATCAGAAAATGAGCTGATATGGTAAATAAAACATGTTCCACAGAAGGGCTACATTATTAACTCAGCCTTGGATTTCAAGCACAATGTCTCAAATATTTCTCATTGTATTAAAAAGCATTTACATATAAGTCTTTTGGAAATATACTTACTTATTAATTATGATGAAACAAGGAAGAAATGTGCTCACTGAAAGAAAAGCATTTCTTTCCCACAATTATCTAAAACAAGCTAGCAGGCAAACATTTTCTGTAGATTAAGGCTCTGATCACAGTGCATCCCATAAATCTTTCTGCAAAGGTTGTGCATGTTTATTCCTGTTTATACTACATGCTTGTTTAATATTTCCACAAAGTTTTTTCTCCACACACAATGTTTTCTTAAACATATAAAAACTGTTTGACTCTTTCTGTAAACTGACAGGAATAGAATTCCTTCCAATGTTCTCCTTAGAATTATGATAGGGGAGGGATTTGTAGGG
Source organism: Echinops telfairi (assembly GCF_000313985.2). NCBI lineage: Eukaryota > Metazoa > Chordata > Mammalia > Afrosoricida > Tenrecidae > Echinops > Echinops telfairi. The sequence goes on from NW_022111369.1 coordinate 48,971,255, forward strand.
ACGACTTACAGAAAACGTGCAGCATTATTTGGAACTTGAAATTCTCAGAAGACTCTAATGTTCTCAACTCAGTTTTCCAAACACTGGTTTTAAGTCCATGCCCTGGCTGTCTCTTTTGATCATTTTTGATGACACACAGTTTCAAAGGCTAAAAATGAGCCTTTAGGCCCATACATGTAATGTCATTTACAAAATTAAAACCCTAAAAATGTGTAGTAATATGAAAATATGACAATTCCAGCAGAGAGTGTTAGCAAGACAAATAAAATTCTGCCATCTGTGTAAGAAATAAAATCATCTTGTAAAGGCAGGGTATGCTTAGAGATATCAAATACATTAGAAGGAAGCCAGCATACTCCATTTGACTTTGAATCTATTTGTGTGCTTATGGGGCCACTTGGATAATTCACTGAACTCAATTTCCCCTTACTAAAATAAGCCATCATTTTGAAAAAGAAGATATTGAGATCGCAACTGTCATAACCATTAGTATTCTCCAGTGATTTCAAAATAAGCACAGGCACCACAGGCAAGCGGGGTTCAAGTCCCAGACCAGCCTACAGCTGTTTGACTTAGGGCCCCAGTGCTTGTGTTCCCGTCTCTTAAACGAATGATGCTCATGGCCTCTTCCTAATAGATGGCTACAGTCATCAAGGAAGTTAATATAAATACAGCACTTAGGAAATGTGTTTGGTACACGGAAAATGCAATAAATAGCAGTTATTATTCAACTGGATTCTCAAAGGTATCTTTAGTTAGGAACAATGGAATTGGGCTTAGGAGAAGCGGGCCAGTAAAGTGTCTCGTTTCTTTTGTTAATGAACTGCGTGACCCGGAAAAAGTCAGAATCCTGGCACTCTCCACAGCACAGGCACTCTCCAAGAAGATGCGGAGGAAAACGTCACGAAGGGGCCATGGGAAGACTTGTGGGTAGTGAAGTCTGCTTAGGAACTAACTCAGGTAGTAGCAAGAACAGGCAGCAAAGCCTGCCTCTAGGCTTCCAAGAGACACGGAAGGAAAATTGTTACCAGAGGCTGCTGAGGGCTGGAGCAGTGGTAGAGGAGCCACTGGACAGAGCGTCTCGTGTCATCCCAGGGGACGTGTCACTGTCAGACTGCAGTGCTGAAGCAGAAATAGTGAGGAGGGCAGGGGAGTGGGAGAAGATTCACCCGAGTCTCTGTCTCTTCTCATCCTCGGATCCCTTGCTGAGGCTGCCTGTTAGCCAAACCAACAGGAAGCCAGGGGCAAAGGGGCCTGGGTGTTACTGTCCTGGGGATCAGCTCCCAGGGACATAAAGCGTGTCAAGAACAAAGAAAGACTAGGGAGGGGAACCAAAATGCAATACCACATAGCATGACTTCAACTCTAAGGCCCCTTCCATTTCCAATTCTAAAATTCCCAGTACCCGTGGATCTCCCTAATTACGACTCTCTACGTTGTCTAGATTATGAATATTCTACAACTAAACAAGTGTAAAGTATAATCAGCACATATACATACTTGCTAAAATTAAACAGAAGCCTCTCAAAAACTAGAACAGGTCCTGTACTGCTCAAAATAGTAAGTGGTTGACCAGCAAAAAGGCAAAAGATGGCTCCAGAGACAGCAGTGCCCAGGAAACTCTCCAACACACCCTAGAGAATGAAAAAATAGAGGCGTTAAGTGAAACACATCTTGTTTTTCCTTTCTATCTGTCACTAGAGGGATCAAGTTACACACACACACAATAAATAAACAGAAACAACATCATTGCCATTAAGACGATTCTGATTCATAGTGACCCTGGAGGACTGGGTGGAACTGCACCTGTGGGTTCCTGAGCCCGTAACTCTTCAAGAGAGTAAACATATTCTCCTGTCTCCTGAAGAGCAACTGGTGGATTCAAACTGCCGACCTAGGCGTTACCACCCAATGCAGAACCACTATGCCACCAGGGGTCCTAATGAAGTCACAAGAAGGTGCTTTCAGAAGGCCTTAGTCCTGGTGATGTAATGAGTTACACATTAGGCTGCTAACCTCAAGGTCAGCAGTTTGAAACCATCAGCTGTTCCAAGGGAGAAAGATGAGGCTTTCTACTCCAGTCAAGAGTTATATCCTCTGAAGTCCACAGGGCAGTTCTACCTTGCCCTATAGAATCGCTATGAGATGGGACCAACTCTAAGGCACTGAGAAGAAATATATCAAACAAATATGAATACAGATTACCAAAGCAAATATCACCCTATGTTTCACCTGAGGTCCTTCCTTCCTAGTAATGTAAAGGATTGGATTGCTCTAAAGAACTGTAAGGAACTATAGTCACTGGTAGCAGACTAAGGGAGAGAAAATGTGGCGCTGATCTGTACTGAAAATATTAATTGAAGCGACCATTGCATTCAACAGTACTCCCACATGGGGAAAGTAAAGCGGGCCCTGTGATGCTGTTTCTCTTGTGGTTGTTCTTAATGTTTGTTTTGCCTGATTTCACCTTGCATGGAGAAAACCTTTGCTGTTGACTCCATTCCAACTCATAGTGGATAACGGTATAACGGTTGCATTGGGTTTCCAAACCTTTATAGAAGCAGACTGCCGCATCTTTCCCCCAGGGAGCTGCTGATGGCATTGAACCACAAACCTTTCCGTGATTAGCAGCCGAGTGCTTAACCTCTATAACACCACAGTCCTTACGCTCAAAGTGGGAACTTATACATTTCCATCTTTTTGTACAGAAAATATTTCTCTTGCTATGGGAAATATTTTCAAGTGGAGATGGGGGAAAATGAGAACATGAATGTAATTCATTATCCATTCTGCAATTTGTATGATACAATTTTTCAAATTATCATTATATGTTATCCAATATAAACATATGGTAGAGCTGTTCCTAACTCAATCTTTAGGAGAAATAAGTGTGCAACAACATAGCTAATCCTTGTAGGAAAGATCTCTGGCAACCAGCCCATTCTTTTCGTTTAGTATAGAGCAAGAAAATAGAAACATGGGTTCCCAAGCATTACTGACCTATCAAATTAACCTCATAGTCTGTTTGTAATTGTCTCGTGCAAGCCCAAAGCCTCAGGTAAAGTAGCCCACTTGCTTTTTTTAAAATTTCAAAATTCAGTTGAAAAATAAAAACATATACCAAAATTAAGAAGAATCTTTGTAAGTTTAAATAGTATTTTATAAAGGGATAATTTATAAATCCCAAAAGAGAACCTATCTATTATCCTTACACAAGACTATTAATCTGGACAGTAAAACATGCAAAGCAGAACAGCTTCAAATGAGTAAATAATCTATGTTTTTAAAAGACATGACTGTATTCAAGCTAATTTACACAGAAGAAGGATACTATGTCTGATCTGTAAATTTATGTGTAGTCTAAAACAAAATGGCACTCTGGACAATTTCTCTTTTCAATAAAACTAGAAATTATATATTCATATCATTCTGCTTCATTTTTGCAAAGAACAAGTACCCTTTTAACACCAACCACCCTTGACTGAAGCAGAATGAATTTCTGGGGAACCCCCGGAAGTACTCAATCATTTTCTGCCTCCTTAATTAACCTGAGCACCTGTCATGTCAGCCTCACTAAACCACCTTTCTATAACTCCAAAATGTTCTCCAGAGACTAAGCACTCACTTGAAAATTGTAGGGAAAATATAATGTACACAAAGTAATTGTGAAGATTTTTTTATTAACTTAGATAACGTATACAAACTCCCATCCTTACTCAAAAACCACCTCTTTGAGGTTTCAAGTGTGGCTGAAGGGTCCTGCAAAGAGTCATCACTTACATCTGTGGTTCAACTTGTGGGTCATGATACCTTTGGGGGTCGAACGACCCTTTCACAGGGGTCACCTGATTCATAACAGCAGTAAAGTGACATGTATGAAGTAGCAATGAAAATAATTCTATGGTTGGGGGTCACCACCACATGAGGAGTGTATGAAAGGGTCGCGGAGAACCCCTGCCTTACATGAATCTGAATTCCAGTATGTGGCTGAAGAGCGCCCCCTTTTACTATGCAGCCGCTCCATGCGATCAGAACGCCTGGCTCACGCGTCCTGACAGAAACAGAAGCAGACTCACAAGCAAGACTGGGAGCACCAGAACACACTTTTTCTGAAGACAGAAAGCTGTCCTTCGATATTGAGATTCAAGGTTCAATGATTCGTACTAGGAGAAAGTATGGCACAAGAAGTCTTTAGAGCGTGGACCTGCCCATCCACTACCTCACCCTTGAAAACAGAAAACTATGCCTTAGGCTGGAATTTCCTTGTGCACTTTTTCACCTCCTGTGCATTAACACTGGACTTTAAAAATAATTATTTTGGTTTTGGGGAAAGTTCCTGAGTAAGCTCGTTTTCCTTGTGTCCGACGCTGGTGGTCATCCCCTGGATGTCCCAGCTTTCTTCCCACCTCCCCCCTGGGTTCTCAGTCTGCATCTGCCCTTCTTTCTTTTCTGTCCCTTCGTGTCCTCTGAACTTGGTGAACGAATCAATGCCGCCTGTCCCTTTGCTCTCCTGAGCAGTGTCTTCCTCGCGGCATCACTGTCCACTGTAGAACGCTGGCTATTGTTCCTCTGAGAGGTGAGCCCAGGTCCAGTTCCAGGAGTGGGGGAGGGTCAAGATCACAGATCTTCCACCGGTCTCTCTCTGCCCAGTCATTCTGCAGGCACTGTTCCACATTTTCTGTCTTTTTTTAAATTGAGGAAGCTAATTTTACAAATTGCCATTCATTTTTAATATACATTATTAAGCATTACTAGCTATTATAGACATTTAGTCAACAAACATTTATTGAGTACATATGAAGTGCCAAACTTAATTCTAGCATATTATGCTTCATATTCACGGTTTACATTGTATGTGTAAATGTTTGCTTATAATTCAATGTTTTGGTTTTTAAAGATCATTTTGTTGGGAGCTCTTATTGTTCGACATTTCTGTCCCACTCTCTGGTCTATTGGGCTCCCGGTCAGAGTGGTCAGCAGGGGCAGCCAGGCACCATCTAGTTCTTTTCATCTCATAATAGTGGAGGCTGAAGCTTGTGAGATGCTTTCGTCCTTTAGAATTGTTTCATGTTTCTATGTTCTTCACTCGTCTCTGCTCCAGACAGGAAGAGACCAGTAGTTGCAATCTAAATGGCTGTTCACAAGCTTTGAAGATTCCAGAGCCAATAAAACATTGTCTCGCTAATAAAACATTGTCTATCGCTAATAAAACATTCCCTATGTTCTGGCAATTGACCTGGATGTTCCCTTCAGACCATGTACTCTAAGTCCCCACACCCAGTGACTCATTCCCTGGCGGTTTGGAAGTGCTAAGGCAATTTGTCCCCTGTGTGTTCCACCATATCCATGAATCTATCTGCAGCCCACACAAATATAGGTAGGAATATCCCCTGCCAGACCTATACACACCGCGAGTGTGGTCCTACAGGCTTTCCCACACCGGTCCAGTCACCTACCTACCCATTACTGTTTGTTATTGCAAGTTTGTGTGTGTAATAGTGTCTGTGTGCATTGCCTCTCGCTCTGGCATCTCTCCTGGTATCTGCCCCTTTGTCTTGGTCACACTGTGCTGACCTCCTCCTGGTACATTGTATTTCCCTTCACCCACATTCCGAGGTGCCCACTCTCTAGCTACTGATTTTGCCTCCCCAACCCTGGTCACCGTCAATATTTCTTTCTCTCTCTAATCTTTTCCTGGTCGCTTAGTCATTGTAGTTTCATACAATATTTGTCCTTCTGTGATCGATCTATTTCATTCAGCATAATGTCCTCCAAGTTTAACCATGTTATGATGTGTTTTGGAGATTCATCATTATTCTTCAATTCTGCAGAGAAGTGTGTTGAGTATAGGAATCATAATTCATCCACTGGTTGCATAAATATTCATCTTTTTGCTGTTATAAATAATGCTACAATAAACCTGCGTATGCATGTATCTACTCGTACCACGGTTCTTATTTCTCTAAGGGCTTTTACAAAGTAACATACCTTCCTTTTTATGACTTACTTTAATTCATATGTAACATGAAAGGGCAGGGCTTAAATGCTTGCTCCAAATCAAAGTAACACACTGGGTACAGATAAGCTAAGTATCATTGCACATTCTTTATCAAGCATAGAGGAGTGCCTATTTCTCATCATTGTTACAGGATCAAATATAGCATAGCCTGAGTATATGGGAGAACATGAAAGAAGAGAGAATAAATCATAAGATTAAAACTGCCTACTTTATTTGGCATAGCTGTTATTGCCCACGATAACAAAGATTGGGCCCTTTCATGATAGCCATGTTTCTGTCTGCCCATCTCACGATCTACAAGCCCTCCAGGAGCTCTGCCTCCGTGTTCTCAATATAAGCTAAAGCATCTGAGGAAAAAAAGGCCCAAAGATTTGTCGATGGGGGCTACATCTACGTAGGCTAGAGACAAATCACACACTAGGTTCTAGCTATCAGGCAAGAGCCGTTGTTGCTCATTCAGCAGAGATAACAACAAATTTCTTCCAAAAAAAGATTTATAAAAGCCACGAGACTGTTAAAAGGCAGATTATTTTTACCCCAGTACTTGATCCTTTGGTAAATGCTACAGTTTCCATTCTGTTGCTGACAATTTTGAAACAGAGACAGGTGATTTATTATACACACTGCACTGCAAACTTGCTTAAACTTAGAGATGCTTCCAGCATTTCTGAGAAAAGACCTCTTTTCAACATATTTTGACATGTTACTCTCTAAGTTACAATACAGCACTGCAAAAATATTCTCATGCAATGAATAATTTTAATTTAACCATAATGAGAGTTTAAAACCATCATAAACTCCTATTCTGATTTATTATATTTGGTATAGTTCAATATAGAAAGGAAAAACAGTGCGCGTGGAAGTGGGTATTTTTAGTAACCATAATTCACAAAGACACTTCTACATCTGATTTCTCAGAGGAACAAATTCCCAAGCAACTCCTGAGCACGTGGACAGCTGCGCTCCGGAGCACGGCAGAATCAGGCTCAGCAAGGGCTCCCAAGCGGTTTGGTCGCGCTCTCACTCTAAGCCGCTTCTCATCTGGTGACACACACAGAACAGTAGAAAGAGAAGGGAAAACCCCACAAAAACCTGGCAGCAAGGACATCTGAGTCTAGACCATGCTGCCACCAGAGAGGTGATGATTTGGGAAATGGCACGTAGTCTCTCTCTATTTCAGTTTCCTCACATTGGCTTAAAAAGTATGAGATTCACAATGTAGCAAGTGATATTGTGCCATTTACTTCATCTATGACTGTCAGCAGGTTTCTTAAGCTCATTATACCTCAATTTCTCCAGCCTGTCTTCATGAGGTCAATACACTTACAGCAGATGATATGTGCCAAGTATTTAGCATAGTCTCTAATGCATACATCCAGAAACAGAACCATGCCATCACCATGGAGCGGATTCTGACTCATTGCAGCCCTATATAGGGACCACCTCCATGGATGCACATCTTCACAGGGCCAGGAAGCCTCATCTGTCTCTGGCTATCTGATACATAATTTCCAAAAACTGTGACCCCCCTACACCGTGTGTGTGTGTGTGTGTGTGTGTGTGTGTGTGTGTGTGCTGCAAAAGTATTTACTTACATTTATCTTGGCTTATGGTACAAAAGTTTTTTATCGCTGTGAGGGTGCTGAGTGATCTTTTTTCTGAAAAGGGGCTGAGGTCCAATAAATTTGGGAACCTATTCTGGTTGATCTCCAAGGTCTCTTGCAAGTGCTTCAGCACCAACAGCACTGTCTTGGAGGCAGGTATCAAAACCAAATCACTGAGCTGATCCCAACTCCCAGCAAGCCGGGAGGCCAGAGCAGAAGTGCCCCTTTGGGCTTCCGAGGCGGTCAGTCTTGACAGGGGCAGAACACGTCTTCTTGCTCCCTCCGAGGAGTTAATGTGGTCAATGAGCAGAACAGTTTCTCAGCAGTCCACAGGCAGCCACTCCCCCCAACAGTGGTCCGTCAGAGACCTGAGTTTACATAGCTTCTCGAGCAGTCACACGGTGGGTAACCTCTCTAAATCTTAATTCTCTTTTCTTATAAAACCACCGACCTCACAAAATTAATGATTTGGATAAAATAAGATCATACTATATGAAGAGCTAAAACCCAAACCTAGCACAAAGTAGAGGTACAACAAAGTGCCCATTCCCTTTCCTTCACGGCTACTCGGCTCCTTCGGCTCAACCTCCTGAATGTGTTTGTCATAAGAGAACAGAGCCGGAGGGAGACACTCACCAGGAGTGACGTGAAAAGCGAGGCAAAGACTCGCCCTCGGAGGAAAAGGAAAAGGAAAAGGAAGGTGACAAGTGTCTCTAGAGCCTCAGCATTTCCCAGAGAAAATCCTCGATCCACTGAGGCTTTAAAGCTGCTTCTTTTCATCCGCTGTGTAATCAAACACAGAGAATCAACTATATCAACAAAAAACAGCTCTACTTTATAGCAATGAGGTTAAAATCCAAAACAACTTGGGAGGATCCTTCTCCTTACATGTTGACAGTAAGAAATACAACCAAGGATATGCCTTGCTCTTCAAAACAGACAAGAGAACCAGCACAAGCCATGGAGTTGTAAGATCAAATATGAAAGAAATCACACCACTGGAGCAAAACTGTTTTTCCTTCCAATCATGATTGGGAACATGAGCTTCTTAAATCTGAGATACTATGATTCTCAGGACGGGGGCAAATTAAAGATGTTAGAGATGATAAACCTTCTTTAAGCTATGCTGCCAATTTTGACTTTACTATGACTCAGTATCTTCCTATAACATTGAGACATTTTTATGACTTCATGTTCTTTATGAGGGAACTTATTAATTGAATTAATAATTATAATGTTGCTGAAGGAGGCTGGTTTGAGAGTGAAGAAGGAAAATAAGTAAAGGCTATGGAGAAAAGTTGACACAGCTGCTCAAAAAGAAATGTCCTACTCTATTTTCCATAAAAGGAAACTTGAAAAAAATAAAATATTTTGATATAATAAATAATAAAGCATTCACTAATATCATATTTCCAAATGATTTTTTCCCAATTTAATCTAAACTGGTGTTGTTTTTGTGTGTGTGATTTGAATGAAAGTTTACGGAATCCATTGGTTCCGGTCGACTGTCCGTACACGCTTTGTGGCATTTCTACCACTTTAGGGAAAATTTTATCCAGTGTTGCTGGCATTTCCTTGAACCGAACATAATGTTGAATAATAAAACTAAATTTATTTGTACGAGTTTTCAAATATAGAATTTGGCCAAGATCAATAACTTAACCTAACTCCTTTGAAACGTTGCCGTTGGAAATGTAAAAGCAGTTCTAAATTATCTTTATAAATTTTGATTTCAGATCTTCAGAATGAGCCATTTCACATGACCAAAAATTAAAAAGAAAAGATGCAAATATCAAAACCAGCGCTTTTGAGACTTACATTGCAGGAGGATTACCTGGGGAGTTTTGTTGTTTTTAAATATTGGTTCTTTATCTTCACCCGAAATTAAATCAAGATCTTGGAGGATGGATCTTAGGGGGTTCAGTCTTTTCTCCAGCATTCCCCAGATGAGTCCATGTGGGCCAAATGTGAGATAAACTGATCTAAACAATGCAAACAACCTTGCTCCTCCGTCAAAATAAAAACCACCAGCTATTTACCTACACGGAGGAAGAAAACTGGATACACAATCCTCATTTTTTAGTTCACCTGTGTAACTACAATCTACAAGTCAATGATTTCTGTCCTGAAAATCGCAGCTGCCAAATCCTTCCTGCCACATCTACTCTGCCTAAAATGCGTTGTTGTCGCAAACAGGACTTCTGTTGGCACTGCCCAGCAGGAGCTGAAGAACAAAGGAAAGAAGACTTGGAAGACAAATGATCCATCTTTCTGCTCAAGGCGCTACACCAGCCATAACCTCACCAGGGGAGCGTCAACTCCCAGTCTGCTTCCATCGACTTTGAAGAGCCGGGGCTGTGTCTCCAACCATCTGAAGTGCCTCCTGACAAATGCCCTGAACGGGAAGTAAATGCACACGTACACACGGAACACGTTCAGTGCATCGTAAATTTTTAAAAATTCAAAGTAAAAGGTTTCTATTTCCTAAATGAAAGTAAAAATCTCTGATAGCGAAAGAAATCCCATATATACTCGTGTATAAGCCGGGTTTTTCAGCATATTTTTAATGCGGGTTTTGTGGTAAAATTAGATGCCTTGGCTGATATTTGGGTCGGCTTATACTTGAGTATATATGGGAATTTAGGAACTAAAGTATAAAATAGATGTTACAGGTAGAAAATGATATTTGCAATATCTATGATAAGCAAAGCAAAACTATGCTTACCATACAAAGAAATACCAAGACAATGAGAAAAAAAAAAATCCCCCAAAGTAGCAGGTTAGGCAGTTTATAAAGAATTTTCTTAGTCAAAAATAAGTATGTGAAGTTATTCACCCTCACTTAAAAAAAAAAAAAGGAAGCCCTAGTGGCACAGTAGTTATGTATTGGGCTGTGACCCACAAGTTAGCAGTTCAAAACCACCAGCCACTCCCTGGAAGAGTCGGGGCTTTCCACGCCTTTAAACAGTTAGAAACTCACTCAGGAGGGCAGTGCTATAGGTCCTATGTGGTTGCTATGCATCAACATCTACTCAATGGCAGGGAGACAAAAAGGAAAGGTTAGAATAATAATGAACCATTGTTTTCAACCCAAAGAAGAGCAAGAACAAAAGGATGAAGCAAAAACACCCTGTTTTCAAAGTTACACAATTGATCTATGTATTGTGATGAATTGTATGAGCCCCAATAAATTGATAAAAAAAAAAAAGCTGCTAGGTACATGAGCACTCTAGGACATTGCTAATTAGAGGGGAAATTGGCATGACTTTTGTGGATTGTGGTTTGATAACAGTAACTAGCGTTTTAAACTGAGCGTGTCCTGCAATGAGTCTGCACTGAATGAAGAGAGCACCATGACTGAAAAGATCGTCAACACAGCATCATTTATAAAAGAAAAATAAATGTGGGGAATAAAAACCCTGAACATAATCCAAATAATAAGGGATTTTATAAATTATAACATTGTATGTAAACACCAAATTAATCCTTACGAGTGATGCGGGAGGCGCAGTGAAGTGGAAAGGTGTTCGTGAAATGCTGCTGAGAAAAAGTCAGGCTACAAACAACATGTAGACAGAGGAGGGTCTCATCTATGTAAAATCTCACACAGAAACTGTCGGTATACATGTATATTACAAGAAGTATGGAAATATGATCATGATAATGTTAATAATGCTGTGCAAAGTAAGTGTCTGTCTTATCAAGGAATATCATATGTGCATCAGAAATAACACATTTCCAATGTAAGCAGATTGATTAAATATGCTCAACACAGCAGTATGTGAAAATAAAGCCTCATATTTGGATATGTCAGCTATAAATGTTCCTTATTATGAGACAAATTCCCTTAAAATGCACTCTGCTAACTCCATAAATATCACAACATTCACAGAATTCTAAAAATCTACTGTATTCCTTCGCTAAAAGACTTGTGAAAATAGAACTATATTTACTCCTGAAAAAAAAAAAGAAAATGCCTTTCTTCACTACGTTTCCACTCCGGACTCTATTCAGTCATTCACAATCAAGAATGTAGATTTAAACTAAAGCATTTTCCAACAGTTTTCAATAAAATGACCTGCAATAGAATAGGTGTGCTGCTGGCAGACTAAGCAATCTTTATACCACTCTTGATATAAAGGTTCCATTCAGGACAGAATTTTGAATAAAAAATGTCTGACTGTAATAATGCCTGGAAAATTCATATGTTCTCAAGGTTAAGCATCACTATGAGGGCTCCAGTGTCTATGTGGCTGGGTTTACTCCACACACGATGTGTTTATACGAGTCTCTGCCATCAGGGAATGGCTGTAAATGAGGTCTAACATTAATATGAGACCCAAAGTCTGGACAAGTAAGAGACTGTTAGCAAACTCAAGTGGCCATCTTCTCAAAACACTGAAGCTTTGCCACATGTTGATGGAAATGCTCCCCACACCAAACAGACTGTTTAAATGGATCAAACATTTCTAACAAAGTCACGAAGACCTCAAAGACAAGCAAGAGTGAGTGAGAAGGCTGTCAATTTCCATAAAGAAAGACTGCCGTTCAGAGCCTGGTGGAAGAGGTTCTCAGAAGGAGCCCCGAGCGGACAGCTACTGGGAGGGGAGCTCACAGTTCTGCACCATCAGCGTTAAAGGAAACATAATGAAGTTGGCCAGCTCTTGCCTCACCGGGTGCGCATCTTTTAAGTAGATTGAAGATGATGAAGATGATTTTATGGAATAAACTGTAACCAGGATGAATCTTGGATTTACTAATATATAATCCAGGGAGCAAATGCCAATGAAAACCAGTGATTTTTCTAGGGGATCTTCTGGACCAGTTCAACTCAGTGCACCAGGGCAGCTTGGAAGTTTAGGATCAGTTCATAGGTTCGAAAGGGGGAATATTGATAGACTCTTTCAAAGGTTGCCGGGCAATCACACGGCCACATTGGTGAGGAAAAGGGCAGGAAATTCATGCTGGGGAATTTTGTCCCTTCGCAGCAATGTTTCTGTCCATGCGTCAAGGGTAGCAAGAGGTGTCTCCTGAGAATATGTTGTGGAAAACCTTACTCTGTCTATCCTACACCCTCTTGCCCATTCAGACCTCTTTTTATTCCCGGAACTCAAAGAACATCCAGAAGCAGCAGCATTTGTGGCCCAAACTGCCACTGTGCCACGGTTAAGTCTCAGAGTGCGGATGTCGCCAGCAGAGGCCTAGTGAGATGGGACCACCACTCTCGGAGGACCTAGAGGGAGGACAAGTGGGGGAACACTGGCTTCCCAACATCTTCAGATTGGGGGTTCTTAAGGCTCCTATGATCTTATATTTGCATCCCATGAAGGTATTAGAGCCAGCAATCTAATCAGAAGTTGTTATTGTTATGTGTAATTTGAATCGGTTCTGACTCATAACCACCCTCCACACAGGAGTGCCAAACCCTGCCCAGGCCTGTGCCAGTCTCACGATCACTCTGTGCACCAGCCTGCTTGATGCACCCAATCTGTCAATCCTCTTCGTTGAGGCTGCCCTCTTTCTTCTACTGGACCAAGCATGACGTCCTTCTCTAGGGAGAGGTCCCTCCTGACAACACACTCCAAGTGTGTGACACAAAGCCTCGCCACCCTCACTCCGAAGGAGCATTCTAGACAACATTCTAATTCAAACGCATCAGTCCCGCTCTGGTCTTCCTTGTTCATTGTCCGGCTTCCCCATGCACACGAGCCGACAGAAAGTGCCGTGGGTTGGCTCAGGCGCGCCTCAGCAACTGACAACAAGAGCGAGTGGTAGAGCTGCACACCAACTTGACAAACAAGAGCGGGAATGTAGTGAAGTCTGTTAGTGTACATTACGACAGAGTTTAATTGTGGAAGAGGCATGTTTTTAGGTGGTGGTGTTAGGTGCCTTTGATTCCGTTCCAACTCATCGAAACCCTTCTGCACGATAAACCAAACTCACTGCCATCGAATCCCTGCAGCTTCAGAGCCACCTGTAAGGCAGGGTAGACCTGCCCCTGCAAGTTTCAGAGACTGTAATTGTCGATGGGAGTAGAAAGCCCCATCTTTCTCCAATGGAGCAGCTGGCAGTTTCAAATTGCTGACCCTGTGGAATGCAGCCCAAAGCGTAACCACTATGTTCTCCAGAAGGAAAAATGCTCCGTCCTGCACTCATCACTGCTAGAGCTGAGCCCATGGGTGCAGCCATTGTCAGTCCATCATGTTGAGGCGCCTTCTCTTCGTCACCGACCTTCTCCTTTACCAAGGATGATGTCTTCCTCGAGAGATGTCTTTCTGAAGACGTAAACAAAATGTATGAAACAAATTCTCACCATCCTTGCTTCTAAGCAGCATTCAGATTTGTTTGTACTTCTGGGGACTGTAGCATATTCAATATTCTTTGTCAACCCAGTTGTTTAAATACATCAATTCTTATTTGATCTCCCTTATTCGCTGCCTTCTTTCCATATGCAGATGTGGTGATGGAAAACATCATGGTCAGGGGCGCTTTAGTCCTCAAAGTGGCACCTTTGCTTTTCCTTTTCTTTTTTAAAAAATCATTTATTGGGGGCTCGTACAACTCTTATCATGATCCATCCATCCATTGTGTCAAGCACATTTGTACATTCGTTGCTATCATCATTCTCAAAACATTTGCTTGCTGCTTGAGCCCTTGGTATCAGCTCCTCATTTTCCCCCTCTCTCCCCACATTCCTCCCTCATGAACCCTTGATAATTTATGATTTTTTTTTCATGTCTTACACTGTCCGGCGCCTCTGATTACAAGGCTCTGTATAAAACCCTCTCCCTGGGGATGGACAACAGAGAAGTGGGTGAAGGGAGACCCTTGCTTTTTCAAAGACTAAGGAAACTTCTGAAGAAGTTTTGCCCAATGCAAGGTTTTGTTTGACCGTTGTTTCCCTGAGCATTGATTTTGGATCCAAGTGAAAGAAAATCCTTTGAAAGCTTCATTATTTTCTTGGTTTGAGGAGGATGAGACTAACCAGTCTTTGTTTATTTCACAGTATTTCAGGGGGACTAGTGGGTTTTCCTGCAAAGGACACTGTGACCCCCAGCAGTCTGTGCACACTGCAGTTATATGTCGTTGATCTCTAGGAACAGAAACCACCACAACCTGGGCTGGCCCCTAAATGACTCAACTGCTGGCCAGCGGCTCAGTGTCACCCAGAAGGTCAAGAAAAAGATTTAATTGTCCAGACTTGACACAGACTCCATTAATGGCTACTCTATAAGCCAAGAGACCTCTCAGCGCATGGCCATGGGCTAAGGACTTAGGGCAAATTGGGGAACTCATGCATACATCTAAACTGACATCGTAATGGGGATTATACTTAGAGCCATCATAATTTCTACTGTTTCATTTTAAACGTAATTCCATAGGAAATGATCCACATCTCTCGAGATACGCTTCAATGAGGTCAAGGTTTCTGTTTGATTGTTTTCCTTGCTACATACTTCATCTCTGAAGTGAATTCTTAAACGTATAGCTCTGTCTTTCAGCAGGCAAGACCTCGTGAATAAAGCTGGCAGTCAGTCTGCTTCGACAGCAGCAGTGCACTGACTCATCCGTGTTTTCCCAACATGTTTCTACCCGGCACCCAGGTCTATTTGTAGCCTGACAATAAAGGCCCTATGCAAACCACCTCTGAGCTGTCTGCCTGTAAAGGCAAACGCACTGTTCTCAGCTGACTCATTTGCGCTGCCTGCGCTTTAGAGAATAACCCACTGCCACATTTATGGAGGCACGTGGTATAGTTCAGATTAGCTCAGATTTTGCCAATGCCTATATGTCTTGCCTTGTTCTAGTATCTGGAGAGCCTAATGAAGTCAGAGATTTCACTAACTATAAAGCCTAACTTAATAACATACCCCTGAGGACATACAACCAATGTTGCTTGAATCAACAGCCCAGACTGAAAATTCTGCAAGTCGGGATTTTTATTATTTTGCTCATATACGTCTATCTCCAGAACTTTAAATAGACTCATAAGAGGCCAGTCTCTGGATAAGGTCATCATGCTTGGTAAAGTAGAGGGGCAGAAAGAAAGAGGATGCTATCAGCAAGATGAATCGACACCGTGGCTGCAATAACGGGTTTAAAGAGAAGACCGATTGTGCGATGGCGCAGGGCCAGGGGCGGCGTTTCATCCCTTTTCACACAGGGGCACGGTGAGCTGGAACTGACTTAAGGCCATTGAATAACACAACCACTGACTTGCTCCTGGATTATGGGCTACAGTACAGTTGCCAGCGGGGCACTGCAAATTTTTTTCCTGAAAAGGGGGAGGTTGGCCAAATACGTTTCTGTGCCTTGCTGTGTTCCAGCCACGCGTAGCGACCCATAGGCATGCCAGAGGACTGCGGTAAAAGGACTCTGGGTTCCTGGTGGCTCCGTGAGTTAAGTGCTTGACCACAGCTTGGCGGTTCAAATGCATGGGGCGCGCCAGGCAGAAAGCGTGGGCTCTGGGTTCCTGAGAAGACTAACTGCCTTGGAAGGCTTTTAGAGCCACGCTCCCTGCCCACGGGACACCAGGAGTGGGAGTCAGCACAGAGGCAGCGGGTGTGTGAAGAGAAATTGATCAGCACATTAAAAAAGAAAGAAAAAAATGAGACAAAATATTTTCTTTCAGAGGACCATTTAAGACAGTCATGAGTCTATAGCTTCTATGAAATTATAAATGGAGATTTAAAATATATTAACTAAACTATGTTTAGCAAAGAGCCTCAGGGTCTGAATTAGCTACTTTGACTTAAGTCAGATTTCTGAATAACATCCAGAAAAATTCATTTTGTTGGACTATTTAGCATCTCGACTCAAAAACCATTTACTTATGAGTACGTTCCCTCTGATGCTAACTCAACCATGTCCTTTATTACAAATGAAAAAAGAAGCATCTGCTTTCATACTTTTGTTCAATAAAGTCCTTTATTTTCCCAGGAATTTATTCATATAAAATGTAACTCGTCATAGAAGGGCCAAAAAAACAAAACCAAACCCCCAAACCTACCTACTACTATTGCTAATCTCAGATGCTGTATTCTCAAGTTAAATGGGATGGTGCTGCAAAAGTACTTCATAAGCTACAAAAAGATAATAAACGAACACCACTGTTATTATCACTATGTCCCCATTTCAATGAGATCATGAAAGGGGGTGGTTAGAAATTATCTGCGCCCAAAAGTACCTCATTGCTGAAGGTCTTACAATCCTCTGGAAAGCTTGTGTTCCGGCCTCCTGTTGTCCCCTGAAGTCATAGCAACGGCACACAGGGCCCGATGGGATCGGCTGTGCGACGTGGATGGTTTTCATTGAGTGGTCCCACACGGAGACCCACGGGCTCGTCTTCCTAGTCTGCCTAAGCCTGGAAGTCCCACTGAAATCTGCGTAGCACCACAGCAACACCAAACCATCCATCGATAGTGGCTAACCATGCAGGTCACCTTGGTAGGGAATCAAACCCCAGTTTGACTGGGTTTGATTGAGCGGTAGGTAAGAATTCTACCTCTGCCCCACAAAAGCCTGTGCTACCTAATTCATTGTAGTTTTCTTAAATTCTCTTAACATGTGGCTGCCTGGTTTATCTTCTTGGTATGGGCCTCGCGGTACTACTCCAGTGTTTTCTTAAAAGATCTCCTTTAGTTACATGTTCATGCTGATTGTTTAAAGGGAAATAACTTCTGAATTTGATGGTCTATCAGATTTTATTATAATTCAATTCCTGACAGCGCTGCTAGAAAACAAGTGACATATATACTTTGTGATTGTAGCCTACTACGTGTGGCTCCTACCCCTCAGTCTCCAACTGGTCACACACTGAGCTGATGGACCAGCACAACTCTGTTTTAAAATAGCCATGCACTGCCAGTACTTCAAACCCACCAGATTCCACGGAAGATTTGGATTTTCGGCCTTTTTTTGAAAATCAAAAATTTGAACGAAATCAGGTGCTCGTGCACTGAAGCAAGGCTGGGTGGCCAGTGCCCTCTTCCAAAGACGCAAGAGCCCTCAGGAGTCCTCACAGTCCCCACCCAACCCTTTCCTCTCGTGCATGTGGCCTGTCTGGCCCTGCACAAGCTCTGCGCGGTGTAAACGGGTAAGGCATTTCAAGGTCGGAAGACTAAGTCTCTCCAGAAGGACCTCACAACCAAGTCCTGCCAATCTCTTCCAGCTTTCGGAACCCCATTAGAGAACACACATGAGGCTAAGGGGACTCAGCATCAGCTTAAGGACAACTGTGTTGGGTCATGCTGTGATTTGTTTTTTGGAACCTGGCCTTGTGACCATTTAAGTTCCCAACCCATCTCCTATGCTGATTGACCTAGGATCCAATATTGTTCATCTTGCCTTACCTGTATGTGCTACATTTCAATATTCTAATCATTGTCAGCTACACTGTATTCATGTTCTCTAAATATGAGCCATCTGTAAAACAGCGGCCCCACCCACCACCCCCGCAAAAAAATAAGAAGAAAGAATGTACCAAAGGCAATCCTTTCATGATTCCTATATGCGATGCTAGAAGGGTTCCAGGTGGCGCAGCTGAATAAGACCCGTGATTGGAACTCACCAATCACTCTGGAGTACAAGCACGCGGCCGTCTGCTTGCAGAAAGACTGGCGGCATTGGAAAGAAACCCTGCAGGCAGCTCTACTCTGTCCTCAAGAGCCATGTTTCTCTTCTCTAGAGTGGTTGACGGAGTCATGCCTCTGATCTTTCCTTTAGCAGCCACAAACTTCACCACCGCACTGCAAGCCTCCTTCTGAGATTGCAACCTCAACTAAAAGTTGTCTTCACATACATGCTTTTATGACAGCCACATGATCTTTTCTATCTCCCAGACTCTTATTACTCATGAAAAAGGAAGGCAAATGCCAAGTGCAAAGGAACCAACACATTTTGGCTCACATGAAATGCAAAACAGGCCGACAGTCCTTCCAGCCGAAGGAGAGGCAGTTGCAGGTATAGCGGAAGCATCTGCCTGTAGATATGGAAATCCACACTTGAGAAACATGGCTCAGTTGTTTGATGCTTCTACTTGCTCCTGTTTAAAATGGGGCCGACCATGCACTCCCCCAAAGGGCCTCACCATCACGTTCACCAGGACACAGTCCACACCCGGATTCAGATGGTGGAAGAGCTAACCTTGTGCACTGCACAGAATCAAAGCAGCGGATAAGCTTTTGCCCAAATTGAATTGTGTGTCCTCATTTCCTTCCCTTTTCTCCTCCCACTTGTGACTCAACGCAGATTTCATCAAGCTATTTATATCATTACTAAACTGCTAGAAATACAGCAGCAGGCCAGAAGCAACGTAAAATGCAGCATCCAGCAAAACACAGAAAATCACACTGAGCAGCTCTAGGGCCATCTGCTTCTCGCTGCGCTGTCGGGGTGAGGAAGGCCATCTGGGCTGGGCTATTTGCGTCCTTCCCAGAGCCAGACCCACCTGCATGTTGTCCGTGGCATCCCCAAGCAGTCCCCCAAAAGTGATCGCATTCGTCACAGTCGCCAGGTAAATGAAGAGAATCGCTGAGAGAGCCTGGATATTTAAAGCATCGTAAAAATCACTGGCAAAAAACGGTGCTTTCCTCTTTATGTCCTTGATGAGTCCTCCACAGAACCTGGGCAGGGAACAAGCAAAAACACGTGACCACGTACAACAGATTATCTCAAAAAGATCAAGAGATAATGGACTTCGCCACAAAGGATTTATAGTTAAAATGCCCGAATTCGCCGCAAGACACTGTCTGACAACATAAGATTAAACCCATAATCTGTAGAGAAGTCCATTTTTCCCTATCATTCTATGTTGGACATTGATTTAGGCACACGGTTTCCCAAAGTCCAGCCAATTGGCCTTTAGATTGAATGGTCATTGTTAACGAGTTAAACTTTCTTGCTGCCTAAAGAGAAATGTCCACACTTGTGAGCTGGTCACCTTTTATAATCTGACCACAGTTTCCTTTCCAGCCCCAGTCCACCAGTCCATCAGAGAGCCGGCCAGTCATGCCACAGATGTTCACTGAATCCCTGTGATGTGGCTGGCACCCTTCTGGCAGGGGGGGTACAGCAGTGAACAACCAAGCAAACGAACCTGCCATTGTGAAGTTGACGTCTTGTCCCATGGAGAGACAATAAACAAGAGAAGTCAATAAAATGCTTTGTCATGGAAATCAAGGGGAAACACAATGTCGGGCAGAGTGAAGAAGGGCCAGAGGAATGGTGATGAATGGTTTGCGTGGGGTAGACAGAGGAGGCCTTGGGAGAAAGGGACTTCAGGAGAGGGACTGAAGGAACTGAAGGAAAGAACCATGCAGGTGGGTTCTACAGTCTTGCAAGCTGAGCTCCCTGGTCCCCTTAGCAGCCATGCTCATGCCACCCCCGCCCCTTCCCCAGGAAAAGCTCCTGTCTCAGAGCCATCCTCAAAGGCCTTCTCGGTCCAGTCTATTCCAAACTGGAGTAACTCCCCTACTGCAAATCTCCCTATTTATGTTTAATTTTTTTTGCCTCCCATCAAACCAGCACCAGATTTATTTATTTACTTATGGTTTATCTTCTATCATTACAAAGCAAATCCCATAAGGGCAGGGAGTTCTGTTTAATTTACAGCTGTATCCTCACAGTACCGGGGACAAATTGGTACACTGTAAATATTTCTAGGTGAATAAATGAACAAGCCGCTGGATAAAAAATTTCACTCAAAAGATAAGAAGCAACTTAGATCCAAAGAGGACCTCATCATGAGTAGCAAAGAATCCATCCCGTTACCTTCCAGTTCTCTGCAATTCTTCACAGTCCCCATGACCTCCACCTCCATGGCCCCCATCATGCGGCGTGTCCCCATTCATTTGGACATTCTCTCCACCCGAGTACATATTCTTCCTGAGTAAGACAATAAACCCCAGAGGAGATTAATGTGTCCCATTCACCTTCTGGTTGGCTATATCACGAAGTAGCTAAAGAAGATCAGGCATAAACATTCTTTGGGAGTAAGAGCATTGTTCTCTTCTGCCCTCAAAGACAAGTCTTAAAGGATTATATTTAGAGTCAAGACAAATGAACAGATGCAAACCAAAGGTGGATGAACTGTATGTTGTAAAAGAGGAAACATGTTTCATCTGGCAAATAAAAGATTTCTACAAAAACGGCTTCCCCTGAACCATCATGCTTCGTTTCTAACACTCTTCAATCTGTAGAGCTTCATGTGGAATCAACTGGTCCTGCCTCGGGTACCGGGAAGCACCCCAGGAGAGCCAGGGTTACGTACTCTGCTGCTAACCAAAATGTTGGGGTAGAAGCCCCGCAATACCTCTGCTTCTGTGAAGAGTTCAGGCTAGAAAGTGCCAGGGGGCAGTTCTCCTTGATCACCTGGGACTCACTTGATGACTTGAAATTGATTCAATGGCACCTAACAATAACAGCAGCCTATGCAGGAGTTCCCAGAGCATCTCCACAGAGTCTGTTACTCATTTCCACGTCATATTCGGAGATCTCGAATTGCGATCATTGAAGAAAATCATGGCATATAACATCCATTTTACATGTCAAAAGAATGTGGAACTAAGGGATGTATGTGACTCACTGGAGATACTACACCAGGTAACGGAGAACATGAATACAGGACGGTAGTTACCTGTTCTCATTTTCTCTTCCAAACAAGCCTCATCCCACGATGTCCCAGTAACTGAAAACTCCAACTGCCTGATAATTTACCGTTTGTCAGATGACGGGAGAGTCTTTGGAGGCTCTATCCTGATGGTTGGATCCCACTCCCCGGGTGGAAGGACGATGACTTCATCCAGGAACTCATCAATGCCAGCAATCAGGTCCTGCCTGTCTTTAGCTTTATAAGCAATATCATGGAACACCTGAAGAACAAGGGGAGATCTGCTGATGCAACCAAAGAAGTTCCACACGATGCCAGCAGGAACGATGCAATCTATAATCCACTACAATATTATCACTGCTGTGTTATCACATTTCCTATTATTTATTTTATCCCGATATGTTTAAATCTGCAGATGAGAATCACAAAGGTGGTTAAGTAGAAGCTTAAGAAAATAGCTGTGCATTATTCTATCAATATTATTTAGCAAAATTGTCTTTCATCTCTGGGTAGGTACAAAAATGGATACCATTACAGTGGAATCCAGAAGAAAATGGTTTAGACATACATATTGAAAAGTCATTTCCTCAAAAACTACAAGGAAAACAATTGCTGGTATATCAAGATGAGAAAGTTCAACTTGATTGTTCAGATCAGGTCAAAACCCAAACATTGCAGCTCTCAAATATACAATTTATATTCATAATTAAAAGAAGAAAAATCTACATTACATTGCCAATACAGAGAGTAAAGGACCAGTATTCTGTGACCAGCCGTCTATCTTCAGGGAAGACAGCAACTACAGAACCCAAGGCAGCAAAGACTGCCTCCTGTTTCTGTGCCTCCAAAGGTCCAAGTGTGCACAATCCCCTCAGCCAATTGTTCCAACCCAGCTAATGGCTGAAAGTTCCATACATATAATTCAAGTCTTCCTTACTTCACAAGGCAAATTCCTTAGTGTCTAACAGAGAAGGTGGCCATGTTCAACGCCCTTGCCAATAACTGCTACTAAATGTTGGGAGAAGATCTTCTAGTACAATGGCCAAGCACTTGCCGTAATTGAAACATCAGCAGTGTAATTGATGCTCCATAAGAGAAGGATGTGGCCACCTGCTTTCATGAAGACTCACAGTCTTGGAAAATCTACGGGCAGTTCGGCTCTGTCTATGGGATTGCTCTGAGTTGGATTAGACCCTACGGCAGCTGGCTTGGATGGGTTTAAACAGTGGGAGGTCATAGGGGGAATGAAGGTGAAGATGGTTGTGTCTGCTAGAAATTAAGTACTGGCACTGTTTTATTTTTCTCACACCCCACTTCTCCTTTCTCCTTAAAGACTATTTTTTTGTTAACTTAAAAAAATTCTTGTCAAGAAAAATTTTCCTCTAAGGAACATGATGGGTATACTGCTTCTAATTCACTCTGCTTGTTATTCTGGTAGTCTGAGCTATAGTGAATATTCTTCTCCGACACCATAATTCAAAGACATCTTCTTCAGTTTTCCTTATTCAATGTTCAAACTTTCACATGCATATAAGATTGCTGTAATCCCTTATTCCACATCCTCTTCTGAATCTATCCTGAAGCGCCGTGTCAATGTACTGCTGCAACCAATTTTTAATTAAAATATTATTAACATATTATATTAATGATAATGTTGCTGTTAGGTGCCAAGGAGTCGTCAGTTCTGATTCATCGCGACCCCACGTACAAAATAGCAAAACAACACATCTGAAAGATTCCTTCTGGGCCATCCCTACAATTGTTCTTCTGTCTGAGGCCATTGTTGTAGCCCCTGTGCAAACCCCTCTTTTTCACGGCCCCTCTACTTTACCACACATAATATGCTTTCCCAGAAGCTGGTCTCTCCTGACATGGCCAAAGTACATGAGATGAAGTCTTGCTGTCCTTGCCCTACAGAGCACGCTGTCTGTACTTCTTATAAGGAGCCTTATGGATGTAGATCTTCCAAGACAATTAATTTCTTATTCTGGTAGTCTGAGTATATTTAATATTTTTCACCAATCCCACAAATTAAAGACATGAGTTCTTCTTCAGGCTTCTTTAATCATTGCTCAAGCTTTCAAATGCATGCGCGATGGCTGAAAAGTCGTCTTTCAAAGTGCTACCTCGGCCTGTCAGACTTGGTTTTTCTTTTGGTAGACTATGGTTATGTTAGTCTGGGTAGACTAGAGAAACAAATCCATAAAAACTCGTATGTGTAAAAGAAAAAAGTTTATATACAAGAGCAATTGAATATTGAGAGAATGTCCCAGCGCAGTGCAGATCAAGTCCATAAGTCCTATATGAGCTCATATGTCCGATACCAATCTATAACGTCCTCTTCAGACTCACGAAACACATGCAATGACATCGAGTGCAGGACATCACAGGCCAGTGGGTAGAAAGTCTTTGGATCCAGTGGCGTTGTAAGCATCTCAATGTTGCAGGGGTCTCCTCGTGGCTTCTCCAGGTCCAGGGTTCTGGCTGCATCAGGGTTGGTCCATGTGGCTTCTCCTGCTCCCGGAATGTAGCACCATGTGTCTTGTCAGGAGAGTGTCTCCAAGAAAGTGAGGTAGTGAGAGTGTTTCCTGCCTCCAAAGAGGAAATAATAGAATTCCCAGCATCCTTAGGGGAAGGCCATGCCCACACAGAAGCCTCAATGGCTATGACCCGATTGACTGAGTAGACTCCACCCCTTCACTCTCAATCCTCTTAAATCCCAAATTGACTCCAGTTTATGTAATTACCACAATAGTACCTTCAATGTTCTTCCTCAGCAACATAGTTCCAATGCATCAATGACTTCTTCTTCAGTCTCCCTTATTCAATATC
Source organism: Echinops telfairi (assembly GCF_000313985.2). Taxonomy (NCBI): domain Eukaryota; kingdom Metazoa; phylum Chordata; class Mammalia; order Afrosoricida; family Tenrecidae; genus Echinops; species Echinops telfairi. The sequence continues at coordinate 48,995,319 of NW_022111369.1, forward strand.
CAACTTTCACCTGTGTATGAGGCTCTGGCAAATGGCTTGGGTGAAGCTCACCTCAGCCCTCAAAACAACCTCCTTGCTTTCCAACCCTTTAAAGAAGTCTTGTGTAGCAGATTCACCCAGTGCAATGACAGAAAGCTCTGCATTCGGAAAGATCACCTTTCTTTCAATGGGCACAGATAGAGTTATCTTCTAGGCATTTGGCCAGGTGGCTGTCTTCTAAATTTCTTGCCATGGACAAGTGGATGCTTCCAGCACTGCATCCCTTTTTTGAAATATTTCAATTGGCATTCTGCCAATCCCTGGTGCTTTGTTTTTGGTTAATGCCTTTAGTGTAACTTGGGCTTTTTCTTGTAGTACCATAGGTCCTTGAAGACATGCCGTGTACTGAAACGTTCAAATGCTGACCACTTTTTTTTTGGTGTAGAGATTCTGTGTATTCCTTCCACCTCTCCTGATGCTGCCTGAGTCATTCAGTGAGTATAATTAAGTCTTCTGGAATTCCCATTCTTTACAGTGTTACACATAGCTTGTTACCATCCACAGAATCCAATGCTTTTGCATAGTTAAAACGCAAGAAAACATCATCCATCTTTTTGGTGCCTCCTTCAATATTCTATTCTCAGCACTTATCTCTTCAATTCCTTCCACTTGAGGAATGCTGATCAATGTTTTTCCTCAGCATGTCATATCGTAGGTGGTAACACACACACACACACACACAAATACATAAACCCACTGGGATACCTAGTCCCCTCAAGGGGTGGGGGGTGGATTGGGGAAATAGCATAGCTATTCTTCAGCTCTCAAAGTCACAGGATAATGAATCCATCAAGTACATTTCTAACTAAAGTGTATTCTTTTCTGCACTTAACATATGGGGAAGTTGCAAATCAAGCAGGAAAAAAATGTGGAGTGAAGTTAACAACTGAACTGGAAGGACGCAGAAGCAGAAATTAATGATCCTGTAATCTAATGCTATTTCTCTTACTAGAAGACCAGTGGGGGCTCCTAAATTTTATCATTTCTGAAATTAGTATAATAACCAATTATTTTTGGTATAGAGATTCTGTATATTCCTTCTTTTTTTTTTTTTTTGATGCTTTCTAAGGAGTTCAATGAGCACAATTAAGTCTTCTGGAATTCCCATTCTTTGCAATACAGTATATTCCAAAGCATTTAGGATCCACACAACCCAAGGCTTGTCAAGGAACTGTAAAATTGTTAATGTAGTTTAGTTCTACTGTCATTAATTTCCACAAGAAAATCATAAAAACATGTGGTTTCTGATAATTAAGAAACAATACGTTGTCTAATTGTTATGTACTATTTTTCTATTGAACCCAATATTTCTGAAGCAATATGAACACTTCAATTCCAACAAGGAATATTTTAAATATTTTCAGAGATAAAATTTAAATTTTAACTGTTAGGGACTATTCCACAATACCCTTGATTAGATGTGAACATTGTCACTTTAACTTGTTCAAATGATTTCGCCTTCATTGGTTGTAACATTAAAAAAATAATGGAAAACATATTTTATTCCAGCACAGTATTTAGAATCCAATACAAAGGCAAAATGTACTTGCTCATTAAGACATGTTTAGAAGTCAACTCACTTGCCACAAATGACTGCTTTTATTGTTATTAATTTTTTGTTTTAAGGATGATAACCACATTATTTAAATAGAATAAACTGCAATGTCCAATTCACAGTATGAAAACAGCACAGATGGGTCATTCACAGATTCCCATCATCCCAACCCCATACCTCATCAGACATCAAGGTAGCAATGGCTCTGCCAATCTCATGGTAGGATTTGGCTTTCCCCTTGGGACCTAAGAGAATGAATAAGAACCTAATGGAAAAGGAAAAAAACAGCGGCTATATTATTTCATTGGACACAATAAACCTAAAACTAAGAAACATGTATCTAGTTCATAAAAAGTTAGGTCTAAAATTCAGCTTTAAACTTTGATATTATTGGTAATATAAATAATTCTCCATCACACTATTGAGAAATACAAATTGTTCTGTTTATTAGGAGGCAAAGGATAGTTTAGCATGTGAACGTGAATGCACTTATTGCTGACCAAACACGTTTTACCTTATGAGTCATACTTTTTTCCTGTTTCAATCTCTTGAGCATCTTTAAAGACTCAGAATCTTTGGAGAAACCCCACTAAGCATAATAACCAGAAAGAACATCTCCAGCTGTGTCATATTTTTTCATTACTCAATATAGGCAGTGACAAATGATCCTTTCTGTATTTTTAAGAAACATTCTATGTCCTCTCCCAGCCAGCCACATGTTTACAATCAACGTATAGGCCAGGAGATACGAGAGGAGTTCACAATGAAGCACCATGCACAGAGAGTGAACATTCCTTCGTGGATCTCCTCACTCTCCTCTGCTGTCATCTTCCTGATCATGCATGAGGCATGGCTGCATATAGCAAGCAAGTTCCCAAACATGCAATCATGAGCTAGTCCCACTTAAGTTCACCTGTGATCACAAAGCAAAAATGCCTGTTTTGACTGGAAGGCAGGGACTATGATAAGCATATGATTAAGAAATATATCCATAGATAATCCTTTGATTACATTCTTACCTAACACAGAGATTTAAAAAGCCAATAAAAATGATAACATTATATGTTTTTTATTTGGGGGTGGTAAGTGTGCAAAGCATTTCAGTCATCAACGTATTTAATCTTCCAGACCACTCTCTGCTGGAAAGATAAATATCCTATTTCCATTTCATGGGAAGGAAACTGAGCCTCGAGAGGTTTATGGATGATCCAAGTAAACGGCAAGCGATAGGTCACCGAACTTGCTGTTCTTCAAACACGACATATCTGTCAAACGTGAGCTGGCCAATATAGATGGCAGGGTTAGGGTTCAACAGAGACGTGCACTGGTCCCTCCCGAGAAAGAACCATAGACAAGTAGTTGGGACAAAAACCTTAGGGAAGATATTGCCATGCCAAGAATGACTTACCACTGGCTTAGCAGAACTGTTTCTCTTATTTATTTCACTTAAAACAATTTTAAAGCAGTATTAATGAATGCATGAAAACTGTTTGGGACTGTTCCATAATGCCCTTAATTAGATGTTTGTTTGTTTCATTATACAATTTAATCCAAAGGGGATTTTTTTTTTCTAATTTAAATACCCCATCCTGGTCATTTCCCCCAGTCTTATCTGCTCCCAGTGGAAAGAGCTCCAGGGGTTACTAGCCGGGATGCTAACTGCAAGGACAGCAGGTGGGGACCAGGAGGTGCTCCAGAGGAGAAAGTTGGGGCTTGTTCCTAGTGACTCTGTAAAGCGTGACAGCCGTGGGACCTCACAGGGGCAGTTCCACCCTGTCTGGCAGGGCCACTCCGAGTCGGCATTGACAATGGCAGTGAGCTGGGCTTTCTGCTTTCATGTTTGGGCACCTGCCCATATAAAGACTGACAGCTACCTGGCTACATCAAACCTGCTTCCTTTAGGTGCAGCAAAAGAAAACACTGAACACTGGATTCTTTACATACTACGTGTTCACGTAATGGGTTTCCTTTGCTATCATTTTATTCTTTCAGAGTAATGCATACTACCTACAGCCTTTCTAGAGCCCACTCCCAATGAATCAATTCCTACTCATAACAACCCCAGGGAACAGGGCGAAACTGCTCCTGGGGTGTCTGAGACTGCAGATCTTCCCAGGAGCAGAGAGCCTCATACTTCTCCAGCAGTGCACTGCTGGGTTTGAACCACGGCCTTGTGGGAAGCAGTTCAACGTTTCACGACTGCCCCTTCAGCTCAGAAGACCCCTGAAATGTACAGCCCCCCAATGGAAGCGCTGGTCGAGGATGGGGACATCCTCTGGTCGAGGATGGGCTCAGGTAATGGAGCCTACGCGTTCCGTCCTAGAAGAGGAGGGCACACATTTCCTACCAGCATTCTCTCTTTGATCTTGGGTAAACGACACCAAAGAACAGATGGAAGCAGCAGACTAATAGTGACGACAACGTATAGCATAGCAACCAACCCACTATATGAGAAGTATGGGTTCAGTGACCTAGATATGGAGGTACATGTCTCTGTCCTGGAGAATGGAAGGCAGGAAGGAAATGAAAGGAGAAAAGTAGGGAAGGGCAGGAAAGATAAGGGAAGAAAGGAAGACAAGGGAAAAGGGAGGGAGGTAACTGAGACTTTTTCCTTTAATGAAATATGATAAAAATATGATCAAATTGTTTTTAAATGACAAAAGTGGAAAACTTCCTATTAGTCTAGAGCAGTGGTTCTCAACCTTCCTCATGCCACAGCCCTTTCATACAGTTCCTCATGTTGTGGTGACCCCCCCAACCATAAAATTATTTTCATTGTTCCTTCCTAACAGTCATTTTGCTACTGTTCTGAATCGGGTGAGCCCTGTGAAAGGGTTGTTCGACCCCCCAAAGGGGTCACGACCCACAGGTTGAGAACCACTGCTGTGGAGACTCAGTACAATTCAGTAATCTACCTTAAAAATGATATATGAGGGGGCTTCAAGAAGTTCATTTTTAAAAAATCCATGATCTTTTAATTCCATTTTTCCATGAACATTGTGAAGTCTCATGGAAAGGGGGTTGTCATAAGCATCAAGAAACATCATCGTGAGTCTAAAAAGTCGTCGGTAGCAAGGAGTTTTGGAGCGCAGGAACACCAAGGCAGTGCAAAAGGTCAAGCTCTTGCCTGCTAGGTGAAAGGCGGTCAGTTTAAATCCACCCAGAAGTACTTCAGAAGACAGGCCTGGTGGTGCCCCTAAAAGATCCCATTCATGGGAACCCTAGAAAGTAACTTACAACTAGCATGTTGGGGTCACCATGAATCAGAATTGACTCAACAATATCTAGGAACTACAAAAATTTGGACTATTTTATTAAAAAGAGGATAACCTTGGAGTTAAGGCTAAAATGTCCGAGTGTGAGAAGAAGCGGATGATTGCAAAGTTATGGAATTGGTGATTGTTGAGCTTTGGTGTAGACCTCTTGCTTTGAGGGTACATGATGAATGGTTTCCTGGGACTGCCATGCATGTACAATTTTAATGCTCTCCTTGCTATCTTATGACATGGGTTAGTCTGGGAGGCACAGTTCTGCCTCTGCGAATGAGTGCTATGAAAAGATTGCCCTAGACCAACTCCCATTGTTCCAGGTAAATTGTGCCCAGTCCCATAAGCATTTAATCTGTACAAGCCAACAATTCATATATTGTTGTCGGAAAAGCTGGCCTACACATGTATACTTTTCTTCTTCAACAGTGTTCGAAATTCCATACCGATGGCTAAATTAATGACACTATAAATGTGCCCCAGGGGGATGATTTAAAATATTCTCTATCAGAAAAATGATAATGATGTCTCTAAAGTGAAGCCCAGAGACAAATAAAACATAGTATCTGAACGGATTGGGGCTGCCATCTAAGTGAGGCATTAAGTACGTCCACATGGAGGAAACAACCCCAGTGTGTTATCCATATACTGTAAATAATAAAATCCAAACCTGAAAGAGGGAATGGTATCAAAGCTAAAATGCTGAAAACCCGCTTTGCAGAAGGATATTGGGGACAGCAGAATCCCTAAACCCATTTGCAGAGTGCCCACATGGAGTAAACTGCTGGTGAATCCCCTCTGAACACAGTCCAGGGATGCAGAGAGCCCTGCTGTTGGGGAGAGTGAGTTGTAAAGATGCCTGTGGCAGAAGTGGTTAGGGTAAAGTGTAACGGCTCAGATTTGCTCTCCTTTTTGATGCATTTCATCGTTATTTAGATTTGTAATATTTCCCGCTTTCTCTTCTATTGGGCTTTCTCTGTTGTGCTCTGTCATTGTTTTGTTTGCTTTCTTGCTTCCTGTTTTGTATGATTTTCCAGATATGAAATCCAGGGTAAGTAAATCTAGGAGATTTACTGGATTAATGATCACTTAGAGACATGGAAGGGGAGTTGGGGAAATGGGGAGCTAACAACAATGAGTACGAGAAGAAAATGTTCTGAAATTGATTGTGGTGATGATCGGACAACTCTTCTTAAATGATTGAATGAGTAATTGTATCTGTAAATCATCTGCCGGTAAAACTCTTTTTTATAAAACGATAAGAGGATGAGAAATCTTGGGACGCCGGCAGCACAGACCAGCACAGCAAGCTGAAGCGACCTCTGGCAGGGAGGGCTCTCTGCCTGGGAGGCATGAGGCCCAGAGGGAAAGCGGCTGTGACTTTCACCATGGAGAGCACTCTACGGGGCAGCACTCAAAAGAGACGGAAACGCCTGTCATGACCAAAGCTGTTTTTTGTCAATTGACAGATGCTATTTTTAACCAGAAGCTTTTTCTTTAATAACAAATTAGAATAAACATTCCATTTGTGTGGCGGGAAGGGCACAGCCCTGTGCTGACAGCCCCGGACAGCCGGGCTTGGTGGTGAGGAAATCAAGTTACTGAGTTCTTTTCATTCAACTCATACCTAGAAATAAGTCATGGTTAGACTTTTTCATAGTGCCAAGCTGTTTCAACAACTCTCACGAGGACCGCCGTGTTTTGGCGAGCCTTTTTATATAACTAGTTATGCGTGGAGGAAAGGTCTCCAATTCTCTATCACAAAAACAAGCGCCAGAGGAGCTGTCAGGAACCAGCAGATGATACTCACATTCACAGAAGAATGATGGTCAAAGACAGAATATAATGCCAGACAGGAGCCAGCCTTCCTAATCCACTCAATCTCTTTGTGAAAGGTGCGTGCCCCTGGCTTCACGATACATCACCGCTATTTCCAGAATAAACTGAGCATCTACTCCTCCTCTATTCCCTCCTCTCAAAACATTGAATCAAATAACCCATGATTCAGATTCAGCAGCTTGGGAAATTGGCTGAAGTGTAGCTCTTCCAGAATAGATTCAAGAGGACCATGAACTCCCCATAAGCAACCACATGGCATGCAGGAAACAGCAGCTACAAGGAGACTGGTGGACGTGACAGAGTGTGCTAGCAGGGCCTCCATCTCAATGCTGCTAATGGTTTTATTTATTTTTTATGGATTTGACAATTAAGCACAAGCTACTTCCTTTAGGCAAAGACTACTTCTATTAAGGCAAACCATTATTGACGACATAAATTATACATCAATTACAGTGATGCTAAAAGGGTAAAATATTCTAGTGTCCATTTTCTTTCTTTCTTTTACTGTTGTTTGGTTTTGAATAACTACAGTTCACAGAATAGTTATTTACTTTCTATATACAAATCAAGATCAGAAAAGGAAATTTTTATTTGGGATTTTTCTTCTAGATATGTCTCTAAGTCCTCCCAAAAATCTGGCCTCAGAGTTGGAAAACTGGAAAGCTGGAAAATTCTAGCACTGATAGTGAGTGGGCCTTCCTTTCCCTCCATGTCGAATTAGCACTGAAGGTGACGCTTCCCTTTCTCTACCATGTAAAAACGGGATAGCAGTGCAGATCCCCAAATAGCTGTAGCACATGGGAGGATAAAAGGTGTGGCTACAAGATGACAGCAGGCAAAGCGCCAGCAACATGCCATCAAAACCCTAAATGATACCTAATGTATCAAGTCGCCGAAGAGCAAAGAATAGAGGTAATTCCAAATACATAGCAAGAGGACCCTAGAAAGGCAGACATGCATTCAGTTGATAACAGTCCAGATGCAAGTGGAAAGCCAATGTAAGTCCAAATAGCAAAGCCAAATAACAGAGTTAACAGATGATCTCTGTGAAAGCTACACAGGAAACAAGAGCAGTTAGAGCCACATGTCCTAAAAGGTGTGCTGTAGCTCTAATGGCTGTAAGAATCATAATTATACACACAAGAGCACACCTTTCTCCATCTTTAAAAAGGAAGACATACAATAGAAATCTGTGTACAAGAACAAAGTTTTCAAGTCTTCCTTTAGTACAGAAACTGGACGGTTCAAACACATCAGGTGCTCTGCTGGAGAAAGACGAGGCTCGCTGCTCCTATAAAGATTGCAGTCTCAGTAACCCTAGACAGGGTTGCTACGAGTCAGAATCAACTTGATAGCAGCCACTCACTCACTCACTGTCTTCCCGTCAATTGTGACTCACGGGGACCCTAAGGGACAGAGGAGAACTGCCTCCGGGGTTCCGAGACTGTGAAACTTCATGGAAGTAGAAAGTCTCATCTTTTGCCTGCAGGGATGCTCGTGGTTTCAAACTGCTGATCTTGTGGTTAGTATTGCTCCAAAGTCATACCAATCTTTATTTTTTTAATATCAAAATGTGAAGCTATTATATATAAATATACCCTCCATCTATGTCTATACCTTCAGAAGGTGACATTTGCATCTCTCTAAGCATCTCTGAATAAGGAAGACCAGAAAAGGCACTGTATTGGAATTAGGGTCTGATGAAGACTATTGAAAGTACCACGGACTTCCAAAAGTGACCCAAGAGAATGTGCACATCACAGAACAATATCATTGATCTCACACGCAAGAAAACTTACTGAAGATCATCTAACAATGATTGCAGCAGCACACTGATCGGGAGTTATCAGAGTTTCAGGCTGGATTCAGAAGAGGACGTGAAACAAGGGCTATCATTGCTGATGCCAGACAATGCTGTAGAGAGATTAGAACACTAATACACTGCTAGTGGGCTTGTAAATGTGTACAACCATTGTGGAAAGTGGTATGAAGATATTTGAAACAACTTGGAATAGAAATAACCTATCCCAGCAATCCTGTTGCTGAGCACAGACCCCAAAGAAGAGAAGCAGACATAAGCTCTCCGTATTCACTGCAACACAGTCCCCAGTAACAAGATGCTGGGAACAGCCCGAATGTCCATCAGCAGAAAAATAGATAAAGAAACTCTGCTACATACACACAATGGATACATACATACACACAATATAATGCATCCCTAAAAAGCAGCGATGAAACCATGAAACACCTCATGACATGGATGGATCTTAAAATTATTTTGTTGCGTGAAGTCAGCCAATCAGAAAAGGGCAAATATTGTATGAGTCTACCACTATAAGGTCAAACACCACGAGGGAAGCAGGCTTCTACTCAGGGCATTTAATCTTCTAACGCAGTCTCCCAAGCAGTGAGGCAGAGAGAATGCCTAGTGCTTAGGAATATATGTAAATCCTTGTCTATAAACTTAAAAAAAAAACCACCTTGCTTGAGACCTCATCTCAGCTACGGACAATTTCCCAAGATGTGGGGAGAGGGAGGAGATGATTCATTTGCTGCCATACAACACTGTGCTAAGGCCACCCCAAATCCACCCACACTCCTCCCAGAGAGAGAAGCACACCTTACAGGAAATTCAAGATAAGGGGAGGGGGCATGGATGTCTTGGAGAAAGCAATCAAACTTCTCTTTGTGGGTAAAGTGGATGAACCAACCACCTATCAGGAAAAAACACACAATACATACACAGAACCCAAGGGGAGGGCATACCTGGCCCTGTGCTCCTTACTGGACACTTGTGACCTGTTTCCTATCCAATCCTTGATGAGCCAGGCCCTGTGCTATAAACAACTGGGGACTTTAGACTCTGTCCTCTGGAGATGCAGAAGAGGTGAAGAAAAAACTGAGAGAGGTGCTGTCAGCCATCCAAACAGATGAGTTTGGAACCGTTTCCAAGAATGGAATCACAGATTTGACAAGTGCAGTAAGTGCAATGGAGAGTACGTTAAAGGTGATAAGGTTGTTTTGTAAATAAATAAATAAACACATAGGTTTGAGGAAAAAATCCATGAGTTTTTTTGGAGGGGGGGTGTACCCCCTCATAATTTTTCCTGCTCTAGTTATCAATCCAGAATGCTCACATTTTACAAATTCTATGCTATCTAGGCGTGAACTGGTTCAAACTTAGTCGAAGACCTGTTTTTGTTTTTGAATTTTCTTTCTCCAGTAAAGGTAGCTCAAAGAGACAAAAACAAAACCATAGCGGCACATGAGCTGGAGTCCAGGCCATCAGCCTAGTCAGCTGTTTGCCAAGTGATTGTTCACCTAGAACGGCAAGGCTCTGCTGGAATGTTTTCAAACAAAAATCTACGTTACAGAAAACACAACTCATGGTAATTGCATTAACTAAGTTAAAAAGATTATCGCCTTTACGGCGCTGTTCGTCCAAGGCCTGTGACTGTTCCATGCATTCTTTGTGTTTCAAGCATCAAAGAAATATAAAAATGAGGAAGAAAAGACACATATGTTCCGAAGCTTGAATAAGGAGGCCGTGTGGAAAAGTTTCTCCTAACCTGGCTCAAAAAAAAGCATGGTCCCTCTTAGCCCTGTAGGTTTTCATCCTCAGAGTGCTTGAGATCCCAAAGTAGGGTGCAAGACCCTTCTTATTCACACTGAGAAACTGAAATAAGGGTTGCCCCACAAGGTGTAGATACTGCCGCCTCTGCCACCAGCAGACTCGGGACTCTTTCTCTCCCGCTGAGTACAAATGTTCTTAGATGGATTCCATATGGAAATGTTTCAAACCATGTAGACGTCTTTGGGAAAATGCTTGGAAAGTCCACCAAGTGCCAAGAGCTGTTGTTTATTTTCAGAATAAGAGTTACAAAGCCTTAAACCTTTAGTGGGTCAGTCCATGACCTGTGAACAGTTTAAAAATCAGTACATGATTACAATAACCTAACAGCAAGGTTTCTCTTTTTTAAAACAGATTATTGTGGAACAGTAACGTGTATACGTTAAGAGTGTAATTTCATGAATGTGTGTACGTGTGGACACAGGTAACTACTGCCAATGATCTGAAGGCCCCAAACCAATGCCGACTCAGAGAGAGCCTTGTAGGGCTTCAGAGGCCGTACATCTTGCGGGGAGCAGAAACTCTCTCCCGGGTAGAACCCAGTTAGTTTGAACCTCCAACCTTGCGATTAGCAGCCCCTGGTTTACAACAGAGCTATTCAATTCTCCGATAAAGCACAGAGTCCATGGAACCTTTGAATTGACTCTCAATCTGGATGAATTTAGAAAAGCGACGTGGGCGCTCAGATTCAGCCTCCTCATTTGTACATCCCAGACACCTAGAGTTTGGACTTTGCAGTATCACTGGGAGATTAAATAAAATAACCCAAAAGATGAAACAAGTATGCTCCCTGATAATAAATTATCATACTTGTTAATAGAGCTGCTGCTAGTTTTGTTGCTGTTATAAAATGTCATTTAATCTGATAGCATAAAAAGTCACCCTTGGACATTCTGTCAGTTGCATCGCTCCTATTTCCTGGACCTGCTTTATCTCGTCACAGTGCTTCTCTGGGTTGTGGGGGCGATTTTCCCCATAAGCACCCTGTATGCCCTCATGTCCTCTGCCCATGCTGCAGACCACAAAAGGTTGGGTGTGGCTTACCTTGTGGGCACAGGGACCTCTGTCAGGGCACCCAGCATGACAGCCTGCTGCAGCCGGACAAAGGCAACGAAGGGGGCGTCCAAGAAGTCAACCTCCCCAACCAGCACGTTCGAAGCCTCTGCATCACGTGGAAGTTTCTTCATGAATTTGTTCTTCAGCTGCGTAAAGAAAACCAAGAGCGGTCCACTTATTCACTGAGCACCATCCCAGGGAGGAAGGGAGGCGAGTGCCGCCACTTCTTGGGGATTGCAACCCATGGTGCCGAACAAAATGCGTCTAAGTTAACGGATGGAAAACCAGCGTGCACCCAAATCACAACTGTAAGAGAGAGGCAGCTCATGTTTCACTCCTTTTAACATCTACACTCCATGGATTCTTACTAGCCATTTCCTATTATGTTTATCTACCTGTTATAATACATTTTCTCCAGACTTCCTGTCAAGGACACTGATGGCCCAATATTCATTACTTACGTATAAGACAATGTACAGAATGATTACATGCATTTATTTATTTGCTTATTCCACACACACACTTACTGAGCATATACTTTAAGTCAAGCACTCATCCGAGCCCTGGGGTTGGGATCCAGGAGTTCCTACTGGCATGGAGTCCATTCCGATTGACAGTGACCCTGTACATACCTTCAAGACTGTGCCTCTTGATGATAGAAGACAGTCTCATCTTTCTGCCTCAGAGCAGCTAATGGGTTTGAACCACCAAACTTGCCGGTACCAGCCTGACTGTCTAACCGACTGTACCTCGAGGATTCTTTAGGACTGTAATGGGGGGGGTAGACTAATTTTATGTACTCTTTGAGCTTATATTCCAGTGAAGGAAAAATAATACATGATTTCAGGCAGTGGTAAGTGCAAAGAAGAAAAACAACAAACAGATGCGACATCAGGATGCTCAGGGAAGCACTCTAAAGAAGCATATCTGGTTTGGGGATGTGAAGATAAATCAGGCCAAGGTCTGAGAAAAATGATAATAACATTCTAGTCAAGACCCAACCTTCCAACAAATAAAGGGGTATAGTGGTTCGAGGGATGATAAGAACAGCAAGTATGGAAAAAACGACAGGCGCTACGGAGGAACAGGAGCAGGAAATCAAGTGCGCATGTCAGCAAAGACCAGATGGTAGGGCCCCACAGGTCCTGGGAAGGCATTTTGCATGGTTTAGATATTAATTGACAGCCAGAATGCCAAGTTCACTGGTGGAGAACACAGGCATAAATTTGGGTGACAAAACTAACCTAAGAAGTACTTAATGTCCTAGAACAAGATAATAGGATTGGTATAAACCCTGAGCCCTGGGCCCTTCTAGTGTTTACAGGAATAGGAGAAAATATGAGCAAAAGACACTGAGAAAGAACAGCCAGCAAAGGAGGAAGCAGACCAGGAGTGATCCCAGCTCCAAAGTCCGGTGAAGAAAGTACTGACAGAGGAAGGGCACTCGGCTGACTCGAAAGGGGCTGTGCATTCAAATGCGAGCTGAAGCTGGATCACTGGATTGGCAAGACAGAGACGGGGTTATTGTGAACGGAGCCAGCAGGATGCTGAGTAAATGGAGGTGATACAGGGGAGGCGAGGAATAGAAACATTGAGAAAGGTTGTGATTAAAATGAAGAGACAGCTAGAGGAGAGCATAGAATATGAACTTTTAAAATAGGACATATTCACAGAATCCAGGAACAAGAATGCGAGTGGCACTACCAGAAGGGTAGGAGGAAGGCGGGGAGGAAGGGGGAACTGATCGCAATAATTGACATATAACCACACACACACACACACACCCCTCGAGGGGTTCAAATAACAGAAACCATGAGGGAAGGGAGACAGCGGTCAGATATGAAAATAATAATTTATAATTTTTCAAGGGGTCACGAGGTGGGGATGAAGAGGAGCTGATACCAAGGGCTCCATAAAAAGTAAATGTCTAGAAAAGAATGATGGCAACATATGGACAAATATGCTTGCTACAATTGATGTATGGATTGTTAGAAGAGCATAAGAGCCCCCAATAAAGTGATCTTTTAATAAAAAAATAAAATAGAATATATTACAATATTTTGGATTCTCCATGAGAATGACCCAATAGAGAGAGAAAAATGCTTCCAGAGGAGAGACATAAATAATTGTAGAAACAAAGACCTTGAACTACTGAGAAAGAACGGTATCCACCTCAGAGACAGAGAATGTATCAAGCCTAGCAAAAAGTAAATGACGAAAGCATAGATGCAGGTGGCCTAAAAGATCTGGTGAAGACCAGGCCTTTTCAGTGAACTACAAAGTGAGATCAGCGTCAGATGATGCTGAAGAGGAAGAGGGGTGGGGGGGGTCTGATCACTCAGAGGAAGGCATGGAGGAGCTGTCTTGGCTCATGGTGGGTGCTTATCACAGTCACCTTGAAAGCTTACAGTGCAGGTGCGATTCTTGCTTGTCCGTCTCTCCTCAACTCCGACTTAGAAGAGGATTGTTCAGAGACTGGGAAACGCCTTCTGCAAGTCAAGGGAAATATTCCCTCAGCATGGAAACATCTAGATAAGCACTTGAAAAGGCTATACAAAGGCTATTCCCTCCCCTCGAGTCAAAAGTATCAATAAACTTTCCTGTATGACTGTTGAGATGGAAACTGGCAAGTATGACCCGATTTCCCCATTATAAGACGTGAAGGCAATGTTTCATTTTCAATGTACCATGTTAAGAGTTCTTAGTTAGGGAAACGAGGACTCACCCCTAAAACTCCATAATCCTCCTTGACAGCTCTACAGGACTTTCCTTTAACTTTTTAAATTACATACTTGTATACGAAGAAAGCTATGGCGGGGTGTGTGTGGGGAAATCAAGAGAATTAGGGCCAAGATTGCAAAGAAAACAAATAAAAAAGCAAAGGAAAGGTATGCATTATTGGATGCTGAAAACATTATTACTTGCAAGTAGTAAGGAATTTGCCCAAGTTTATGTCATCAATCCTCCCATAAATACTAATAGAAAAGAAACCATTCCTTTTCCACACTACAGATGTGAAAAAGGAGCTCTAGTGGTGCAGTGATTAAGCACTTGGCTGCTAACCAAAAGTCAGTGGTTAGCACTCAGTGACACAAGATGTGGCACTCTGTGGCATTATTCTTATGAGGATAAGAAGCACATCCTTGGAAACCTAGTGAGGCTGTTCTAGCCTGTTCTGTATGGTCTCCATGGGTAAGAACAGATGCAATGGCAACAGGTTTGGGGTCTATAAATGTGAAGAGAGCAACAACGAGAAGAACAAGTGTCAAGTTTCCAAACCTATTATTATTGCCCGAGGAAGTTGTAATGAATTGTTCTTGAAAAAGAGAGTGTAGGGCTCAATCCTATCAACAGTGACTTCCTTTTTCTTTTTCAAAAACAAAATAATATTGCTAGAATAATGTTCTGTTATTGTACAGTTTCCACAATGTTCCCATTACTAAAATAAAGTTCTATAATAACTTGATTTTACTTTGCATTATCTCCAGCACATCCTGGCTCTAGTCAGTCAGGTGATCTGATCCTGATCCCCCTGGGCTTGTGCACACAGACACCTACAATCACGATGAAAAAGATCCTGTCTTCATTTTTCTGTTTTCCGAATTTCCTTCAGAAATCAAGAAGTCATTTCCTTGGGAACTCCAGAAGTGTTCATTTCTGCCTTGTGCTTTTCTTCTGGCTTCTTGAGGGTAAGAACAATGTATGGCTCTTTTACTATATTCCTACTTTACGTCTAACTGAGCCGGAATGCAGCAATGAAAGGGGCGGCTCTGTTGCAATGACCAGCTATCAATTGCCCAGAAGAGTTACAGAGACTTACGGTTCCATCTAGAACCTGATCATTGTGTCTGGATCTAGTGCTAAGCCACTCTGTGACTCACAGAACATGTAGACTACCTGCCATCGAGCATAGACCTCCAAAAAGTACTTCACCCCTATGATGCAACCTATTTATTAATACTGTGGTACCCATACAATTGGGATAATATTTCTAAGGCTAAGTGAAATAAAACCTCATGGAAGCAGCAGTTAAGAGATCAAATGACAAATTGCATTGGGTAAATCTCCTGCACAAGACCGCTTTAGTGTTGAAAAGCAAGGATGTTGCTTCGAGGTCTAAGCTGTGTCTGACCCAGGCCATGGTGTTTTCAAAGATCTCCTATGCATGGGAAAGTCTGACACTGAACAAGGCAGACCACAGGAGAATTGGTGCCGTGGAATTGTGGCGCTGGTGAAGAAGACTAAAATACCACAAGACTGTCGAAAGAACATCTATCTGAGAAGAAGTGCAGTCAGAAAGTTCCGTAGGGGCAAGAGTGGAGCGACTTCTCACGTACTTTGGACATGTGGTCAGGACAGCCCAACCAGTCCCCAAGAACCCTGACAAGCTGGACTGACGCAGCGGCTCCAGCACTGCGTTCAAACGGAAGAGCAGTGTTGAGGCTGGAGAGGGCCTGGGCAGCGGGCAGTGAGTGTCTTTCTGTGTGCCACCAGGGTCATCATGAGCTGCCACCCGCTGAAAGCCACCAAACAACAACGGGAACAGACGCCTGCACGTTAGGAAAGGGGTCGTTGTAAAGACGTAGTATTGCTACGTTGACTCAGAATTTAGACTTGTTACCATTTCTAAAGAAACGAACAGCTATTAAAACAAAACGTGAATTCTTCGGGACGTGCTCCATGACTCCATGTTTGAACTGCTCTGCTCTAAAGAAACACTTCACCTGGGTGATCTCATCAAGCCTTGAGGTGTTAAACACCAGGCTGATGGAGCCCCGGTGGTGCCCAGGTGGTAAGAGTTCGACTAAATGGTTGGTGGTTTTAACCTGCCAGCAACCCTGCAGGACGAAGACCTAAAGACGTACTTTCCTGAAGATTAAGGCTCAAAACCACTATAATGCAGCCTATTCTGTCACATGGAGCTGTCAGAGGACACGACCTGGTTTAAAGCTGGGACAGGTCTGAACCGTGGTTTTATCCTTCCTCCAACATATTCTGTCTGTATTTTGAGCAACTAATCCACTAAGCCATAGGAAGAAGATTGCCACATCGGGGTTGAAAGAGGAGTCATTCTTATGTGAATGACTCAGCCTTGCTTAGTGATACTGCCGAGCATTTGAAGCATTTACAGATGAAGCTTCAGTATGGATTACAGTTCAAAATAAAGAAAACGAAAGCTTCACGACGAGATCTATGAGCCATGGGACAAGAAATGGGGAAGAAAAATGTTGTCGTCAAACATTTCATTGGGCTCCACAATCAAGCCCCATGGGAGATGGCATCCAGCAATCACATGGCATACTGCAGTCTATAAGCCTGCCGCAAAAGCTCCCTTGTAAAGTGCTAAAAAGCAAAGGGGTCCCGGGGAGGACTAGCATGAGCAGGCCCGTACCCTGGAGTTTTCAATCACTTCATGGGCATTTGAAGGCTGGACCGTGACAAAGGAAGACAGGAGAAGGAGTGATGCATTTGAATTATGGTGCGAGTGAGAAATAATAAATTATTATGGACTGCCAGAAGAACACATGGATTGATCTTGGAAGAAAGAAAGCCAGATTCTCCTTGAAAGCAAGAATGGTGCGACTCATCTCTAGTACTTTGGACATGTTATCAAGAGGTGAAGGATACCATGCTTGGTAAAGGGGTCGAGGGAATAAAGGACACGGGAGTTGCAACAATGAGCTGAAGCGAAGTCATGTTTCATTCTGTTGTGCAGACTCAAAGCACTTAACAGTCTTGATTTAACCGTGTCCACCTTCAGCTGGTAAGTAGCTCTGGTGGCCGGAACCCACTAGCCACTCCTTGGGAGAAAGATGAGGCTGTCTGTACTCATAGAGATTTAAAGTCTCAGCAACCCACAGGGCCGGTCCGCCTCTGTCCGTAGGGTGCTATGAGTTGGACTTGACCCAGAGGCAGTGACTTTCCTCAGTATAATAACCAGCACCTGGCCTTTCCAGATGCAAAATAATCTCCAGCTGGGTCCTCTCCCTGAACGCCAAGCCTCAAAAAGAACTCACTGCTACTGAGTCTATTCGGAAGGAAACCAACTGATGCCTTTGGCCCCTTGACCTTGTGGTTAGTAGCCCAACACCTACCCCACAACATTACCACCTGTAATAACATTCCCAGGTAGATGTCTGCTATGGCATTCTAACGTCACATGCCCCAAATTGGGCCCTTCTGATCGTGCCCTCAGAGCAGCTTTTCCTGTATTCTTGACCCTTCGGTTAAGAATAACCCCGTCTGTCCACGGCTCACAATGAAAACTTGGTTGTAGTCTTCAAATCTTATTTTTTTCTTATGCCCCATGTCCATTCTACATGTAAATTCTGTTGAAAATATTTTAATATCAAGAGCCCAACCATTCCTCACAACCTTCACTGCCTCCACCCTGGCCCATGTCACCACCATCTCTCGCCATCAGATACCCTGACTTCCTAGCGGGCCCGCTGATTCTGCCTGGGTCAACGCAGTAATGAGACCCCATTATTCCTGTGCTCAAAACCTTCTGAGAGTACCATTTCACTAAGAAGGAAGCCAACCTCCTTGCAGCAATCCACGGCCCCACTCCCATTATTCATTGCTGCAGATAATAGATAGTAAGCTTGACTTATTTCCTACGACTCCTGCCCACTTCCAGTCACACCAGTCACACTAGCTGCCATACCTGCCTTCACCCGCCCCAGACACACTCTCCCTTCAAGCTTGACACCTGCTGTTGTGTCTGAATGCACTGGCTTCTTGGTTCCCTCCCTCCCTTCCTTTGGATCTTTATTCGGACGTCACCTTCCAGGGAGGCCTTCACAAACAAGCTCCCATCGTCCCACAATTACTTCTTTTTTTTTTTTTTTAGAAGAGAGGCTGCAAATTCATTTTATTCAGAGATAAATCAGTTACTTACATAATCAGCGGTGACAGTTAATATCAAATAGTTAATATCAAAAGCTAGACATATGGCCATTATGGAAATAAAAAGAAATACAAAAACTTGGCTGGGGTCACTGCTTCTAAATATACTAATGAGTTTAAAGGAATTAAAATTCAGATTTATGAATTCTCAGGCTAAGCTGACAACAAAAATGATATTGTCCAAAGATAGCCTATAAGAATCATTACTTTATCATGTCTTCTTGAAATTTTTTTTAAATAATCATTTTATTAGGGGCTCATACAACTCATCACAATCTGTATATACGTCATCTGTGCCCAGCACTTTAGTACATATGTTGACTTCATCATTCTTACGACACCCACTTTCCACTTGAGCTCCTGGTTTCAGCTCATTTCTCACAATTACGTCTTATTCTTTTTTTCCCTGTTTCATTTTCCTTCTTTACTCATGCCCACCATGTTGCATAGTTTACTTATCTTCTCTATCTGCCTCTCTAACTCGATGAAGGGAGAACCAGTTATTTCTTTTGTTCAGAGTTATAGCTCTTCTACCTAGAAAAAGTGTCTGATACAGAGACGGGTTCAATAACTATAAGTTGAATGAATTATTCCACAAAAACAAGACAATACTCACAGGCAGCAAGTCAGTTCTAACACACAGTGACCCTATAGGGCACAGTGGAAACCCAGTGGGTTTCTGAAACAGCAAAGCTTTATGGGAACAGAAAGCCTCATTTTTCTCCTGTGGAGCAGCTGGTGGTTTCAAACTACTGAACTTGCAGTTAGCAGCTCAACACAACCCAAGATGCCCCCAGGGTTCCTTCAATGAATGAATGGTTGCTACTATTCCTTCCCTTTTCAATAGCTTTCCTAACACCATTCTTAAAAATAACATGTTCTCCACATCTCATCAGGCCACGTAACTGTAGAAAAACAGAGCTTGCCAATTTTACTGCACCCCTCACTTGACAAACAGGCGCAGGCCAACGGATGGATGCCTGACCAAAGCAGGGACAAAAGCTTTCTGGAGAACTGATACTTTTAAGTGCAAATCAGGGCTCTCCCTTTCCACAAGGCATTCCTTTTTTTAAAAAATCATTTTATTAGGGGCTCATACAACTCTTATCACAATCCATACACACATCAATTGTGTAAAGTGCATTTGTACATTCATTGCCCTCATCATTCTCAAAACATTTCCTCTCCACTTAAGCCCCCAGCATTAGGTCCTCATTTTTCCCCTCCCTCCCTGCACCCCCCTCCCTCATGAGCCCTTGATAGTTTATAAATTGGTATTTTTGTCACATCTTGCCCTGTCCGACGTCTCCCTTCACCCACTTTTCGGTTGTCCGTCCCCCAGGGAGGAGGTCACATATAGTTCCTTGTAATCAGTTCTCTCTTTCCTACCCACTCTCCCTCTACCCTCCCTGTATCACCACTCACACCACTGGCCCTGTAGGGCTCATCCACCCTGGATTCCCTGGATTTCCAGTTCCTATCTGTACCAGTGTGCATCCTCTGGTCTAGCCAGACTTGCAAGGTCGAATTCAAGTCATGATAGTGGGAGTGGGGAGGAAACATTTAGGAACTAGAGGAAAGTTGTATTTTTCATCATTGCTACATCGCACTCTGACTGGCTCGTCTCCTCCCCGAGACACCTCTGCAAGGGATCTCCAGTGGCCTACTAATGGGCTTTGGGTGTCCACTCTGTCCTCCCACCATCATTCACTATGGTAAGATTTTTTGTTCTGATGATGTCTTACACCTGATCCCTTCGACACCTCGTGGTTGCATAGGCTGGTGTGCTTCTTCCATGTGGGCTTTGTTGCTTCTGAGCTTGATGGCCGCTTGATTACCTTCAAGCCCCACAAAGGCACTCCTTATCAATGTAGAAGTGATCTATCTCAGGACTGCCCAGGAGGAGAGAGCGAGATCAGCTCCAAGGGAAAAGCAGAGCAAACAGACAAAAGCAGGAGGAAAATGTATTGGGGTGGGAGATGAGGGAGGGGAAACAGGTGTTTAAAAAAACAAAAAACGATGATTGAATCCTCAGACCCCATCCCAAAGTCCTGCTCCAAGTTCATCACGAATTTTTCCCGGTTACATAATTCACTCAATTAGGTTTAAAGTGATCTGAAGGGCTTCTGATTACTGCAGAGTTCAGATACAAAGTGTTTGTGTCAAAGAAGTTTGAGGGAGCCAGCTTAAATAAAATTAAGTAAAAGTGTCCAGTACAGATTTTTCTCAGATCCTGCACTATGCCCCCAGCAAGGCTCCTTCTCCCTCTGGCTTTGTCGGGGACGCAGTGGTGAGGTAAGCTGAGGGAGAAAGAGGACGCTGTCTGCTCTCGTAAAGATTCCTAGAGCCTCACAAACCCTACAGCATCACCACAAGGCTAAATGGGCTCAACGCAGTGGGTTTAGGTTAGGAAATAAATAGGGCACATGGTGATACACAGACAGATTGGCGGTCACTGCGTGGGTCTGAAATGTCCTCCTCTTTCTCTCTATCTCTCTTCCAACCCCAGTCACTATCTCCAAATTGTATGGACACCTGCAGCGTTGTTACATAAATGGGGATAGATCTGATGGCAATGGGGGACACTGTTCAAGGCTTCGGAGTGGATGTTGTGGAGAAAAGAAAGATTCCACTCTCTGGAATTTTACAGGCCAGTGGAAAAGTAGAAAACATAGAAATTACTAGAATGGAAAACCAGGTGAACACTACATCATACAATGTAGACCACAAATTCAACCGTCGCCTGGGGCAGCAAGGTGGGCCCTTCTCTGAGTGAGATTTTCAAGAACGACTCACATCTCGAGAGGCTCAGCACCAAGGATTCACGTTATCTTTTTCAAGTACCCCAATAATACCAGATAAAGACAAAGTCATGACTTCAGTATGAAACCTATCGAGGCATGCACAATCAATTGTGAAAAATAATAAAACACTGAGAAAAATAATGTAAAGATTAAGCAAAAAAAGAAGGACCCAGGAATTATAAACCACAGTAAAAGATTATGAAAAACGAGAAGGGACTCATTCTCTGGTTTTGAGATAGGGCTGAAAGTCACCCAATAAACTCATCTGGATTGAATTCCAAAGATAAAGCTTGACATTCCTTTCTTATAGATCATTAGTTGCTTCTCCAAGGGATACCCAGCCTAGTTGTATGCTGGGTCAACTACAAGAACACACACAGCGAAGGAAAGAAGAAAAACTTCCGTGATTTCAGAGAAATCAATTTCAAATGGCTGCTACAATTCTGATATAAACAAAGCATAAAAAAAATACTTTGGCTAAAGCAGCCATTCTGTGATCTTTCGTCTTGACCAGGTTACACACGAATTCTGTGAGCCCAGATGTGTGCATTTCAGGCGCTCTCGTGCCAGGGTGTATTCTTTCTTCGTGAGTAGGTCTGGATGTAATTACTTAGAAGTATCCAGCTGGTTTTTTGCCATAAATGTTTAATCTTACAATTGATTAACTTTCCTTACTTTCTGAGTGGTTACCCAGCACCCTCGGGGTCACAGTAGTAGCCTCACAAGGAACAAGGAGACTGTGATGGATATAAGGCAGAACAAGGAGACTGGCTTCTAAAGGGGGAAGAAGTCTACTTCAGAGGATAGTTCTGGGTGATGATGGGAGAGGTCATTCACACCCAAGTGCTAGAGGTCACACATTTACAAAACCAAAAGGCCAGCTGACTTCTGGTTTTGCCGAACCTGGGGTCTTCAATGGCTGACTTTTCAGAAGCACATTCCCAAGTTTTTCTTTGGCGGCATGTCTGACTGGACAGGAACTGGCAAGTCTACAGTTAGCAGCGAAACATTTTTATTGTCTTTACCCCTCCGGAGGGACTCCAAATATAGGTAACTGAAAAAAGTCCATCTTTCATCAGCCCCTATGATGTTAGTTTCTCCTGCCTCTTCCACGAAAGCAGCTTATGCATTTCAGTGTTTCTGTATGGAAGACTGCGTGATTTAAAATCAGGAAAGGTGTCTGTCAGGGTTTTCATCCATCTGTACGCGAAGCAGATGAAATAAGGAGCTGGGCTGTACGAAGGTTAGGTTGGAGGAAGAATTCCTAACCGCCTGGGATCTACAGATGACACAACCTGGCTTGTTGAAATCCAGGAGGAATTAAAGTACTTATTGAGGGTCAAAGCCTGTAGCCTTCTATAGGAATTACACCTCCATGTAAACAAAACAAAAATCCTCACAAGCGGAACCAGCAGGCAACATTTTGCTAAATAAAGAAAAGATTGAAGTTGTCAAGGGTTTTATTTTACGGATCCACAATCAAAGCTCGTGGAGGCAGCAGTGAAGAAGCCAAATGATGCCGTGTGTTGGGAACATCCGCTACACGGGACGTCTTTAAAGCACTGTGCTCCTCGCCCAAGCCCCGGTATTTTCAATCACCTCGTAAGCATGCGAAAGTCGAACAATGAGTAAAGAAGACCACAGAAGGAGTGATGCCTTTCAGTCAGGGGGTTTGCAAAGAATATCGAAAGTAGTGTGAACTGCCAAGAGAACAGGCAAATCTGTCTTGGAAGAAGTACAGCCAGAATACGGCTTTTCTTGTACTTTGGAGATGTTACCATGAGAGACAAGTCTTGGGAAAGACACTGTGCTTGGGAATGTAGAAGACACTCAACAGGATGGGCTGACTCGGTGGTTGCAACAATAGTCTCAAACATCACAAAGACGAGGATGGGGCTGGACAGGCAGCATTGGTTCTGTCGTGCTTAGAGTTGCTATGAGACAGGACTCACTCCTGGGCCCTTCCTGACAGCAGCAGCGTAGGGAACCCATCACCACGTACTTGCTCATCAACATTAAGTCGCTGGTGTAACTACGGAATGAATTTTTATCTTGCTCACCATCAACTTCCAAGCTACACTGTTACCTCATAAACCGTTTTATGCTGTCACAAACTCCTGTCACTGGGCAGGGGATTCAACCTCTCCCCCTTTTTTCTGTGCCAATGTTCTCCACACACGCAAAACAGTCCCATTTCTGTCCAGTCACTGCAGACTGATAGTGACCCCATAGGACAGAGCAAAACTGTCCACAGCATCCGCAGAGCTGGAGCTCTTCCTCGAGGCCGACCGCCACCCCTTCCTCCATGACACTGGTGGGTTTCAGCTGCATGCATCTCAACTTGCAGCCACGCCCTGCACTCACCGGGTCACGACAAGCATGTGCTCATAAAGCATCCTTCATAACCAGGAGGACTCACAATCTGTCACATGACTTCGATTACAATGTGATTCTCCAGGATGTGGACTGTCCTGATTGCACATGATGATTTAAACTTCGGCGAAGCGTGGGTACACCTCCTCACGATGTTCACAAGGCTTATACCTAACTCTGGTGGTGCGATGGTCAGGGGCTCGGCAACTACAAAATGATTGGTGGTTTGAACCCTTCCAAAGACTCTGTGGGGAAAGATTTGGTGACCTGCTCCCTTAAAAAGGACAGCCTACAAACTCCTACAAGGTGTTCAACTGTGTCACATCGAACTGCTATGCGTTCAGATCAAATAAAAAACACCAACAGCCATCACCTATCACTATTGCATTTTCCACATTCGGATGTCTGTCCTCTTTGGGGGGAGTATGTGAAGCCTCCCCTGCGCTGTTGACATGAGCTCCTGTCCGGTCAGTGCTGCCTCCTGGCTACATTAAGCACATAGAGACCGTGAAATCAACGTGGTTTGGCCCTATGCCATCATCATCACTGGGTGTGTCCGGCCCTGCTGTATGCCTCATGTCCACATGCTAACACCACTTGTTTTCCTGGACCAAGAGTTTCTTCTTGAATTTCTTCTTGGCGGTCTTTCTTCTTTTCTTCCTCCTATTTGCTCTGTGTCCCCTACAGGTTTTATCCTCCCGTCTCTCTGAGAACTGTCAGTCTGCATTCTCTCCCAAACAAACTCATTCGTTAAGCTCAAAATCATCCTCGCTCAAACTAGTTCCATTTCCTGACCCGGCACAAAGTACTCGGATTATACACGATAAAAGTAGAGTGAGCACCATGTGAATGTGCTATGACATCTCACTTCACTCCTCTGCCCCGGTGTCATCTTCCATGGCCACTCCTCCCATTGCCCGCAGACCTTGTTCTAACATACAAAATACACTGCCCCTCCACATTTCTATCACTGAAGTGGGCTTTTGAAAGAGAGCTAAGATAGATGAATGCAGAATAAAGATAAGCAGGGGAACTTTAAGGTTCAAAAACTCAAAATTTTGAGGGGTATCCTAGCACAAAATAGGGTCTTAATAAACCATCCATGCTACATATACATCTAGGCATATATCATATACTAACAATAATATTAACTTTTAAGCCAGAAAAAGTTTTTTCTTCCCTTAATAAATTTCTTTATCGACCCATTTCCCTTTCTCTGCACTTTGGGAAAGTGATCCGTTTGATTAGGTCTCCCCCCGTCCACCCCCACTGAGAAGTCTGCATTTCCTTGAGGACAAGAAGCAAGGTAGCTGCTTTCTCTTGCAGCGAAATGAGCCCGAGAAAAGGGAACTGACGTCTTCCTCCATTAGGCTGGTAAGACAAGTCGACTCAGGCTGCTTCAGGGGCTCAATTAGATTTCTCAGACACAACAGCTGTCTTTGAGCCGAGGGATCCCAGGATTTAGGGTTCTGTGTGGGTGGCCAGCATTAGACTGAACTTGCATTTCACCAACTTTTCCAGCAGAGGGGGAAAAAAAGGAAGTTAGATAACTTTTAAAAATCTCTTTACAGGCAATACAAAGTGAGCACCAAAACCAGGAGACCAAGATCCTTGAAAAACAAAAAGTGCTGACGGGGGAGGCAAAGCTCAGTTCCAATTTTCTCCAAAAGGCGTTTGTGATTCCTAAGTCATTTCAGAAACTCTGGAGGTGAGCAGAGCTTTCAGCAGCCTGCACTTAAAAGGTCAATATAACAAGCATTCAGTTGGAACCCTTGAGGCTAAGGGCAAACTGGCAATAGGCCTATACATATCAAGACTGAAGCCCAGTATGCAGCCAGCTCACCTCAGACTGTACTTCAGGTAATCTGCCCTGAGACTAAATTCCAGCTTAAAAAGCAAGGGAAACAATTTCTGAAGGAAGAAAACACCATCCAGGGCATCAAACTATCTCTACAATGTATATGCTATACTGGTATTCAAGCAGAAATTATAAGACAGGGGTCCTCAAACTTTTTAAGCAGGGGGCCAGTTCACTGTCCCTCAGACCATTGGAGGGTCGGACCATAGTTTTAAAAAAACTATGAACAAATTCCTATGCACACTGGCCGAGTCGGCTGCTAAGCATGACAGGCAGCAGCAGCAAAAACACCCAGCGGGCCCGGTAAATATCCTCGGCGGGCCGCTTGTGGCCCGTGGGCTGTACTTTGAGGAGCCCTGTATAAGACATACTAGGACCCCAGATCAAATGGCTGGAGCCCAAAAGAAATAAAAATAGAAACAAAATTAAAGGGCAGTTACATAATGAAGTCGGGAGGCAAAGATTTCGAAATAAATAGCTGATTAATATTTCCATACATTGATTAAACGATGGAGATTTTCAGCATAATATATTAAAAACTATAGTAGAAACCATATTGAAAAATACAATAATCAAAATTTTAAAATAAAAAGATTAACTAGAAATCATAACCAGTTAAAGAACAAATTAGTGAACTGGAAGATCAACAGAAAGAGTATACAGACTGACACATATTACATATGGGAAAATTTTAATTATAGAAAATGCTTTAGCTACATGTAATGTTAGTTGAAGGTAGAAGCGAGAGATCCTTGCAATGGAATTTGTCAAAATGAGAGAAAGGGCCAAATTCAAGGAACTCTACAAAGAACACAACATCTTGGTATGTCATAATGCAACTATTAAACATCAAAGGCAAGGCACAGGACTAACTCAACATGGATCAAAGATCCAAACATCAAAAGTAAAACCATAAAGCTCCTGGAAGATAACGTGGTGATGGAAGTAGAGGATTTGGTTTTCAGTATAAATAGTCTATCCAACATAACTAAGAATGTTTGAACAACAGAAGATAAATCAGACCACTAGTACTACCTCAAAATTAAGTACTTGTGCACATAAAAAAGTTCTACAAATGAGTGAAGCAAAAAAAAAGAACCCCCAGACTGGGGGAAAGATAATTGCCAACAATATATTTGACAAAAGTCCAAGTCCTAAAATAAATAGAAAAGTTCAACACTTCCACAACCAAAAGACAAATAATTCAATCAAAATCTGGGCAAAGTCATGAACAGACACTTCACCAAAGAGCACATCCAGGTAGCGAAGACACTCATGAAGATATTCATTATTACAAGAGCTGTAATTGAAGGCATGGAGGTGTGTTGTATTATGAATTGGGCTGCTGACCCCCAAGGTCAGCAGTTCAAACCCACCAGCTGCTATGCAAGAGACAGCCGAGGCTTTCTATTTCTGTAAAGACAGACAGCCTCGAAAGCCATTGGGCAGTTCTACTCTGTCTTGTGGGGTCACAGTGAGTTGGAATTGATGGAATAGCAGGAAGTTGTTTTTTGTAAAACAGAAATGACAATGACATGCCATCTCGCCCCTAAAAAAAGCATATATCCAACTAATATAAAAGGAGTGAAATAAGCATGCATGCTCCTTCTAATATTATTCACAAAATCAAAAAATGGAAACAGCTTAAGAGTCCATCAGCAGATTAATGAATAAATGAATTGTGGTACATAGGTACAATCGAATACCAAGCAACTACTATGAATAATGACGAGTATAGGAAGCATCTTATGACATGAATGAATCTACAGGGTGTTATGCTGAGTGAAAGATGTCGATCAAAAGAGGGAAGATGTCATGTTATCTTACCATGATACGAAGTCAAGAATAAGTATACACACAGAAAGCCATGTTCTAGGACGGTCATCTGAGATGAAAGTGTAAGGGAAGGGCAATCACTTTCCAGATAGTAACTCACTGCCATCAAGTCACTGCTGACTCATGGAGCCACCCTGCCCCCGACCCCCCACTATGGGTTTCCCAAAATGTAACTGTTTTGGAACAGTTAGCCCCATCGTTCTCCTGCAGCTTGGCTGACTTGCAGCCCAACCTGTAACCACTGCACCACCAGGGTAACACTTGTTATTTTGGGTAATGGAAAAAGCAACCCTAAATAGGGTGCCCTGGTGGTCCGTGGTTCTGGCATTAGGCTGCAATCCACAAGGTTGGCAGTTAGTCACAATCTCTTTGATCATCTCAGTAGCGGTTATATAAATGTGTTCACCTTGTGAAAAATCTGCAAGTTGAAGATGTGCAATTTGCATTCTTTTCTATGTAAATGCTCACACCCGTTTAAATTCATACAAGCATGTGTGTGTATACATACATGTTTCAGCTTTAAAAAACCATTTTAGTGCCGTGAATTTCTTAGTAAGTAAAAACGGATTCGTTCATTGTAAATCCGACTTACATGTATGATCCCTTACAAGAAAATCTAAAACAATAGTGCCCTGCCCTAACTCCTATGTTAAAAGATTTTTCAAAATTAAGAACAAAAAAACCAAGAT
This sequence comes from Echinops telfairi, assembly GCF_000313985.2. Lineage (NCBI taxonomy): Eukaryota > Metazoa > Chordata > Mammalia > Afrosoricida > Tenrecidae > Echinops > Echinops telfairi. The sequence goes on from NW_022111369.1 coordinate 49,023,174, forward strand.
GCAAAACCTCAACAAGGTACCAAAGGAGAAAAAAAGAAGGAAAGTTCCTCCTTTCTTTTCAGTTTCTCCACCATGGAAACTCAACTGCACACTTGCTGTCTTCCTTCGTACCGCACACGTGGAATGAGCACCTGAAAATGCACGAAGGGCTTGGGCTTTATTTGTGGTGATACGCCCCAATCTTTATCCTTCAGTAGTATTTAAAAAAACAAACAAACGCACAGCCAATGAGTCAATTCCAACTCAAAGTGACTCAATAGGACAGGGTAGAACTGCCCCTATGGGTCTCTGAGAGTGTAATTCTTTATAGGAGTAGAAAGTATGGTCGTTACATAATCTGGTGTCAATTTGGGACTTGAGAGGATTAAGAGTGAAGGAGGGGAGTCTAGACTGTCAATCGGGTCATAGCCCATGAGGCCTGTGTGGGCATGGCCTTCTCCTGGGAATTCTGGGAACTCTTGTATTTCCTCCCTGGAAGCAAGAGACACACATTCTCTCTGCTCACTCCCTGAAAGATGCTCTACTGACAAGACACAAGGCACTACACCCTGAGAGCTGGAGAAGCTAGATGGACCTACCCTGATGTAACCAGGCATCTGGAACGGGAGAAGCCATGTAGAAACCTCTGCCAGCGCTGAGATGCTTACAATGGATCTACAACACTTCTAACCCACTGGTCTGTGATCGTCCTGCATTTGGCATCATTGCATGTGTTTCATGAGTCTGTAGAGGGCTTTATAGATTGGTATCAGACATATGGGCTTATATTGGACTTAGGACTTGATCTGGACTGGCTGGGACATCTTCTCAATCTTTAGTTGCTCTTGTATATAAACCTCTTACACACATATGAGCCTCCTGGATTTGTTTCTCTAGTCCACCCGGACTAACACAGAGTGCTTCCCATTTCTCCTTTATCCTGTGGGGCAGCTACTGGTTTCAAACTGCTGACCTTGCAGTGAGCTGCCAAACGTCTAACCACTGTGCTGCCAGGGCTTCTTCAATAGTACAGGAACCCTAATATTTCACTGTTCGATAATTAAATGTAAACTAGCCACATCTATGTTCCTTGCGTTAAAACTAATCTCCAACAGGGTTGGAATGAAAAAGAAGGCCAGAAATACTCCTTGCTTTGTGAAACTAATTTTTTAAAGACAATGTTGAAAGAGATATGACCCCACAAACAACTGGACCAGACTTAAAGTGTCAAACTCTGGGAGCGCTAGAGTGGACAGAAATCCATACCCTGCTTAGAGTTTGCCTTTATGGTGGAAGGCTAAACCCATCATCCACCCTGTCCCCACCTTCTAGTAGCCCTTTCAACCACATCCAGAGAAGAAAGAAGCTGATCGTCATTAAGCAAATGCTAAAAAAGTAACCTATACCAGCTCAGTGCCAGACACTGGGAAAATCCTTCTCCTTACTGAAAGCTACATTCTGGCCTTTCTTTGTAGAAATTGAAGAATCATGATTAGAGTTTGAGTTCCAAATGTAAAGAATAGGCTACGCTCCTGAATGTCAAATACAAAGAACTTGTTTAACTTCCAGGGTCTTTACAGGTACCCAGATGAAGAAGTAGGAACCGCCACGGTATGGGGTTTGATGTATAAGTAGCAGGTGATATAAGGGTGTTTGCTCTTTGTTTCTTTGGACACACATTTCCCCTGATGATAGAGTTTTAAGCAGGTTTTGTGTGTTTCTGTGTAGCTTGGACAATAGTAACTCAAATACACCCTGCATTTCATTCCAAAATAGTTCTTTACACTAAAATGTATGGTTACCCAACTAGAAAATGACAGAAGGAAAAGATAAGAATCATTGCTTTCGAAGCTTAGTAAGGCATTTTACGTCCGTATAAGAAAGATTATCTGAAAATGCATATGTTGAAAAAGGATATTCTTTAAAGAAAAACACTAAACAAACAACAACTCCAAAACCACTTCCTTTAACTTCATACCAACTCATAATGAGCTTACATGGAGTTTCCAAAACCGTAACTCTACTGGCGCAGATCACATCCTCTTTCTCCTGTGGAGGGGTTCGTGAATTTGGACCACCAACTTAGCACCCAGCACCTAACTCACAGCGCCACGTGGACGTCTCTAGTTCATCTTTTAAGAGAATTACTGAAACAATTAATAGAAAGGTTGCTCTCTGTTTCATTTTTAATGTAAACTCCAATCAACCTCTACACTATCTTCTAGCTGTGATTTAGAGAAATGGTTCGAATGGCTAGATTTAAATACCATTGACCTAATTACTAAAAGGCCCATAAAGAGAAACTATTGTTTGACAGCCTATAAAATCCAAAATTTAGACAGTCACTGATGTGATTGATAGTTAAAATTCATGTTACTGGTCTGAGATTCCCAAGTTGGATAAAATGTAAAAGATGCAGACAAATGTATTAAATAAGAAAGCCATTAAAATAGGAAAGGTTCCACGGCTGCAAAGGTTTACCTTCTGAGTACTCTTCTACTTTTGTTTGTTCTACTAAGAAAAATATAAATTCAAACAAACTGTCCCCTGAGGGTAGAAATTTGATTTTCTAGTCTTTTCTTCCAAATATAGACATCTCACCACAATTCATGCAAATGATTCTGCAATGCAGCACATTTACAAATGGCTATTGAACTAAATATAGCATTAAGTACAATCCATCCGTTCTGATTTCCTAAACAGGATGAAATTTCAAGTCCTGACCTAGTTTAAAAATCAGCTTGTCAAAATCTCTAGTCACATTTTCTTATGTCTCTTATCATTAGAAACTAACCTGCATATTGCAATTTATAGTTTGGAAACCAATATAACATGTGGTTTTTTACTTGAATGCTTCTACAAGTTTTGGGGGGAAATTATCACACTATTTTACAGAGAAGGAAAACTGAAGTTTAAAACGTGTAAGGGACTTCAACCAACTCATACAAATAGAGTTAAACACCAGGATTTAAACATAACTCATTCTAATATCTTCCTACTTCACGGCATTCTGGACCCAAAGAAGATATTATTCAGAAATGCCTGGGCCTCTGACAAGGCAAAGACCAATGAAAAGCATCTACAACACATACAGAGCTTTTGCTCTGTAGGAACAATCTTTTTTTTTTAAGGAGCATATTTCAAAAATTTTAACAGTATGAGTTGAATAAAATCAAATTGGTCAGAAAAAGAGACAATGGAGAAAACTCGAAAGAGAACAGCACTTTAAAAATGAATAAAGCAAAAAAATTGAGAACCTGTGCCCTCCAGATGGCAGCTGCACTGAGCAGTTGTTTAATATGCCCTCTCCCACTTTCAGTTTTCTGTAGTGAACTCACTGTTCCAAGCCAGGTCACCCTCTGCCCCATGTGTCAAGGAAACTTGAAACAGTCATCCATCTAAATTCCCTTCGCCTGGGTGCCCCTTCCGGCCTACCCTGCCCCTTACAATGCTAAGCCTCACTTAACCTTCCAAACTCTAACAAAGTGTGACCGAAAGGGCAGCCTGTTCCTGCCTTTCCCGATTTGTCCTGGCTTTGGGGTTGCTAGCGTCAGAATGGGCTCAATGGCAGTGAGTGTCAGTTTGGGGTTTGCTTTACCTTGTCTCTGTTCTTCTCTTTACATGTCCGTGAGTGACCCTTATGAGATAAGACAACACCCACACTAACAAACACAAATCACTGTGCCCAGGTCAACTCTGACTCACAGTGACCCTACAGAACAGAGTAGAACAACGTCAGGAGGTTTCTGAGGATGTCATACGTATGTCAGCAGATGGCTACATCTCTCGTCTGCAGAGGGCTGGTAGGTTCGAACCGCCCTTGACCTTCTGCTTAACAGCCTAGAACTAATCCACGAGGGACCCACACTAGATGATGACAAACCCTCACTCATGGGACCCCACAGGACCAGGTGGGTAGAACTGCTCTCTTGGGTCTCTGAGACTGGAAACCTTAACAGGGGAGGAGAGCTCATCTTTCGCCTAACGAGTCGCTGGTGGTTTTGAATTGTTGACCTTATGGTTTACAAGCCCAACTTGTAATCTAGCAAGGCTCCTATTAGAGGGCAAGTATCTTTTAAAAGGGGTGCTAAAAGGTACAGAAAAGGGACAGTGTATTGTTCAGGTTTGTTTCACCAATTGTTCATACAGACGCATGCGACAACTGTGCAATACACGTTTGTCACAGGACTGAAATTCACCTGGTCCCGTCTGGGTTGGTGACCCCTCCTCCTCAGCATAAACGCACAGGGCAGCGCGAGCTCCAGAGGGGCGTTGCCTCAGGTAACCCTTGCGAAGTGTTGAGACTTGGGATTTTACTAGCCATCTTACAACTAACATTGATTTTCGGTTCTCTTGACAACGTCCATGCATTGTTGCTGTTATTGTGAGGTGCTACAAGTCGGTTCCAACTCACAGGGACGCTGTGCACAACAGAGGGAAGGACTGTCCAGTCCTGCACCCTCCACATCATTGTTGATAGGCTAGAGCCCGTCCATGCATTATTGGGGGAGAGAAACGCTCCCTGCTGGGCTGTCTACGCAGTGCTTGGTGAATTTGATCCAAGTCGGCAACCCAACACCGAATCCACAGCACCGCCTGGCTCCCGGGCCTTCTCTGGGAACATTAGTAAGGTTAGGAATGGAAATAATGCTTTGGGAGGATTGTAATACATTAAACTACTTCCGAATATGAGATTCTGAATGTCCAGTTGGAAAGCCTATATTCTAAAGTCACCATCATTACTGACAGGCACAACGATCTTCTAACTATTAATGGCTTATAAATTACTAGTTTTCAAATTATTGATAATAATAATCATGATTGTTGGCACGTTTGTGTTTGTGCTAGGAACTAGCTGAGACAGTCTGCATCATCTTATTTCATTCTCATGACTGGACTGTGTGTTCATTATCATTTCCACCATTTACCCCTGAGTGGCGTAGAGAGTGAAAATAACTTGACTAACATCTCAAAACCAGCAAAGGCAGAGCCAGGATTCCAATCAGAGGCTATCTGGTTTCAACAGCCAAGCTTCGTGTGCTTGTGACTGCTCTCCAGGTGTCTTAAATTATGAACAACCACAAGTTAAAGTTGTTCCCGAGAGGCACAAGCAAGTCAATGCTCAAATGCTAAGCACAGGTTGGCAATTCAAAGGCACCTAGTGCCACCTGGACAAAAGGCCTGGCAATCTGCTGCCCTTCATCGCAAAGGCCAGTCTGGAAGACTCTGTGGAAGGAAGTCCTGCTGTGGACCACCAGCGACCATCTCAGTGGCAAGGGTTTTGTGTTTTGAATTAGAAACAAAAAACAACAGAGAGAATAGGTTTTTTGGAGTCAAATCTGTAAGAAAACCTCTATTCTTCCATTTTCGTAACCGTGTGACTTGAGAAAATTATTGGTTTCTTTAAGCTGAGTTTCCTCAATTGCAAAACTTCAGAGTGTTAAGAGAGGCAGAATGAGACCACGTCTTTGAAAGCAGAGGAGTGGTTGGGTAATGGGTCCCTCCTCAATAAATGTGCCAAATGGAAAACTACTATGCAGTAGTCCTGAACCAAGACAGAATCACTGGGGACAGACTCTTTGAGACAGGTTTGAGGGCGCAGCAGGACATCATGCAGTGTTTATTGAAAGCCTGGATAGAGGAAGTGAAAAAGAACCTGTAGAAGGCGAGAACTTCATTTCTTCAGGTGCTTCACAGCTCCCCGCCCTGAGCACGCATATCACCAATACTGATCAATCAAAGCCCCATCAGTGAAAATGTAGTTAACCGAAAGCAAACCTTTAAGGGAACAGCCAGCCTCGTCTTGGTCCTGTGAGACTTCCAGTGAGCGAGCCAACTGCAGGCCTCAGGCACTAATAATAGCTGGGCCTCCACGACTCATTTTAATGTAACCTGAACAGACTACAGAATTATTAACTTTGGCATTTCTCTTGTCCATCTATAAAGTGGGGCTGTTGATGAAAATCACCAAACGCAGTGCCTGGAATAGCATCACAGACATTTAATAGATGGTAACAATCATCATTATAGCGATGGAGCTTTCCTATCATGATCGGATTTTTGGACAGAGAAGCTTATTGGCAAAATAAAATTCTTCTCTTCCAAATGTGATCAGTGCTACATTTAATTCAGATATAAAATCCTCTGAATGTTAAGAAGAAAACTCTTTCCCCAGAAGTTTGTAACAAAACCCTCAATGTGTGTATTCATAGAGTACATTTAGACCCTATGTTCATTCTACTAGTAGTAGTACACGAGTGCATGAGTCTTAACTGAGAATGTTGCAAGGCCTCCCCCAGGGTAGGCTACGAGGACTGGCAAGGACAAGGAACGATAGGGTAAATGTGAGACTGCATTCGCTCTGAATGACATGCTCCTCCTTGGGAAGAGAAAATACAAACTCTTGCCCTATCTTGGAATATCTACAAAGCACCGTATCTGCTAGCATCGTCTGCCCTCTCCTGCCCCAAAGAGCATTCTTTGGTTCATTCTGCCCCACCATCTCCAGCTGCCATTTGGAGAGGACTGCAGAGGGGAGCAACCAGAGGAAAACAAAGCAAACAAACAGAAATGATCAATCATGGGATTAGTAATTTCCAGAGAAAATTACAGTTTAAGAGGAAATGCTTCGTGTGCATTCTCCTCTGCCCAACCCAGTCAGAGTAGCTAATGAAAACATAGACTATTTTCTTAAAAACAAAAAGTTCCAGGGATGAGAGAAGGGTGGGTGGGATCATCAAATATGATGGAGATCCAAGGGTCTAAAGTTAACAGCTTGGCAAACACAGACACAGCATACTTTCCTTGTACAAAAACTGAGGGGGTGGGTGCAGGGGGAGGAACACGGTTCCCTGCATGTCGCCTCACGCTCATCCCCCTCCACCCTCCGCCCACGCCCACTGTGCTCCGCCCCAGTGCTGTTTGTGCCCCAGACAAAGCTCTGTTCTTGGATCCCTCTTGGTGCCCTTGCAGGCCGCACACCTTCTACTTCTCTCTGCTCAGTCTCTCCTGTGGTTCCCTTCATTCGGAATAAATAGGAGCACAGAGCAGCAGTTATTAACTTGAGGTCCCTGGGGAGCCTCCAGAGGCACCCCGAACACCTTGAAACGCTATGCAACTTTGTGTGCCTATGTAAGGATGGTGCATTATTCAGATGAAAAGATCCGTGGTTTCATCAGAAACTCATGGGCCCTTGACCTGCAAAAAGTTTAAGAATGTTAAATCTTTAAAATGAATGAGTATATATATATATATATACACACACACACACACACATATACATATATATATACCATACAGAAATATGCAAAGTAATAGTCTTAGCCAGAACTACAGGAAAGACACAAAAATATATGATAGACATGAGAATCTTACAGAGATAAGTTTCTTAAACTCTTACAAGCCATCTATTTTAAGATCAAATGTCCTTGTC
>NW_022111369.1:49030684-49073302 GCF_000313985.2 Echinops telfairi
GAGTATATAATTGAAACTTGGTTACTCCATAGGGTTTAGACCTTTACACAGAGTTCAGAGTAAAAGATTTTGTGCCCCAGAGGATGGAAACTTGGGGCTTTCTAAGCACTAGGGGAGGAGACATGCAGAATAGCACCGTGGGAAAAGGAAAAAGTGTTGCTCTGTTTAGAGATGTGCCACTCACTAGAAAACACACACACACACACACACACACACACACACACACACACACACAAACTCACTGCTTGAGCCCTTTCCGACTCACAGCAACCGTAGAGGTCAGGGCAGAACCGGCCGGTGGGTTTCCAAGGCTCACTCTTTAGTATTGCACAGTTCAATCCCGATCATAGCATCCTGAATTTGGGAGGGATGAAGAGAGGTTCAACCCCAAATGGAGGCCCAGAGAGACGAAATACGTGCTCCAGGTCAAGTTCGTACAAAAGCAGTGGGGTCAGGACCAGAAGTCCTTCTCCACTTCTGTTCCCACCACTCCCCTGGGACAGAAAGCGATTAAGTGAAGCATTCATTAAAATTCAAATGCTGTTCAGTAAAAGTGGTCAAACTCAGAAGTTGTTACTGTTATGTGCTATCCCTGAACACATCAACTGTGATGACAAAAATCAACCCACACAACTAACAAGTAGATGTGACTCCTTAGACCTGACTAGGCGGATACTTGAATACCTGAGTATTTTGTAGCTAATAAAACATTGTCAATGTCCATCGCAGGCAGCAAGTCAGTCTGACCAAAGCATGTCATCACCTACTGACTTCTAAATGGCAGCTAGCCATTCTCTGAGAATTCAGTACTATGGGGCAGTGTGTGTGTGTGTGTGGGGGGGGTGCATTTGAACCAGTTCCTTCCAGGACTAGAGTGTACAAGGGACCATATGGCCCCAGCAGAACACTTCAAACAGGCAGCTGTATAGCTATAATTAAATCTGTAGTAGTCATGCTATTATTTATTTGGCAGATTTTTTTTCATGTACCCTTCCCTGAGGTCTCTGAGAACATGTACTAAATTAGAACAAGAGAGAATACGAAAGCAGCACCAAGAAGGGAATCGAAGTCTGGACACAAGCGCAGTCAGCACTGTGAGTTTAACCTTCAGAATTTTACAATTTCGTTTCAATATTGATGCTGATGATCTTTCTATTCAGCATGATGCATGTCTCCAAAACACAAACAAACAAAACCCTAAAATTAGAAAATGTATAGCTCAAGGAGACTTGTGGATTTAGCAGAAATTTCCCCGAGAGGTCCTTTGTACCTGGTTGGCACTAACCAAGCCCCACAAGAAGTTATGATCTCTTGACTAGCACGAAAGATGAGCTTGGGATCCATTCATCCCCTTTGTTCCAGGCTACACTCCAGCTAAAGTTCTGTCTCTTATCTTTTGTTATTTACGCTCTTTAAAAGGAAAAGATGCTTCTAAGTCTCTTGCTTCTCTTTGATTCATCGTTGCAGCTACACTCTTATCTTTGGCTGAACTCCGGCGACACGCCACTGTCGGTGCCAGGGCCCTTGGTCTCCTTGGTTCAGTATAAACTCACAACCTAAGATCATATCTAAGGGGCTTCAAAATGGCCACGGAAAAATGGAATTAAAAGATATGAAAATTTTCCATAAACTTTTAAAAGTATATATATAATTGTCAGCTGCGCTGTTGCCCCTTACTGACCTGCATCAATCTCCTGCAGGTTATGTGCCCAACGGACAAAAACCAAGCTTTCACTGGGTCTTTCAATGGGTCCTTTAACCACTGGAGTGATCTTAACCTAAAGAATCTTAACATATGCTTTAATATTAATGTTGGTGATTAGCCTATTTAGCATGCTATATGTCCCTAAACAAACTGAAAAACAGAAAGCATATCATTCAAGGTGTTTTAGGACTTAACACAGACCCTAATCTATAGAGGCATACATCGAAGACAGGCTCTAAGGCCAAAATGTAACTTTAACATCTATATATTGCCTAACTTTAGATGAGTTACTTAATCATTTTGTGTCTCAAATTTGCTGATATATAAAATAGGGTTGATAATACCAACCTCATGTTAGTAATACGTGTTCCATCTATTTTAATTATTATTTGCTATCCTTACCTCGGAAAACATATGTAAGACTCAAGCGTGCCTGGCATAATGGTGGCATGATCAAAAGGACAGCTACATTTGAAGTTCAAAGTCATGACAATGGGCCCCCATGCAGTAACTGATCGTCCAGCTTCTAGTATGTACAAACTCACTCAGTGCCACCATGAATTCCAATTCACAGTGGTTCTGTAGGCGAGGGCAGAACTGCCACTGTGAGTTTCTGAGACTGCGACTTTTTATGGGAGTTGAAAGCCTAGTTTGTCTCCCAAGGGGCAGGTTTCAAACTGCTCTTAGTTAGCAGGTCCAGGCACAACCACTATGCCAATGGGGCTCCCGATTGCACACAAGGGGGCTTCAAGATGTTGGTGGGGAAATGGAATTGAACAATAATGGCAGATAAGCTCCTTCATGTATGCCTAGAACATTGATAATCAAGAGTGCTCGTCTGGCATAAACCACTGGCTCTCGGACTGAAGAAAAAATTGCTGCTGCCCTTTGAACATGGCAGCAGAGGAAAAGGAAGCAGAGTTGTTTTCATTATGATTCAGTTCTAAGGAGTGAAACCAGGCTACTGGTGGTACCACACGCAGAAATCAGGAAGCTCTGCTGGTGATTGATAAGGTCATGTGTTTCTGCAAAACAAATCATCTAGCCACCAGATCAATCGGACAACCGAGCTGGAAACAGTGAGAAGCCCTTTTCTTTCTGAAGAAGAACAAGTACAACTTCCTTTCATGACAAGGCCTCTTTGTAAGTTCACTCTGCAGGGATTCCCTGTTGAGAGGGAAACAGGGGAGCCACAGAATCTGCAAATACGCCCCAACGTGTACAAAATAGTTTGCCTTTCTGTTAATTATTGTTGCAGATGACAGTGCTCCTTCAAAGCTCCTGATAAAGCATGTCCAGGTAAGGGAGGGGCAAGGAGATTTTTATTTAACTAACGTCATAGTCTGGACATACAGCCACTTAAACCCCTTTGGGGGATGGGTGAGGGCAGAGGGAGAGAGGATGAGGCTGATACGCAGCCAAGATGCAAATGTGTTGAATAGTGCTTCAAAAAGAACATTCATCCAACTATTCTTGCCATTTTCCATTTGGTTCCAAAAGCCAAGCACCAAGAAGGGCTCTTGAGATGAAGCCATTTGGGGTTGTCAAGGAAATTCCAACAAAGCTGGAAGTATTTCCCTCAAGGCTGAGAACAGCAACACCTTTAAGCAGAAGCCATAAGAAAGATACAGGTGCCAAGTCTACTGCCACTGCGGTCTTCTCTTCCTGACCGCAGAAGATGGGGGGATCAGCCAGTGCGGACATTCAGTGAGACCCGGACAATAAGCCAGGTTGGTATGCAAGCTTCTGGAGAGAGTCCCCAAAGTGACCCAGGAGGCAGATGCTGGTGTCTGAGAGTCTTTCACTCTTACTGAGTCACTATCCTTTGAGTGGAGTGAATCATGAGGAGAAACTCAAATCTGACTGGAAGTCTCCTAGCCATGTAGAAGGATATATGACACAGTTTTAAAGACCTGACACAAATTGGTGTACTATCTTTGAAAGGTAATTGGCAATACACTATGACCCAGCAATTTCACTCAAGAATAATTTCTTCTCAAGAAATATTCCTGGAGGCATCCCATGTGTAGTAGACACATGCATTCCAATAAACTGTTGTTGGGTGTCCTCAAGACAATCTGACTGATGATGGCCCCTTGTGACAGAATCAATGTTCCCCACAGAATTTTCTCTGCTGTCACCTTTATAAAATCAGATCATAGGAGTATTCCCTGGAGGAGCCTCTTGATGGGTTCAAACTGCCAACCTTTTAGTTAACAGCAAGTGCTTAACCATTGGACAACCATAAAACCCTGTCACTGGGTCAATGTTGATTCATAGTGATCCCACAGAACAAAGGAAAACCTCATCATCAGATTTCCAGGGCTGCAAATTTGTATAGGAGCAGACTGACTTCTTTCTTTCTCCCGAGGAGCAGCTGATAGATTTGAACAACAGACCTTTGGGCTCCCAGTTGTGATCTTTAACCACTGGGCAATCAAGATGTCTGTGTATATCACCACCCCACCCACTTCTGTTGAACTGATCTGGAGTCAAAGCAACCCTATAGGACAGAGTAGAACTGTTCCATGGGGTTTCTAAAGCAGCAATCTATTCTGAACGCAGTTCAGAAACCACTGGTTTCACAGTGGTTGAACACTGGGCAGCTAACTACAAGATGGATTATTTGAATCCACCAGCTGCTCCACAGAGAAAAGAGGTGCAGTCAGTTTCTGGAAAGATTATAGTCTTATCATTCTCTGTGGTATAGGGTCAGCATGATGGCCAAGGTATTGCTTTGTTTGTTTTTCTATCTTTAAAGAAATAGAATGCAATTCCTTTCTCTTGCAGAGATAGTTATGGGTTTGAAAGGTTGAGCTTTTGATTAGCATTAAAGAGTTTAACCACTTTGCCAATAGACAGATAGATGGAAAGACAGACAAAAATATAAATACATCTAAATATATAAACCAGTAGGCATAAAAAGTCTAGGATATGTTACACTAAACTGTTAGTGGCTATTTTGAAGAGATTTCAAGGAAATTCCCTTTCTATTGTATTTGCTTTTTCTTTGTTTGAAATTTTACAACTTTGAATAAATGGAGTCAGAAAAAAGCAAAACAGTAGGGCAGGGGGTGTTCAACAAACCCAGGGACAAGGGAACAACAAGTGATCTAAAATCCATGGTGAGGAGGGCACAGTATGGCTGGTTGGGCTTGATCAAGGGCAATGTAGCCAAGAGGAATTACTGAAACTCAAATGAAGGCCAAACATGACAGTAGTACGAGAGGAAAGTAAAAGGAAATAGAGGAAAGAATTAGGAGGCAAAAGACATTTACATAGGTCTAAATACATACATGTACATATATATATATTTATATATATATATAAAATGATAGGGAACTAGATCTATGTACATATATTTATATGTTAAGTATTAAGGTAGCAGATGGACATCGGGCCTCCACTCAAGTACACCCTCAATGCAAGAACACTTTGTTCTAATAACCCAGCATTCTGTGATGCTCACCTTCCTGACAAGATCTCTGAAGACAAAATGGGTGCATAAGCAAATGTGGTGGAGAAAGTTAATGGTGCACGGCTATCAAAAGACATAGCATCTGAGATCTTAAAGGCTTGAAGATAAACAAGTGGCCATCCAGCTGAAAAGCAACAAAAGCCACAGGGAGGAAGCACACCAGCCAGTGTGCTCATGAGGTATCGACAGGATCAGGTATCAGGCATCAAAGACCCAGAACAAAAAATCATATCATTGTGAATGATGGGGAGCACAGAGTGGAGAACAACGCCTATCTGTAGGCAACTGGACATCCCTTACAGAAGGGCAACAAGGAAAAGAAAAGCCAGTCAGGGTGCAGTATAGCACCAATGAAACACACAATTTCCTCTAGCTCTTTAATGCTTCCCCCACCACTCCCTAGTATCATGACCCCAGTTCTACCTTACAAACCTGGCTAGATCAGAGCATGCACACTGGTACAGATAAGAGCTGGAAACACAGGGAATCCAGGACACATAAACACCTCAAGATCAATAATGAGAGTAGATACACCAGGATGGGGAGGGAAAGATGGGGGGAGAAAAGGGGAGCCAATCACAATGGTCTACATATAACCGCCTTTCAGGGGGATGGACAACCGAAAAGTGGGTGAAGGGAGACAATAGTCCATGTAGGACATGAAGAAAAATAATTTATAAATTATCAAGGGTTCATGAGGGAGGAAGGAGAAAAATGAGAAGCTAATACCAAGAGCTCAAGAAGAAAGAAAATGTTTTGAAAATGATAATGGCAACAAATGTACAAATGTGCTTGACACAATGGATGGATGGATTGTTTTAAGACCTGTACAAGCCCCCAATAAAATGATTAAAAACAACAATATACAATACTCCAGGTAAAAAGATGCCTCACTCACTCACCACTGAGTCAATTCCAACTCACAGTGACCCTACAGGTCAGGACAGAATGGCCTCTGGGAGTTTCCTAAACTGGATCTGTTCATGGGAGTAGAAAGCCCATTACCTAGTTATTACCTCGCTTCACCTGCTACGGCGTACGTAGCTCCAAACATTCCACTCCAGTCTTCTTCCCCCCTCTGCCACCTCTCCCATCTCATTTCTCCCTTAGGTCTTTACTCCGACATTTTGTTCAGTCTACAACTCTTTTCCTCCAGATTTTAATGGTGAATTCTCCTGCCTAAAATAGCTACCCTGTGCTACTGTTTTATTTCAAGATAAAACTTATCACAACGTGAATTTATGCTAGTCATTTGTTTTTATTGTTGATTCTCTTTCTCAAAAAAATTGAAACTCCATCAGTTAAAAAATATATGTTTCATTCATTTCTCAAATCCTATCATTAAAAATGCTGTCTACCACAGAATATACTTTTTGAGAAACTGAATGAATGTGATGGATGAATTCACATCAGAGTAATAGGCAGCTATGGGATGATTTAAAAGTTAAATTTATTGTGGCTTTACAATTACTTGAAACCACAGTTCTAGAGTTTCACACATCTTTTTTTTTTTTTTTTTGGTCTAAGAACAGGAGATAGAGTTCCGCTTTCTTCTGACATATTTATCCATATCATTTTAAAGCTGACATAGAATTGGTTTTAAATAAATGCTAGTCTTCTGATCAAGACAAATGGCTCTGAAAGCAGCTCCACATTAGAAGATTCAACTCTCTCGATTCCAACAGGTCCCCGTTTTTGACTTCTGTATTGACACCAGGGCTTCGCAAACACTACTTGAAAACCATTCATTCATAAAGTTTTAAGAATATGAGTGAGGTCATAGAGTGAAAGAAGGAATATTCGGTCGCGAGCCAAAAAGGAGCTGACAAACTTCAGAACTGACTTTGGGTTTAAGTGATCTAAATAGCAAATGGAAGCATTTTGAAAGGGGCTTGAAAGATCTCAGGCAGAGAGGGCAGACACGCCCTCCAAGCACACACCCTGCAGACGGAAGGACGGCCGGAGCGGCTGAGACACACAAGCGCCCTGTGGTTCTGACCAAAGTGGTGCAGACTGATGAAGGCAAGCAAGTGTAACCATCTCCTCCCAACGTGGCTTGTGGCTTGTTCGCAGAGTTCCACCGATTTGGTTCCATTTGGAGCTCTCTTGATCCCTGCCGGGACGCTAAGGAAACAGGTGGATTGCCTGATATCTGAGCCTTTCTGAGCCACTCCACTTTCCCTGAGTGAGGGCGTGAGACCACAAAGCGCTCGGTAGCCAAGCACAGGGTTTCTGGCTGAGCTGTGAAAAAGAAAGGAGGGGCCGTTATACTTTTCAACTGCTCTGAATAGGAAACAGTTACTAAGGCTAATGGGAGCTTTATAGGGACCTGGGGTGGAAATGTGCCTTCAAAATAAATGAAACGGGCATCCCAGCTGACCTTGGTCTTCTATTACATGTGTGGAAGAACAGGATTAGGTGTCTTCAATTAGCGCATGTGTTTGTCTGCATTGTGTTTTAAGGAAGTCACGGTGCAGCAATTTCAAACTTGTCGACAGCTTAACAATCTCATCCCTATTCTTCGACAAAAAAATGTTAAATTGAGATTTTCTGTTTCTGCAAAGACCAAGTTTCCCCAAATAGAAATGAAGGCAGCTAAGCATATTTTAATATAATACGAAATCGATGGTATTCAAAAATGACTGTAATACACTTTAGGAATTAACCTTAGGCCAAATTCCACCAGGAGATGTGTGGGACAAATTCTAAGATAGGCTAGCTAAATAATGACTATCACGGAAATCTTGACCTGACAAGGAGCTTACAAGGTTGTACGATTCTTCAGCGCCTCCTTGAGAATCTTCTATGTCCACTGCCATATCTAACTTCTGTTTTTGCTGGAAATGGGACATGTCTCGGTGAGACGTTACATTACTGATACACTTGGAAGAAAAGAAAAGTCAAGGCCTTTTCATGTCACCACCACTGCTCAGAAGATACATTGCTACTGTCGTTCGGGGCTAGCCAGGAGTCTCTGATGCCAGGAACCTTGTGCATCACAGAAAGAAATGTCCAGCTACACACCACCCTCACTAGCAGTGCTATGTTGGTGCTCACTGTTACAGCCACTGCGACAATTCAATGGTATTTCTACAACAGAGTTTTGGCTAAAGGTAAACTTAGGAGAAAGATGAACTACTTCCATACTCAAATGAAAATGGCATCACTAACCCTACCCACCTCGGTAAGCATCCATCGCACTTGTGAAAGTTTGAAAGAATACCAAAAGGAAAAAGTGGGGTCCATAAATTTAAGGTCATTAGAGTAGATAACAATAATTTTTTTAAAAAACCATCCACAGCAACAGGATAAAAGATGATGCACATAGATTTTCTATTTGATGAGCTCCAGAGGTATTTTTTTCCATCTATTTCTCCCGGGTGCTTTTATGCTTAATAAATGTAACAGCCAAGGTGGAATATTATCGAAGCACCTACATTTTGGCTATGTTCTTCTTCTGCTGTTAACTATTTTTTAGCTATTTCTCAATAAAGTGCATAAGTGTGACAGAGCTAGGAAGAGAGTACAGTCCACTGATTTGTTTCTTCTGTTTTCCCAAAACACAACCTCATAAAAATGTGCCCTCAAAGTTTTCTCCTACAGAGCTGTCTGAAAGAGACATTCGGTTCACTTTGTAGCTCTGGACATTGAAGCCATTGCTTATGCTCCTGGGAAGGGCCATCGCTCCGGGAAGCTGGGAGGTGCCCTCACAGTGGTCCAAGCAGAATAATCAGTCCGTCAGAAACTTCTGTCCTGCTCAGATGGATGTTTGGGGGCCAACTTGGACCCACACACAGAATGAGTTTGACTTGACTGCCAAGCTCATTTCTAGGACATTGACTAATTAATTATAAAAGCTTTTTCAAACCAAATTTGAGCCTGGCAACTTTTATTTCCTACTGCAATAGTGAAAAAAAAAATAGGTTAAAAAAATAAAAGCTCCAGTTCTATTTGTGTGTGTGTGTGTTGCCATAGTTTCGTCTTATTTGCAAGCTCATTTTCTTCTTCTTGCCCTAAAATGATCCAGGAGCATCTGGAATAGAAGTTAGCAAAACACTGAGCACAGACACTGGAAACACTCATTTGCATTCGTCCTCCGTAATAAGCAATACCATGGGTTAGTTATAAAGCATCTTCACACTGTATAATAGAAAGCAAAAGGTGGAACTTCTTCTTTTGAAGGCAGAGAATTGACTGGATTATCTATGATTTCTATAATAAATTTAGGGTAAATGTATAATTCCTCTTACAGTATAAGATAAAAGAATAATTTTACTATTTTTTGCTCTCTCAAAAAATAATAAAGCCAGTTGCCTATATCTTTGAGGGAAGAGGTTAGGATTTCCATTGGTTTAAAAATATATCTCCTTTATTTTTTGGAAGCTTTGATATTTTTTAATTCAACATACATCATTTTATACCTACTAATGTACCATATTAATGAAAAACTACCCTTCCAAAGATATCCAGCTATATGGAAAAATGACCCCATTTTTAAAAGAATGCAAGTAGCAAGGTTAAAAATCTCTTTGCTCTTCATTTATTTTGAAAAGATATACTTTATGTTTTAATAGACAAATAAACATATAACTAACAGGACTAACTTAGCAGTCATTATCACCTTTACCTGAAATATCCCCCAAGAGAAACAATTACTTACATTTCTTAGCCTTTTACAGTTTACCACAGCACTTTTTAAAATACATTATCTCATTTAATCCTCACTTAATCTCATTTAAACCTGTAATTACTATGCAAATAAGACTGTAAATGCTAGAATCAAAAATTAAAATATTATCTTGGAAGCTTCAAAACCCTTCAAAAAGACTCTTTCCTCTTTCCTTGGGGAAAGTACAACCCCCATTCTCTCCTCATGGTCCACTTAAAGTTAGGGATCATAATCTCTAATCTTTTCCCAGAAACTCTTATATACGGATTTAGTGTGTCAAAAATTCTTTGCTTACCTGGTCCTTCTCGGGTTTATCAGAAATGTCATTCAGACTGGAGGAAGTCAGATTCCTGTGGGTCAAGGCTGGGCTGCCTGGCAAAACAAAAGTGAATGCTAATTAAGCCCTCCTTTTCAAAAGCACAGGAACCCTTGGGTGTCTACTTCACACAAAGGAGAAGATGAGAATGGGCATGGTGGGGGTGGTTGGGCCACAGTACAGTTCTCATGGAGAGTTTTCTGGAGTCCGGGTTGGAAAAGAATCACATTTAATGGACAATATGTAATATTTCAGTCATCTTTCCCGGTTCTATTTTAAGATAATAAAAATTAACTTATTTCTTGTCTTTTGTCATTGCCCTCTATAAAAATCCTAATTTAGCGAGTTACCTTTTCTCTTCTGTATCTGGCAGAGACTGGCTCACGCTTCCTCTTTGGCACAGCTCACCCTTGAATGCAGGCCCCAGCATCCTCCGATTCAGTTATCTACCTATTTCCAAGAGCATCGCTCAAGCTCAGCAATTCAAAAACACACTAGTGTTCTCTCCTCTAGCCAACACTATCATCGGGAAGCTGCCGCCTTAATGAGTATGCAATCCAGGATCCTTGGGTTTTGCCTCAAAAAAAGACCTCTCACAAGTTCCTTTTAAATGTCCCCATTCCCATTTGCCAGAGTAAACTAAGCAGGTGCATTCTTCTCCCTTAGCATACCAAACTTCTTGTTTGAGTCCAAAAATAGAGGACACCAGGAATACTACATGGGAACCCGTTTCCCTGGCAATATAGATGCTATGCATAAAACACCCATGCAATGATTTCGGATACCATTAAAGAAGAAGTGAGAAGAGGACCATCTAAGAGAGCAATAGACCATTTTAAAGTAGGCCATGTTAATCAATAGAACACTAAACATTCATTCTGCAGTGGACCCTGGAATTTCCAGGCTTACTAAGCCAGAGTGCTTGACCCAATGCCGGCAGGGTGCTGAGTCATGCATTCATCATTAATCCACACGGATCTGACTCAGGCTGGTCTTCACAGCGAGAGGACAAGGGGTAAAAGTAAGCACCCACAGAGAAGCAACAAGCCCACATGGAAGAAGCACACAGCCTGTGCAATGTGAAGACCCCAAACAAACAAACAAACAAACAACCATATTGTTGAGAACAAGGGGGATCAGAGCAGAGGGCCAACCATTTGTACACAATGGAACATGCCCTCACAGAAGGGTCACAAGGAAGGGGTGAGTCAACTAGGACGCAGTAAAGCACCAAGGAAACACACACTATTCCTCTGGTTCCTTGAGGCTTCCTCACCCCCCACTATCATGACCCCAGTCCTGCCTTTCACTGTGGGCTCGACCACAGCATGTACACAGGTACAGGTAAGACATAAGAGCTCACGACACACAGAATCCAGGAACAGGAATGGGAGTAGGGATACCAGAAGAATAGGAAGAAGGTGGGGAGGGGTGGGGAGAAAAGAAGAAACCGGTCGCAATGATTGACATATAACCGCACAACACACACCTCCAGGAGGACAAGCAACAGAAACCATGGAGGAAGGAAGACAGCGCTCAGTATAAGATATGAAAATAATAATAATGTATAATTTATCAAAGGGTCACTTGAGGGGCGGGGGAAGAAGCAGATGCCAAGGGCTCAATAGACAGTAAATGTCTAGAAAATAATGATAGCAACATATGTACAAATATGCTTGATATAACTGATATATGGATATTATAAGAGCTGTAAGAGCCCCCAATAAAATGATCCTTTAATAAAAAATGTTAAAGAGAAAAGAAGCACCCGAGTTCAAATACAGCTTTACATTTGCTTCCAGATAACTCTTTGGGCTACAAATTTTAGTTCCTGCAGGACAAAACTTTAAAACCTAATCTCACAAGAGACTAAAAAAGTTTATTCCTAATAATCGACCCAAGAGCCGTGAGTCTAGAACCGCAACCTTTTCAATGATGTCACTGCTTTTAACTACTGGATCAGAAGAATCATAATTTTCTTGGGCTGACAAGACAGGATATTTTTCCACTCTGCTGCATTTCATTGAGTAAGCATGCCCTAGATCTTTTAAATCCTTTACCTGGGGGTGGGGGTGTATTTTAATCTAGGAAAATTTTGAGCATAGGCATTTTCCAAAGGAAAGTAACATCTGAGAAACTGTTTTGTGGGCATCATTAAAAGAACCCCTTAGAAAACTCACAGTGCCTTCTTTGAATCACATACCAGGTTGATTATGCTCACCCAATACAAAAGACACCAGGTAATACCTTCAAATAATTCTGGGCTTGAGACTGATATAAAATAATGAGTAGGTATAATTTTCCACTTTATAGTAACAGAGTGGTTACGTATTGAGCTGCTAACCGCAAGATCACCAGTTTAAAACCACCAGCTGAGCCCAGGGAGAAAGCTGGTGTTCTCTACTCCTGCACAGAGTTTCCGTCTCAGAAACCACACGGGGCAGGGCTACCATGTTCTATTGGGTCACTAGGAGTTGTTATCGACCCAACAGCAGTGAGTTTGGTTTTTTGTTCTGTTTTTTAGTTATTAGGTGGGCACAAATTCAGTGTGAATTAATGAACAAATCTAACTAAAATATTCTTAAGGCAAAGAAACGCTAGTGTGCATCATCAAAACGGCAATCTAAATTAATTTTATGTAAGTAAAAAGATAAAACTGATTTGTAGTTATCAAATCAATTGTACGTAAATGGTGGTGCTGAAATAATGTGAAAATAGTTTTTCATAAGTACTTTAAATTTCCTGAACCATAGCCTAAATCCATGCTTTGCTGTGGAAACCCTTTATAAATATTGCAAAAGGACATTTCAGCCCAAGTACTGTCCTGGCTGCTGCAAAATCTGCATAGGCTGAAGATAGATGAGTGGGGTTTTTATGATGATGATGACAATGTCAGGGGTGTCCTAACCTTTCTAAGAAATCTGTTATCCTGCTTCACTCTCCCTCGGCTCTGTGAGACAGTTCTGCTGTGGGTAGCCCTCGCGGAGGGGTGAGTAAGTGCTCAGCTGCTAACCAAAGGTGATGCTTGGAACTCACCAGTGCTCTTAAAGAGAACAAGGTGGCAGTCAGCTTCCGAGAAAACTGCAGTCTTAAGAACTCTACTCTGTCCGGTAGGGTCCCTTCAACTCAGAATCGGCGTGAAGGCAATGGTTTATCCACAGCCAAACGACTTGGGGGCAGAGAGAGAAAGGCACAGGGCCAAGGAGATACAAGAACCCCGATAGGGAAAATAAAGAGAGGGATGTTACAAAGCAATGAAAACCATCATCCTTCCGAACTTGATCTGGTTCTCTGTAATGAAAGTAATTAATATGAACAGTATCACTAATATTTTACTTTCAGATGCACAGAAGGAATTCAAAAGTCAACCATTCTAGGAAACGGTTGATCCGCATTCTTCAAGCTGTCCCCACCTCCCCTCCTACCAAACTACCACCATATTACCAATAACCCTCTGAACCAGAAACAAATGCTTTCCATTTTGTGATGTTCTAAACTAATAATACAAGTGGGGTTCACAAAATGTGGTCCCTAGATCATCAATAGTAGTATTTCCCTGAGCACTGTTTAGAAATCTATGTTCTCAGGCCTCACCCTAGACTCCCTATATAACAACTCTGGGTGGGTGGGGAGCCAAGCAATGGGGATTTTAACAAACCCTCCAAGTGGGTCTGAAGCATGCGAAAGTTTGAGACAAACTGGTTTACATAACCCAGTTATCTGAAGAGAAAGATATTCTCAGGATGCAATTGAGTTGAAGGGGTTTCAAAAGGTTGGTGGGAAATGCGACTAAAAAATAATGGAGCATCTCCAAGAATTTTTGAAGCCCCCTAGTGTGTACATTAGAATAGGCAGAGGGATACTTTGAATAACCTGACACCTTTCCCAGTCACGGATATCAGAACTATCGTACCTCAAGCAAATGAAAAGTCCTCTCCACAAAAGTGGGCTACTTGTATTTTCCACAACGTCTCCTCCTCGTGGACCAATAAATAAATGTGTTTGGGAAGCTCATTGCTGAATCAGCATTTTGCAGAAACCGTAACACCCAAATCACGGAAGACAAGGACAAGAGCCAATAAATTACAGGTCAGATTATATCTGGGAATTCATAACTTGTGAACAGCATTTTAACAAACCAGGAGCGCTGTTACACAAGATGTATCTAAAACAACATTCTGCTCTGCATATTTTTGCACCTGGTATTTAGTAATAAACAGTGTTTCAGCATCTCTGATGTTGAGTTCTTAAACTATAATACAAATTCATTAATCTGTAACTTCAAGGAACTGTGGATCATGGAGAAAAAAATGCCATCATGTATGGGAAAGGTGCGATACCAGAGTACCCTACAGTATACTACTTCTTGCACAGATGGTAATGTGCTCACTCAATGCTAATAGGTTCTTTCATCTAAAACCCAGGTCATATAAATGCTTTAGGATTGCTTGTACCCCAAAGAAACTATTTTTTAAAATTTGTTTAAACTTGATTATTTTGAGAAAATAATTTCTTCTAACCTGTAGCCATAATTCATTTCCATGTCACTATTATCTGACTACAAGCAAGGCCCCAGAATACAGTTATGAGTAAGTCTTATTCCTCAATCTTTCATTAAGTAGAATTTGTACATAGGCCAGAAAATGTAGGTACAATTTTTATCTAACAGGGGCTACCCAATGTTCGTCTTGGTATATAACGCTTCTTTCTAGCCATGAAAGAATATAAAGAAACACTTCTAGAAAACACGCGTAGCCTAATAAGCAAACACTGAGCCCACTGCTGTCAAGTTCATTCTGATTCGCAGTGACCCCATAGGACACAGTAGTACCGCCCTAGCCTATGATCCTTATGGAAGAAAACATCCCATCTTTCCCCTGCAGAGTGGCTGGTAGGTAGCTTTAGACACAGTGCCACTCAGACTCTTGGACATAATAATCCAACAATGATCATAATTATACAGGGCCTGCCAAAGGTTGTGGGAAAATGACATTATATTTTAATTCCATTCTCCAGGAATTGTTTTGAAAATTCAAGAAAAACAAACTCACTGCCATGGAGCTCCCCATCAACGCCAGCTCATGGCTCCCCTGTTGGACGGGGCACAGAACGGCCCGGGAGTTGCAGAGACTGCTCACTCCACCCAGGAGTAGAAAAGCCTGTCTCTCTCCCATAGAGCGGTGACAGCTTGGAAGTGCTGCGTCTTCGATCGCAGCCCCAGGCATAAGCACTACTGTCATGTTCTAATAGTTCTATTGGCGTAAAATTCGCATATCATAGGAGTTGTGTAATCAATCGTCAGCACAATCAATGACAGATCATTTTCTGCTACTCCTACTCGTTATTGTTCACTCCCCTTCTACCCTCAACCTCCTCAACGATGCCCCTAGTAATTATTAATCTAGTTACTGTCTCTATAAATTTACCTATCCTATCATACAACATACAAACAAGAAACAAACAACAACGAGAAACTCAACAACAATGACAAAACAAAAACAGAAAAAACATCAATCAAACAGAAAATATTAAAAACGGAAACCACTGTAAAATGGGTCAAAGGGAGATAAATTGATATGGTTTTACATTGTGACCTAAGTACATCTATGATATTTTAATTTAAATGCTGTTTTGAGAGGAAGGTTGTTCACATCCTTGGACTATGTATAGTCACAGGGGTTCATTGGGGGCTTACTCCATGTGGGGACCTGGCAAATAAATTTTGGGCTCTGCTGTCATCAGTAGGCTTCTGCAAAGTGAGTGTTCAGAATTTAAACTCTGCTACAATTCCCTCCTTCACACTTGAGTTTTACTATTTACATCCTTGGATCACACGGGCTGGTGTGCTTCTTCCATGTGGACTTAGTAGATGCCTCACTTAGATAGATGCTTTGTTTGAAGGCACCCCTTTGTATCATGATCCATTGTATAAACTTCAAATATTTTAATATTTAATAAATAGACTTTGCAAAGAGTGCTTAGTACAATTGTATATTACTTGAATAGTTGTATCTAAGTAGCCGAAGGCTGCCTGTAGAATAAAAAGTAAGTTTTGAAGAATCACATTTTCAAGCAGTTTCACATAATCAAAAACAATTTCATTTTCAAAGTATCTACTTGGCAGGTACATATTGCCTTCTGTAGATTAATTATGTTCTGTACGTTTAAAGTGATTATTCTTTAGCACATATGAACCAATTTATAAAGTCCTTTGAAGTCATGACTAGTAAATAATAGATGAGGGTAAAGAGAGTTAGGAGAATGTTCCGATTAAGCATAGAAGATATTTAAATAGGGAGACGTTACATAAAATTATAAACATGGATGTAGTAAACTCCCCTCACAGCCCCTTCACTTCATACCTCTAACAATTGAGCTAACTGAGAAAACAGCAACAAGCTCAAACAAAGAGCACGCGGCCTACAGAATACACCAGTATTTTATTCTTAATAATAACTAATGATATTAACACAAAAAATAATGAAATAACAGTCATATAGCTAAATCCTCGCATGCGTGTCAAAAATTCAGAGGTAGGAGTCTGATTTGAACTGCTTGGGACCCCACAACTAATAACAAATGTGGTTGCAGAATCAACTAGGTGAAAATCCAATCCCGTGGCACTGACGTTCACTCAAACTCACAGTGACGACTGGACAAAGCCGAGCAGTCCCGTGGGAGTTCTCACGCGGTCACCGCTCAGACTGCCACCTCCTTCTTCCAATGAGTCTCAATAGATTCGAGAGGCTGACCTGCTTATCCGCCTGACCGCTTTCACCAGGGCCTCACCAGGGTAACTTAGTTTCAGAATAATACATGTTACAGCTTTCTGCACATCACCAACATTCTTTTTCCCCCTTTGTTGACAGAACAACGTACTACAAAATAGCTATATTCAAGATTATGATCAACTAAATGTAGGGCTCCCCAAACCCAAACAATCCTACCACCCCTGAGTTGATTCTGACTCAGGGTGACCCCACAGAGCAGAGCTGCCTCCGTGGGCTTCTGAGGGAGTACATCTGTACTGCAGCCGAAAACCCCATCCTTCTCCAGCAGAGCCGTCTAATACATAACCCGCGAGGGCAACAGAGCCCTTCACTGCATGCGAGGGGCTTTCATGTGCATGACCAACCCTTGGAGGTGAGTGGTAGAATTACCACTTTCATGAAATCAAAATGCAGTTCAAAGAAGTTCCATTCATGGTCCCAAGGCAAGTGATAAAACTGACTTCAATCTGGATCTCGTAATCTCAACCTATTTGCCTCTGATAGGGAAAAAAAAAACACCAAGTCTAATTTCATGTTACTTTCACAAGTCAACATGCAAATTTCATCATTCTGATGAAGATAAGGGCTTAATGGGCAGCCACAAAATGATATCCTATTTTTCACATCAATTAAGTGCAATATTACACCACTAAATTGGTGTGGTGGTTACATGTCAGGCTGCCAACCAAAAGATCAGCAGATCAAGACCACAGCTCTCCATGGAAAATAGATCAAGCTTTCTACTCCCACAAAAACGCCAGTCTTGGCAACAACCCACAGGGGCAGTTCTAGCTCGCCCTGTAGGATCATCACAAATCCAATGGACTCAATGGCAGTGAGTCTTTGGAGAGATCTGTAAGGGAGGTATGTTCTTGAGAGTTTAGCTACTGCTGAAAACCATGTGTAACCCTTTGCTCCTCTGTTTTCATAAAGAAAGAAAAAGCCGTTTCATAAATAAATAAGGAAAAAACAGAGAACTAAGCTTCTGTGTCACTCTTCTCTGTGGTTAAATAGCAGCAAAAAATAACAGCTCTGTGACAGATACAGAGGACGGCAAAAGCCTTATCCAATGAGATCAGTTAACATTAAGTCAATTCGGATCCAAAGCAAACTTTTCAAGACATAAGTCTTCACAGGAGCAGTCTCATCATTCTGCCATAGCGTAGCTGGTGGAGTTGAATCCTGGGCCTTTCTACTGGAGTCCCACACCTAATCCACAGCACCACCCAGGCTTCTTAGTCCCGGGATTGTAAAAGCAATAATGGCATAGCCACCTGTGTGTAACATCCCACAGTAGACCGATCGCCAGGCTCCATTATTCCCATCTGGGTTTTCCACACTTCAATTGACCTCAACTCCAAGATTGTCCCCATTACACTGAAACAGAACTAGAGGCTACAGAGAACCAGTGAGGTTACTTGTAATGCGTTTGGATAAGAAAACCAGAAGAGCTGTAAGAGCCCCAATAAAATGATTAGAAAAGAACATCTGAAAGGACTGGCTGAAAGCTTTGATTTTGTCAGACCAGTTTCTCAGTCTCCCGTGACAATCAAATATCAATAGATGTCCCTAACCATCCCCCCCCAAAAAAACATTAATAAGCATGTAAATTTAGGACCTCCAACTCATGCCTATTCCCCACTCACAAATGAAAAGCAGAAATATTTAAAATTTAAGTATTATATTTTTAAAAGTTTAAAAGATCACCAAAGCAACACCTTTGAAGGACTTTCATAACTAAATGAAAATTAATTGGAGTATTTTGCTTGCCTTTTACTGCATGTTTTGGTCTGTTTGTTGGTGAGGTACTGAATGATGCTTGAACACAATCCAACCTCTATGAGTCCAGAGCCTAGTCCTGGGTTTGTCTTGCCCAGGCTATTTCCTCAGAGCCTGGCACCAATGGCAGTTAATAAATACTTGTGAATGAATGGATAATAGCAACCGAGTCTCGTTTTACCTCCATTTGAAGTCACTACTATAAACACTACCTCCTGTTCAAAGTCTCTTTCGCATGGAGGCAGATGCTGTGTGCACCCAGGAGCCTTCAGACTTGGAAAGTCTTGAACGAGGAAGAACTCTGTAGCTGGCGCAGAACTACCAGAAGCGCAAGGCTGTGCCGATTGCCTGGAAGCCTGTCAGCTGAAGTGGGAACAGAGGTAAGCTACAGTGAAGGGTAGAGGTGAAACGCCCCGCTAACAAAGGACCAAGAAGTGAAATTGAGAGAAGACCTGAAGAGAGTATTAGTGCTTCAACTAGGAAAAGGAAAGCCTGGGTTAGGAAAATGCAAAGGAATACTGAAATCACTGGAAGAAGGTGACTGGAAAATAAAACACATTTGGAAGGGGGACGAAGACATCAAAAGACCCAGATAACTATCAAAGCATGCGAGCCCAGTTCTGGCCAACATTTGACATCATTTCTACTGTGTGGGACAAAGGCATCCTTCGATGGGGAGCTGGACGTGTGCAGAGGTGAAATCACAGCAAATTCGAATCAGGAGCATAATAGACGCAGCTGAGTTCCCAAGACCGCACTACCACCATGCTCTCCTCTTAACCACCATTCTCTGTCCCTCTGAAACCTCTCGTGTTCACGTTCCCCTGATAACCTTTCTGACCTCAGCTTCTTTGACACTGCTCTCTCCTGTTCGTGAGTTTTCTAAGAATTCTGCCAGCTTTTCCCTAGACTCTGAGGAAGCATTCATAAACAAGACTAGAAAACTGACCAAATAGTACTACAAAGTACTTCAACGAATCTACAGTCCTCGAGGTTACAGGTGATTCTCAGTCTCTCTCTCTCACTCACACACAAGAGCACACACAAGCATGCATTTACACAGATATACACACTTATAAAGTCATAAACAAACTTATTCCCCCTAAGAAAAAAGTAACTAAAAGTATATGAAATAATGCAGCTCACAAAAGAAGAAAGAGAAAGAAAAGTACCTTTAGCAAGCCTATTAGTATATTAGTATTAGTATTAGCTAGTAAAAGAATATGTGGGAAAAATCAGTCAATGATGGATTATGACAGAAGTGAACTAGCATGCTTCATCCTTCCTGCCAAAGAGGCATTAACCCCAAATGATTTTCATCAAATACCCCTAAATCAATACTGCCATAAAAAAATCAAAGTATAGATGTACCACTGAAAATTACAAATGTAATTAATAATGGCACTAAGACTAATGATACAAACATATTTGAAGAAAAAAAGTATCTGAACAAACTAGGTAAAATGTTCTATCACACAATACAATATAATAACGAGTATCTATGACTAAGAAGGCAGCTCTAATGGTGCTGTCGGGTAAGGGTCGGAGGAGAAACCACAGTTCGGCAGTTTAAACCCACCAGCCACTCCACGGGAGAAAGACGAGGCAGTCGGCCCCGGTAAGATGCACAGCCTCAGAAATGCAGAGAGGCAAGTCTACTCGGTTCTGCGAATCGAAATCAACTCAACGGCAGTGAATGAGTGAGAAGGCTGATGAATCAGAAATAACAAGATAAGCTTACTAACTCGAATACAAAATTAACCATTAAACAATTTAGAAAAAATTCAAAGAGTTAAATAACAGTAATTGTCATGAGAGACGTGCCCACAAACAGTAATACAAATGGAGAAGAGTTTGCCTTTCCATATTTCTATTTCATAATCATTTATGCATAAAACTTTTATAAAATTATAATAATTTATGCATCATATGGAAAAATAAATAATTATACTAAATTTTGTGTCCGTATCTGAATTTCAGTTAAAACATCATTTTACTTTTAGCATTTAAAAAAAATAATTCATCCTGACCACCCAGGGGAAGGGGAAGGGTATTGTTTGTGTCTCCACAGGGAAAGAGGAACCAGATTTAAAGCCAGTGCCAGATGAATGCAGCCTGTTGGCAAGGAGTGGGGAGCCAGTGGAAGGGCCTGAGGGCTCGGCCCCCATGCCAGCTATGTGGACAACAGCCCCTCCCCCCAGAAGAAGCTACTTGAGAGGAGGGCACTGAAGCTGCAGTTAGGGGAGAGGGGCATGTCTGATCAGAGCACATGGGAGCATTTGGGGAGGAAGAGAGAGGGGAGCACATCCTGACCCACCAGGCCTGGAAGACGACATCCCTACTCTGAACAGCCTGTGGACAGAGTGGACAATATGGCTGATCCCACCACGAGACACGCCATCCCTTGATGGCCCCGGGCTCTAGGGGACAACACTGGAGACTCAGTGTTGGGACTGGCCCAGACTGACCCTGAGACACCAAGGCAAACCACAAAAAGCTTGCGGCAAAGTAACCGCGGGAGCAGAGCAGAAAGCCCCCGAGGGAGTACAAAGGACAGACTTGGGGGCCAGAGCATGGTACCCCATCGGTCTTGACTGAAGGACACGCCTAGAGAGCAAAAATCAGACCTTGATCTATTTACTGGTTTTTCTTTCTGCTTAAAAATTTTTTTTTTTGTTTAATTAACTTATTCTTCTATGGGTAATTGGTTTCCTTTTTTGTTGCCATCGCTGTGCTGTCACTGGTTGCCTATCTTGCTATGGCTTGGTTTTTTTATGCATATTAGTATCTCTACTAGATAAGATCTATCTAGATAAGATAGACTGGATGAATAGTCTGGAGGAGAAAACAACGGGGCCAATGGTTCCGGGGGGACACGGGAGAGGAGGAGGTGGGGGTAAGGAGGTGGTGCTGACCAACCCAGGGACAGGGGAGCAACAAGTGATCCAAAATCAGTGGCAAGGAGGGTGCGAGAGGCCTGGCAGGGATTCAGCAAGGGCAATGTAACCAAGAGAAATTACTGAAACCCAAAGGAAGGCTGAGTATGATAGTGGGACAAGAGGAAAGTAAAGGGAAATAGAGGAAAGGACTAGGGGACAAAGGGTATGTATAGAGGTTTTAAGACTGGAATGTACATATGTAAATATATTTATATAAGGGTGCGGGAAACAGATCTACGTGCATATATTTATAGGGTTAGTATTAGGGCAGCAGATGGACATTGGGCCTCCACTCAAGCACTTACTCATTGCAAGAACACATTGTTCTTTTAAATTGGCATTCCAGGATGCACACCTTCCCGAGTCGATTGCTGAAGAAAAAGGTGAACATAAGCAAAGGTGGTGAAGAAAGCTGATGGTGCCCAGCTACCACAAGATATAGCGTCTGGGGTCTTAAAGGCTTGAAGACATACAAGCGGCCATCTAGCTGAGAAGCATCAAAGGCCTTATGGAAGAAACACACCAGCCTGTCTGACCACGAGTTGTAGAAGGGATCAGTTATCAGACATCAAAGAACTTAAAATCATACCAGTGGGTGCCCGCTCTACTGACACAATCACTGAAGACAAATGTGTGCAAAAGCAAATGTGGTGAAGAGAGATAACAGTACCCGGCTATCAAAAGATATAGCATCTGGGGTCTTAAAGGCTTGAAGTTAAACAAGCAGCCATCCAGCTGACAAGCATCAAAGCCCACATAGAAGAAGCACACCAGCCTGTCTGACCATGAGGTGCAGAAGGGACCAGTTATCAGACATCAAAGAACTAAAAATCAGATCAGTGGGTGCCCACCTTCCTGATACGATCACTGAAAACAAAGATGTGTATAAGCAAAGGTGGTGAAGAAAGCTGATGGCCTGGCTATCAAAACATATAGCATCTGGGGTCTTAAAGGCTGAAGATAAACGAGCGGCCAACTAGCTCAGAAGCAACAAAGTCCACATGGAAGAAGCACACCAATATGTGTGGCCATGAGCTGTCAAAGGGATCGGATGTCAGGCATCAAGGAACAAGAAATTATGTCATTGTAAAAGTGGGTGACTGCAGAGTGGAGACTCAGAGTCCATCGACTGGCAACAGAACATCCCCCTGCTGAGGGGTTTTGGGGAGGAGATGAGCTAATCAGGGTGCAGGGTAGCAACGATGAAACACATAACTTTCCTCTAGTTCTTTAATGTTTCCTCCCCGCCAATATCATGATCCCAATTCTGCCTTGCAAATCTGGCTAGACCAGAGGATGTACATTGGTACAGATAGCAACTGGAAACACAGGAAATCTAGCATAGATGACACCTTCAGGACCAGTGGTGAGAGGGGCGAGGCCTGGAGGGTGAAGGGAATGTGGGGTGGAAGGGGGTATCCAATTACAAGAATCTAAGTATAGCCTCTTCCCTGGGGAATGGAAAGCAGAGAAGAGGGTGGAGGGAGACGTCGCACAGTGTAAGTTATGACAAAACTATAATAATTTATGAATTATGAAGGGTTCAGGAGGGAGGGGGAGGGAGGGGGAAAATGAGCAAACTATATTGAGGGCTAAAGTAGAGGGCAAATGTTTTGAGATTGATGAGGGCAACAGGTGTACATATGTGCTTGGCTCAATGGATGTATGTATGGACTGTGATAAGAATTGTACGAGCCCTCAATAAAATAATTAAATAATAATAATAATTCACACAATTTTAAAACATGGCATCTTAAGTTTTCCTTGGAATATGCCTGAATTATCAAACATTCCAAACTAAGACTTCAGTGACCTAATGCCCTTATACCTGTAAAGTAAGAACAGATGCAGAAAAACAAGTCATTTGGCAGTCTTTTATCTGTAGTCAAATAAATGCAGAGATTGGGATAGAGAGATATAAACTTTCTAAGATCAGCAGACATATTCTTAGCCTCTACTTAAAAATGTAGCCCCAGTTTGGAAACTGTGATAGCAATTGTACAATTTTGCTACACATATATTAAAAAATAAATATTAAACATTGTAGCCCTTCCTCACTCTTCTAGACTTAAGACAGGCAAAACATGATGTAGGTAAAGGTTAGTCAAAATGGCTTCTTCATGCAATGACTCCTCTTCTTGGTCTTGCTAAAGATACTTGGGTTGGTTACAGGGATGGGGCAATCAGGAACTACAAGTCCCGTCCACGCTGCAAGCATTCTCCAGAAAAGAAAACACGAACAAGTCCATAAGCTTTCTCTCAAGGGACCAGGACCACTTTCCACAATGTCTCAGCAAAAGCAACAGCAGGGTACAGCACCTCTCCTGTGAGGCGCTTGTTCCGGCAAGTTTCTCCCCTCGGAGGGCGTTGCTGTGACTCCAGTCTGGGTTCCAGCAGCGTGATAGCGCTGAGGTCTCAAGGGATCTGAGGGTAACTCCAGGGAATCTTGACTGAAGGAGGCTGGGACTTCCTGCTTCTTGAAACTTCTGAGCTGAATTGAGCTGTTTGTGGTTCCGAAATGATATTCTCCTACTCTTAAGTGACATCTAAGAAGATCCATGCATAAGAATATTTAACAGCCCTATCTGTCATCACTTTTTTGGGGGTGGGAATTAGGGTTTACCCTTGCTGTAAAGACCTTACTGGGTCCAGAAAGATAGATATAAAAGGAAGCCAAGAGATCACTTACGTCCAATCTCTCAGTACCACTATGACATGGGGGGGGGGGGTGACACAAAATTAGAACAAGGAAAGATTGTAAAAAGAGAGGAACAATATGTCCCTAATGGGTAACACTAGGAAACCTATGAGAGAACGTTCTAGAAAGATGTTGAAATCCAGCCAGCTTTCTCCTTTAGCTTTGTCCACACACACACAAAGTGCTTATGGACCAAAGATCCTGAGGAAACAGTGAACCAGACTTCCATAGTGGGATCCCACCAAGTGCTCGTGCTTTATAATGTCTCAATCTAAGGAGATGAAGTTTGCATATAGCACATTGGAGGTGTTAACCTCATCTGAGATAAGTAATATCTCAGTGATAGTTGCTACTTATCACAGAGGGTATGTGGAGGCTTCGTGTGAACTACATTAGGAAGCTGCTAGCAAAAGGGTTAAATGTCACACTGAGTACAGAAATTATTGGTAATTATTTGCTTATAATAATTACTTACATGTGGGTGAATAAGCAAATGTGGAAGAAAGCTGATGGTGCCCACTTATCAAAAGATAAAGTGTCTGGGGTCTTAAAGGCCTGAAGGTAAACAAGCAGCCATCTAGCTCAGAAGCAACAAAGCCCACATGGATGAAGCACACCAGCCTGTGCGATCACAAGGTGTCGAAGGGATCAGGGATCAGGCATCATCAGAACAAAAAATCATATCATAGTGAATGAGAGGGGGAGTGCAGAGTGGAGACCCAAAGTCCATTTGTGGACCACTGGAGGTCCCCTTACAGAAGGGCCTCGGGGAGGAGACAAGCCAGTCAAGGTGCGATGTAGCAAGGATGCAACATACAACTTCCTCTAATTCCTAAATGCTTCCTCCTCCCCCACTATCATGATCCCAATTCTACCTTACAAATCTGGCTAGACCAGAGGATGTACACTGGTACAGATAGGAACTGG
Source organism: Echinops telfairi (assembly GCF_000313985.2). Classification (NCBI taxonomy): domain Eukaryota; kingdom Metazoa; phylum Chordata; class Mammalia; order Afrosoricida; family Tenrecidae; genus Echinops; species Echinops telfairi. The sequence continues at coordinate 49,055,966 of NW_022111369.1, forward strand.
AAACACAGGGAATCCAGGGCAGATGATCCCTTCAGGCCCAGTGGTGTGAGTGGTGATACTGGGAGGGTAGAAGGAGGGTGGGTCGGAAAGGGGGAACTGATTACAAGAATCTACATGTGACCTCCTCCCTGGGGGACGGACAACAGAAAAGTGGGTGAAGGGAGACATTGGACAGGGCAAGATATGACAAAATAATAATTTATAAATTATCAAGGGTTTATGAGGGAGCGGGGAGCGGGAGGGAAGGGGAAAATGAGGAGCTGATGTCAGGGGCTTAGGTGGAGATCAAATGTTTTGAGAATGATGAGGGCAATTAATGTACAAATGTGCTTTACACAATTGATATATGTATGGATTGTGATAAGAGCTGTGTGAGCCCCTAATAAAATGATTAAAAAATAATAATTACTTATATGTACCCAGCTGACTTATGTACGTATATACATGATGGGGATAGAACATTTGTAATGGTAGTTTATAATGTTCTTTTTTATTATGATTATTAAGAGATCATTTGATTGGGGGGCTCTTACAATTCTTATTACAATCTATACATCAATTGCATCAAGCATATTTGCACATATGTTGCCATTGTTCTTTTCTAGACATTTACTTTCTATTGAGCCCCTGGTAGCAGCTCCTCTTCACTTCCCTTAAAGAAATTATAGGCTTAGTTCACTATAGCATCTGTCATTCTCATTGAGACCACGATCTACCTTTTTATATTTAGTACTGCAGTAGAATAGAGTATGAGCTAGGTGGGGAAAGAGCGAGAAGTATACAGTATATGAAACCCATGGAAGACAGTGAAAGCCCAACAGCCGTTTACAGAGCACCCACCGATCAGGGAGGAAAACAATCTTCCTCAGGCAGAGTGTATTGTAAAGTGGAGAGCTGCAGACATACTGGTAGTTACGTTAAAATTTAACATATTGTCATTTATTTTCTCTTTTGATCCATTTTTAATTTGCTCTAGTTTCTATTAAATTTGGCTTTCACTGGGATTGAAGGTTTTTTCTGTGTTTTATTTTGTTGTTGTCACTGGGTTTTTTTGTTTGTTTTGGGGGGACATCTGATTTTCTTTATATGAAATCCACAGAGGTAATAACTAGATTAATAATGTCAAGGTTATGGCAGGGGAGGTTGAGGGGAGAATGGAGAGTTAATAATAATGAGCAAAAGAAGGAAAAAATGTTCTAAAATTGATTGTGGTGATAACTGCAGAACTCTTTTCAATATATTTAAGGAAATGAATTATAAAGAACATGAATTATGTAATAAAGCTGTTACAAAATAAAACAAAATAATAAATAAAATACACGAAATCTCAAGGGGAAAAAAATGCCGAGACTCAGAATGCTTCACTGGTCTGCTTATGCTAATTAAAGATTGCTAAAAGGGCAAAGGGGCTTTCTGAAAAAAAACCTATTATTCTGCTGAATGAAGATGAACAGGATTGAAGCTGAGAATGAGAAACAAACTCCTATCAGAAATAATCCAAATCAGTATCAAAACTTTTGAACTTCAGAAATTCCTCTCCGGCAGTACTAGTGGAATTTCCTTGGAATTATACATGATTATGAGCCCAGGAATCCAATACAAAGGGTACAATGAACTTATATGCCCCACCGAGCAGATTCTCTGGAAGCACTATCATTAGAACTGAGGCTCTTATGTAAATAAGATCCTTTGTGATCATCTAGCCAAATTCTACCCCAGGTTTTCTCCTATAACATCAGACCTAGCCAGCCTTGTAATATTTGGTTGTAGATTTGATGGGGAGGGGGGAAGACAGAAAGCTTAATGAGGCAATTTACTTCATTGTAATAAAGTACCTGCTCACACACCATAAGTTGCTTCAGTGTCTCATCTTTAGATGGATCCAGGAAGCAATACGTAGATGACAAGCAGAGTGCCAACCAGAGAAGTCTCATGCTCAGGAAGTATTGACTTGCACTTCAAAACACTTGACTTCATCCATTAATCTTAGCAATAATGCACATCCTAACATATTTCCAGACTTAACTAAGGATTTTCCAAAGCAGAGGCCCTTGCCTCTTTTTATGATCTTCTAATACTATGATGTTGGTGCCCCAACCTCATTCACTCCCAAGGAGTTGGTACGCAAGGGTTCCCTAGTAGGAAAGCCCCACAGCCCTGCATCCTCCTACAAGGGGATGATAAATCCATCCTCGCCAAGGCTTTATCTATCCGTCTGAAAAACTGCCAACCTCTAAGACTCACATTTAAATCGTTATCCAATAGCTCAGGAATATTAATCAACATCTTCTTTCCTAAAAGAAGGCCTTGTTATATTCAAAGACTACTTTCCTTTGCATTATTTATATCAAGCCAGCTTTCATGAAGCAACTAAATCGTCTTTTCTCCAGTTCTTGTAATCATCTTTCCTATGACCTCACTGCTTCTCTCGCCGCCTGATCCCTCTTAGAATGATCTCTAGCTCTCATCCAAACCTCCACACGCTCTGGAGATGAGACCCATCCCAATCACTTTCTTATAGCACTTCTAACTCTGATGAAAAGGAGCCAGTTTATCCTGAATACCACCATCTCCCTGATAAAAACAGGTATAAACCATATCACTATAAGGGAGGTTGCTGTTCTCAAACCAAACTGACTCCCATCCAGTCAAGTCTGACTCATAAGCAACTGTATTTAAGGGGTTCTGCAGCTGTAAATCTTTACGGGAACAAATGACCTCATCTTTCTCCCATAGAGAAGTTACTAGGTTTGAACTATCAACCTTGTAATTAGCAGGCCAATGTGTAGCCCAGTATGCCACAAAAGTTCCTTTACACCTAGCTCAACACTAGGCAAACAGATCTCTAAATCAATGAATGATATCACAAATAGAGCCAATAAATGGAACACCCCAAATCTCGACCATGACCACTGTACATAATGAAAACAGCAACCATAAAGGGGAAAGGGACCAGCCCACCCAAAGTTCTAACAATCAGTCTTACGGAAGACAATAGCTAAACGTATCACTGACATCATTACAAACAATACTAGCAACGACACACAGCCTAGCCACTCGCTGGGTAAAAGACATGACATGTCATTTTCTTACAGGCTCCAGACATGTCCCTAGAAACCCAGACAAAAATTATTCAAAGATGTCCTTCAGAAATAGAGGAAATGATTCAACCTTGGCACCTACAGCAATTACTGAAACCCAGACCCCAGCTTAAGTGTGTATTAGAGGAATTGATTTTTAAAGTAAGACTCTCATTGAGGCAAAACTGTGTCATTATAATTGGATTTACCCTGTTCTCTTCCTCAGAAAGGAAGCTGATAGCAGTCTCTCCACTGCGCTCACCTAACAAGACTATTCTTTGACTGGTAACCATGGCTACTCCTTGCAGAACCCAGCATGGGTGTGGCTCTTTCGGAGGCAAAAGCTGATCACTGCCCACAAGGCTGGTTCATGTGCTCCAGCTGTTTCCTGGAGTTAAAAGAACGAGACTTGGGAGGGAAAAAACCCTCCCAGAAAATTACACTTCTAAATGCTGACTTACTGTCCCTTGTTGAGAAACACCAGAAATCCCATTTTCTGACTTGGAACAATGAAATTCTAAGTCATCAGTGTCCATACCTCTTTTTAACAGGCAGAAGCCATACTTAGGGCTGAAAGCGGAGGAAACTGATAGCAAAGAGAATGAGAGGTAAAAAATGAGAATCAATGAATAGAAATTAATTAGTTCAATTTGCCAATCAGCCACTGATTTAAATATTTTTGAGTACCACGTTTTGCTCAGTGCTCAGCTAGGTGCCGGGAATATGTAGTGAACAAGGTAGATTATCTGGAGTCCATACACCTGAGTTCAAATTCTAGTCCCATCACTTACAAGGTAACCTGGAGTGCGCTATTGGTTGGATAGGCACGGTGGTTATTGGTGTTCTTGCTAGGGACACTTAAGTTTGTACAGCAGAACAAAACTGCCCAGTCTTATGCCATGCTCACCATTACTGCCATGTTTAAGATTATTGTTGCAGCTAACTGATCTTCTCGGCCATCTTCTTCATTGACCCTCTACTTTACCGAGCGTGATACCTTTCTCAAGAAACGAGCCCTTCCCCGGAGCATATCCAAAGTATGCTAGGCAAAGGCTTGCCATTTTCACTTCTAAGGAGCATTCTGGCTATATTTCTTCCAAGGTACAGTTGTTCATTCCTCTGGCAGTCCAAAGTATATTTAATATCCTTGGCTAATACCATCATTCCACCGCATCCATTCTTCTGTCACAATCTACATTCACTGCCCACCTCCCGTGCACAGCAGGCAGTTTGAAGCCATGAATTGCTCTGGTGCACATCAGTCCTCGTTGTGACACGTCTGCCTTGAACCCTTTCAAGAGTCTCTGGCAGCATACCTGTGCAATGCATTACTGCGGTTGCTTTCTTCATCGCTGCTTCCGCAGATATTGATTGCGGACCCAAGCAAAATGAAATCCTTGACAACTTCAATATCTTCTCTGTCGAGCATGATGCCATGAGGATTTCTGTTTTCTTTGGGTTGAGGTACAAGTATAAACCACACCGAGGGCTGAAGTATTTGAATGTCATCCGTAAGTGCTTCAAGTTCTCTTTGCTGTCAGCAAGCAAAGTGTACAGATCACAGGTTGTTGGCGATGTCGTGTCCTTCTCCATTACAGCCAACTTCTCACATTACTTGCCGGCCTAGAGACTGAAAACGTATGGTGAATGGGTGCAACCCTGACTCATGCCTTTCTTGACTTGAAACCATGCCGTTTCCTCATTCTGCTCAAAGACCACCTCTTGGTCTATGTAGAGGTTCTGCACGAACACAACTAGATGTCCTGGAATTCCCATTCTCCGTGACGGTGTCTAATTTGTTATGTTACACACAGTCCAATGCTTTTGCATAGTCAATGAAACACAGGTAAGCACCTTTCTGGTATTCTCTGCCTCCAGCCAAGATTCTTTAGACATCAGCAATGCTACGCCTCATTCCATAATTCCATGTCTTTTTCTGAATCTGACTTGAAATCCAGACAGTACCTTGCAGGTATATTGCTATAATTGTTTTTTAATTATTTCCAGGAAAATTGTATTTGCATGTCATATGAATGAGAGTGTTTGATCATGTCTGCATTCTGTTGGATCAGATTTGATTAGACCGGGGTGAAAGAATGGCCTCCAGGACTGAAAACAGCAGTGACTCAGTCTGTACTCCACGAGGCATTGCTCATGGACTGGCTGGGGTGGCTTGGTAGCACTCGCCTGATGCCAGGACACAGGTGCCTGCAGTGGCCACGCTCTAGAACAGCACGGATTTGAGGGAGAAGAGACCAGTGAAGCAAGTGCTTTCCCTGGGATTGCACCCATCCCTGTGGATCAAATTTAACAGCCTCAGCAAGGGGTAGCATCCACCTAACTTCAAATGAGTGTGGAAATATGTGTGCCCCACCGGAGAGAGCTGGGCTATGCCTACTCACTACCACGGTCTTCATCTGTGACAAGCAGCGTTCGGGGGGGATGATATGAAATGGGACCAGGTTTGTCGCTCAGTTTTGAGCAACGTGAAGACCCCAATATGACAGATTTAAGCTTTAGTTAACCATGTTTACTCTCTTTTCTTTTGCTATAAGGTTAAGTGCTCAAGATCAACAACTATTTATGAAGTAAATGTAGATCAGGCACTATATTGAGAGTGATTAAAAAAATCATCTTCTACAAAAGAGCCCTCCTCAATACAAGTATCAGTTTATAAGAAATGGACACCCCAGTCAACCTCTCCTCACCTGAAAGTAAACAAACAAAAACGTCTCAGTCAAGCTAATCAAGCAATCGAGACAAATTTGAGAAAGACATAATTATTTCCTCTGGGAGTCCCCAGTAGCCCAAAACCAAAATGGATAACCTACTGTTCAGAGGGTTTATCTCGCACAAACAGATAGTATGCACTCCATTAAGTGCATACTAAATATTGCATTTCCTCTCATTTGTTTTCAGACTGACTCAACTCTTAAGGATAACATGGTCATCTTCAAGCTAATCTGATGGAAACAACAGAACACATGTGTGACTGACAGGCCACAGTTATCAATTTACTGATAGCAAATGTCCTGTGGATTCCTTGCTCCAATCCAGTATTTATTGAGCTATGTGTGAGATGTTATGTTTAACTTTGAAGAGACAAACAGAATACTACCCAGGCTCTTCTGGCATCTTACACAATGAAGCACACTAACTTGCACTACAGCACGGTAAATGTAGAGCTAGAGAGGATTTAAAGGAAGAAGAATGTGGGCTGGGTAAACGGGAAGACATTGAAACAGGTCACAGAGTTGACGATGAGGGCTTGAACCAGAACACCGGTAAGAAGTTCAGGGAAAAGCAAGAATGAGTAGAAAGAAAACATCAGAAGAATCTGGAGACTGAAGGAATATGAAAAGCCAAGTTCTAAGAGGTGTCCGGGGTGACAGGGACTCTGGGGCTGGGCAAAGGCCTGGCTGTCTGAAATAGCAAGCCAACTGTAAACACCAGGAGCATTTGGTTTACCACACAAAGAAAACCATCGTTCTGAATACTCTGCCAGATATATTCAGCAAAGTAAGAGTGTTTGCTGCCAAGAACAAATTTCATTATTAACTTTGAAAATGATATCTGCAACTCGAATATTGCATTTGTTTTTCCTCTTTGTCTCATTCACATGTGCACAGACATACTAACTCAAGTTGTTAGATCTTCAGTGGTCTCCAATAATTAAATCCAGACATTGCTTGGTCTAATAAGAGTGTTTTACTGTATATTTACATGAAAGACTCTCCATCAGTTTCAAATTAATCTGGTCTATCTCAGAGACCCCTGTAAAACCACAGACCTACTGAGTCTTCCATAAAACTTGAACTAGTCAACCCCAGCACGCCATCCCCATGAGAAAAATCCCCATCCTCCATTTTCAACAGTTTGCACCAGCCTTACACAGCTCCACTGTGCTTTGGTATTTTCTGTACCCTAGCCTTACACAGCTCCACTGTGCTTTGGTATTTTCTGTACACTAGCCCTACACCCCTTCACTGTGCTTTGGTATTTTCTGTACACTAGCCTTACACAGCTCCACTGTGCTTTGGTATTTTCTGTACACTAGCCTTACACCCCTTCACTGTGCTTTGGTTTTACAGCGAAGGGCATCTCCAAAGCCAGGGTCGCAGTTCCTGTGGCAACTAGTTATTGTGTTGTTAGGTGCCTCCTGAAGATGAACAAAGGGGTCCCTGGGCGTGGCAAACTGAACACGCTCAGTCTTGAGAGCTACTTCCAAAAGTGTCCTTTAAAGCTCCTGTGGTACTCTGGCAAGCAGGGGGTCACTTTCCGTCAGAGCAGACTCAACGTCAATTGGTAGCAAGAATAAGAAATAGAGCTACGGGTTGTCATGGCAGGTAACGTGGGCATTTGGCGCCAGCTGTCACCATGGCAGAGTACATTCCAGCTGGTCTAGAAGCTACCACAAAAGTGGCAAGGAAGGTGAGGGAAACCAGTTCTCCTCCCATCAGAATGAGTCCACTCCACTAAACCCAGCAATGGTCCCTGAGAGGCAAGAGGAAAACCAGTCATCCACAACTAGACATCATGGCACAATGACCCTTCGTCTTCTAATGCTATCAATTAATCAGTGTGCTTCAGTTCAGTTTGCATTTCAGCCTTCTGATTCTGTTGGTCATTTAGCAGAGACTGATCTACTGCTCTAGGCAAGATGTAGTGTATATGGCTTTCTACTAGCACCGCAGAGCAGTGGCTGTCAAACCCTTCGGTCTCAGGAGCCATGCACACTGGGTTTTCACGCAATCCATAAAGCCTTCAGGGGCTAATTCCTCAGAAGCCGGCAGCCTGTTCCTTCTTTGTAGTCCGTTCTGAGTCTGCAAGCTCTGCTGAAACCTGTTCACTCTGGGTGACCCTGGTGATATTTGAAATACAAGTGACACAGTTTCCAGCAACATCTCATCTGCCACAACACGATCAACTGACAGACAAGTGGTGCCTGGAAGAGGTACACCCAGAATGGTCCTTAGAGGCAAGGATGCTAGGATATTGTCTCACATACTTTGGATATATGGTCGAGAGATACCAGTCCTTGGAGAAGGACATCATGCTTGGTGTGATAGGTAGGTTTGTTGTGGCAGCATGGCCAATGAACACATGTGAGATTAGTTGAAGGGCTCGGCGAGCCTCACCTCTCGTCTCTTGCTCTTTGATCATCAGACCAGTGTGCAGCTGCCTTGCTTGTTCTGTGCCTCAATTTGCAAGCTACACTACCTGTGGGACACCTAACCCATGGACCGTGTCGCTGTAATTTGAGGTTCCTTCAAGTCTTGCTTCACCACCCTGCTGGGAGGTACATCTCTTGAGCTGAGGACTGTCGGACCCTGTCATCTGGCTGACTGTTGGTGACCTGCTTGCTGTTTGCTGCCTTTGCCCAGATAGCCTGAATTACACTACAGAGGACTACCTGGAAGCCCTCAGGACTTGAAGGACTGCCAGTGTACTAGCTGTCTCATGGAAGTGAGTTGCACTGAGCCATTTATACTGCTTTATGGATTGTTTACTTCTTATGTTATCTATCTATCTATATAAATATAAATATATATATAAATATATATATACATAATTATTAGTGTCCTGGTTTGGTTTCTCTAGAGAACCCTGTCTAACACACTTTGTAAAGCAGAGAGGCAGGGGGAAAAGGAAGGCTCTTCATAAGAACGACGACACAGTAGCTGCAACAGTGGGCTCACACTTAGGAACGATTGTGAAGCTGGCTCAGGCCAGGGCAGGGTTTTACCTGTTGTAAAAAGGCTGCTATGAGCGAGAACCGACTCAGTGGCACTAACAACCAACAACAACGCAAAAACTAAGAGCTTTTGTATATTTGGATTATGTCTACTGATCGTTACCACATTAGAAAGTAACATTTAAAAGAAGTCATTTAAAAATAATAAACTAGGTGACAGCTTTGACCCCAGAGGAGACCCAGAAGAGCAGCAACTGGAGCACCAGGAGGCTGAGGGTGATTTCAAAGCCCACAGAGGAAGCAAAGCTGAGTGCTCCAGGGCAGGGGGCTGGCTTATACAGTAGGGTGCCTCTGGCACTTAAGGGTGGTGGGGGGCGGTTGCTGAACTCTGCAGCTAGTGCTTTGGGGTTGAGGCTTACAGTGGAATGGCAAGTTCACTGAGCATTTATTGGCAGTCCCAAAAGAGTTTTATAATATTGTCCAAGAATGGCAGGGGTGAGACCAAGAGGCTTAGGGGCCAGAGACCTGCCTATAAGTGCGGCAGAAAGGAAAATGTTCTGAATGAAGAAATGTATCCAGAGCAGTTCTCACCTGAATTGACATCCCTAGTAAACCCCATCATCATGGAAAAAATAAAATACATAAACTAGGGGGAGGGAGGGAAAAAAGAGGAGCTGATACCAAAGGCTCAAGTAGGAAGAAAATGTTTAGAAAATGATGATGGCAACATAGGTACAAATGTGCTTGATATAACTGATGTATGGATTGTTATAGGAGCTGTAAGAGCCTACAATAAAATGATTTATCTTTTAATTTGATTTATTTATTTATATTTTAAACAGTGTTTAAATCACTACATGTTAGCATAAATATTGCATTTTATGAAAAATAGTTTCCGGAGTATACTTCACTTTTCATCGAAGTAAAATTCTACGGTTTGAAGAATGGTGCTGTTTCTCATTTCAAAATACCTCTTTACTATATGGCTTAACGAAACACAGCCGCTGTCCACACCTACTACTTCATTCAATTGGGCTGAGATAGTTTGTTTTCATTGAATTACACACACAAAATGCTAGTGGAGCCCACTAGCCTCACGTTAGAACCAGGATGTGGGGTCAAGGGTCAGCAAACTTCTATACAGGAAGAAGGGACACTCATCTTAATGTGTGTGGGCCACATGGTCCTTCTGCAACTACACAGCAGCCATTGAGCACAAGACAAATGAGCATGGCCACAGCTCAATAAAATGTATTAAAAGCAGGTCAGGCCAGACTTGATCCATGGGTTGTAGTTTACTGAACTTTGCAATATACATGGATACTACTCTTAAGAAATGTATAGCACATAAAGGCAATGCACCATGTACCCAAAAAAGTAGAATGGGAATGAGATTAGTATCATGTTGAGAAGCCTAAGGGGGGGGGATTATTTTCAGAATTCAAGGTCAATAGATAGTATCTCACATCAGGAAGGCGTCAAAGAGGAAGTGGCTTTCAAAAGATGGACAGAATTTGGACAGAAAGCCTCAGGTAGACACCAAGTATCCTAAGTCCAGGGTCAAGGTATTAAGAGAGGGCAGCATGCAGTTAGTTCCAGTAATGGTAAGTGACTACTGAAATGCAGTGTGTAGAAAAAAGAAAACGCAGTAGGCCATGGCCTTGTGGCCTTTCCCGATGCAGCTGCTTGAAGGTGGAGTGTGATGCACGGAGGCCCGAGAGAGCACTGGCCCCGGAAGAGGTCACAGACAAAGTAGGTAGGACTAGAAAGGAGGCAGCATGTGAGGTGCATTTGAAGAAGCCCTGGTAGCACAGTGGTTAGGTGTACAATCACTAGGTGACGGCTAATAGGTGAGCAAATTTGAACCTACCAGCAACTCTATGGAAGTTGGCTTCCATAAAGCCTACAGCCTGGGATAACTTAAGGGAATTTGTACTCTGCCCTGTGGGGTTGCTTTGGGTCAGAATAAACACAAAGACATGGTTGTAGGATGCATTTCATAGGCCCACCTCTAAGCGGTGGCCTCAAATGATAGAATGTTGAAGTGGACTAAGCAAGAGGACCCCAACAACCATACTGGCAATAAGATGACAAAGAGCAAGGTGGGAAGCAACATGACAGAGTAACTTTTAGCAGATTCCAAAGGTTCTCAGAGGGGTAGCGAAGACAGGTGTGTGCACAATCAAAGATGGCTCAATGGTCCCAATAAGGAAGAACAGAGAACGGCGGTAAGAAACAGAACGGTCAGGAGGGGACAAATTTGGGGACAAGAAGACAATCTTGATTATAAACATAGTCCACATGTCATCAAGATTGTTAAGCACACGTTTGAATACTTGAAAATGCCCTCAAAATATGTAATTTTAGCATAATGTCAAGTTTCCCAAGATCTATGCCTCTTAAAATCTTGTCCACGAACACAGTATTCTAAAATGTAACATCATTGCTAAGTTGTGTTCCGCCATCTTGATTCTCTGGAGAGGCTTCTGAACCCGACCGTTGTGTTGTTGCGATTGCGAAGTGCCACCAAGTCACTGCTCAGTCCTGTCCCCATGCTCCTAATCTTCGCTGCTCGCTCAATTCATACAGCCAGTGTCAATCCACAATGCACGAACCCTCAACTTTACAAAGCAGGGGTCCTGCTCCAGTGCCCGGTTCCTCCTGATCAAATGTGCGAAGTCCACGTGCCGTCTTCAGGACGATGACACTCTACAGGTAATTCTTCAAAGCAGATGTGTGTACGCCTCTGGAAAGCCAGGATATTTAATACTCCAGACCAGTGGTTCTCAACCCTCCTAATGCCGCCACCCTTTAATAGAGTTCCTCATGGTGTGGCGATCCCCAGCCATAAAATGATTTCCGTTGCTACTTCATAACTGTCATTTTGCTACTGTTATGAATCGGGTGACCCCTTGTCAAAGGGTTGTTTGACACCCCCCCCAAAGGGGTTGCGGCCCACAGGTTGAGAACTGCTGCTCTGTACCATTACCCTAGATACTCAAATACGTCAACTCTCCTTCCATCTTCTGTGCTCACTGTCCAGCTGTCACGTCCGTATGAGGTCAGCGAGAACACCACGGCTTATGTCAGGTGCACCTTAGTCCTCAAGAAGAATCTTCACTCTTAACACTTAAAGAACAAAAAAGTCTTTTGCAGGAGTTTTGCCCAATGCAATAAGCAATACATCTTTTCATTTCCCAACTGTTGCTTTTTTGGCTGTTGACCATGAACACAAGTAAAATGAAATCTTTGACAACGTCACCCTGTCTATCATGATATTGCTTAACGGGACCTTTGTGATATTTGTGTTTTCTTTTTGCTGAAGTGTGATCCACGGTGAACGCTGTCAGCTCTGATGGTCATCAGTAAGTGCTTCAAGCCCTCTTTGCTTACAGCAAGCAAGGTTGTGTTATCTACATATTAGAGGTTGATAATGAGTTTTCCTCCAAGCCTGACACTGTGTTCTCTTTCATGGAGTCTGGTTGTGCCTCATATTTGCTCACCATATAGGCTGAATGATAAAGGATACAACCCTCGCACACCCTTTTAACCATGCTGCCCCCACCCCCGCCGCCCTGGTCAGTTAAGTCCACCAGAGGCCAATTAAGTGAGCTGGCGTTCCCATTCTTCACAATGTTATCCATAATTTGTTATGATCCATAGAAGCAGATGTCTTTGCATAGTCTCTCTGGTATTCTTTACTTTTAGTCAAAATTATTCAATACATTGGTTCTTGATCAGAGGCTGGCTCCTGAGATGGTTGATCATCAATTCTTCTTGATACTGTGCCTATGCGTCCTCCATCTGCTTTTAGTGTTTTCTCCATCATTACGTTCTTTGCCCACAGAATGAATCCTTCAATACTGCAGTCTAAAGATTGAATTTTTTCTTAATTGTTTTCAGTTCGAGACTTGCTGGGCACGTTCTTCCCTTTCAGTTTTCTAACTCCAGGTCTTTGCACAGTTTATTGTAATTTACTTTGCCTTCCTGTGTCACCCTATGAAGTATGTTCAACTCTTTTACTTCGTCAGTTCTTCCATTCCCCTTCACTGCACTCTGTGCTGAAGAGCAAGTTTTATAGTTTCTTGTGGTCTGCGGTCTTTGAGTATTTTCCTCCCCCCAACCCCGCCTCCCTTTTGCTCTCTTCAAACCTGATGTCCTATGTGTTCCCCCTCTGATCGGCACTAACTCTCATTTAATGTATCAAATCTATCTTTGTGGAGGTCTCTAAATGTAGGTGGCAAATACTTAAGATTGTACTTTGACTCTCTAGACTTTTTCCCATTTCCTTCCACTTCAATCTACATATGAGCGATTGAACAGTCTGTTAGCCCCTGCCCTTGCTCGCACTGAGGAATAGACACTTGAGCACGTTGTACATGTAGTACAGAGAGTGGTGCCCCACTTATAAATGAGATGTTTCTAAATATGTCTTTCAGGCAAATTTGTAGGTATGTAAATTGGACCATGGTATATGATTCCCATTTATCCTTTTCTAACTGCAAGAAAAGGCTCAGAGCTCAATAACTTAAAAGCTGCATAAGCAACAAGTGAAAGTGATTGTGATGAAAATTTTGTTGTGACTACGGATGGCTTAAACAGTTGAAAAATTAGGGCAAATTAACAGACCATTAAGGGGTAAGTAGGTGTTGTCAGTAAATCTGGTATCATAAACCCAGGAATGCCTGTATTAGATACCAGTGTAATAATCTGAGACCTCGGTTAGAGATTCACAGTATATGATAAGGAATCCCTTAATTCCACACTTCTTAATGTCTATGTGGATGTCTAAACAGTCTATTGAAAAGTATGACTGATAAACTACAACAAGAACATTTTTTAAATTGCATGTGAATTTGGTTTTGCCTTTTGATAGGAAAAATAGATAGATGATAGATATAGAGGGATAGATAGATAATATATAAATAATGTTATCCGAATAATATTATCAATCATAGACAATCCCAAATGAATTGAGGGATAGGAGGTCAATCTCACAGATGTTAGCTGTCATGCTTCCGTAAACCAAACCACCTTTTCCATGAACGCTATCTTATCATCTTCCTGGATTGGATGGGAAGGGAAGCCCTGAGGAACCCTAGATTTCTGCCTCTTCTTCGCTTCACACTTAGGGAGTTCCCAAGTCCTGGGAGATGTCACCCCTGTACCAAGTCCTTCACTCTGCTCTCACGCTTCATTTCCAGAGCCACAAGCCTAGCCCACATCCTCCTTGACTTCCATTTAAGAGCCACCGCCCACTCGACTGTCGTGAGAACCAGGGAATCTACTGCAGTCACCTACTGTCCCCTGCCGCCAGCCTTTATCCACTTCGCCCCACTCAAATGATCCCTGGCAATTATTTCTCCAAAAGCACAGTTCTGATGATTCTACTTCCATGTTTAAAAGTGATCACCGAGTCTTCCGCAAAATGGCCCCATTATTCTTCCACTTTCGTTCCCCGGCGTCTTCTTCTCATGCCTTCCCTGCTAACTGAATGTGCCAACGAACACCAACAAACCCTGTATATTTCCTCAACAACCTGATTGCTTTTCGACCTTCCCCTCAGCCTGGCACCACTTTGCAAGGCCTCACTGTCTCTTCACGACAATCTCCATTGATGAAAATACTATGCATCTTAAGCTCTGTTGAAAAGTTTATCAAAACCTAAGAACTCTTTTCTCAATTCTCTTATTTTTGTCCTCGGGCACTTATTCTTCTGATCAGTGTTCTCAACCTCGTCAGAACTGCACACAAGGCACCCTTGCCACCATAGTCTTTGGATTGCATGTACCATCTTCTGCCCTGTGACCGAGTCGATTCTGACAGGCAGTGACCTGTCGAGGCTGCAAATCTTGACAGGAGCAGGTAGCCTCATGTTTCTCCCACGAGAAGGTGTGTTTGAATCACTGACTTGGAGGTATAAGACTTCAACTGACGGCGCGACCCGGCCACTCTCAAATGGTTATCTGTGAACTTCCCTCGGCTCCTGTCCTCAAGTGGCCTCTGGGACTCGGCCGAGGAAGAGTTGGATGAGCTGATGTTGACTTGAACTTCTTAAAGAAAACCCTTTGAGCTCAATACTTTCCAAAAAGAGCTCCAAAACTTCTCTGGTTCCAGCGTTTTCTTCACAAAATCTGCAATTTTTATTTAGTTAGTTAACTTTACAAAAGTTGAAAGACTTTGAATTGCTGAGATTCTGAAGTGCTCACGGATCAAATGAGGGGTAAGAAGCTCTTTTACTTTGAAGCAAAATAACACGAGAATTCAAAGAAATGCATTTTAACTGTGTAATCAAATTGTGAGATGAAACGAGAGTTGTTCCACTGCGGCTTCATAAAAAGAAACCGAACTATCTGACATGAATGCTTGGGAGAGTGATAACATTAAACACTGGCTAAGAAGCTACAAAGTAAAACATTCCGTTGGACCAAACCCCTGCCAATTAGATTGCAAATGAGACAGACAGAAACAACACAAAGTCAAGACAGACACAAGGAATGTGGAGAGCAAGAGACTACAAAACCGTACGCTTCACTTTTCCCCTTGAAGTTCTGACCTAACCAGTCTGAAGCAACAGCCCACAATGGCCAAGCACTACTACAGGCACCGCGTTTCCTTGGGCTCCGAGGCTGGTGGCTGCTGGAGGTTACACTGCATTCACAGACAACCCCCCAAAGGGAAGGCGCTTGCAGGGCCACCAAGACAGGGTGCACGTTCCTACACGCTAGCAGTGGCACGTCATGGGTAAGAATGTGTCCTGAAAAGCAGATGTGACCACTTCTTGGCTCTCTGAGGCCCAGGCTGCTTTCAGTCCTGTCGGTGAGATCTGGGAAAGAAAAGCACCTTGGGTTTGGTTCCAACTGTTCATTCAATACCTGGCAGCACGTGAAATGGATACAAACCCTAAGTTCACATCTGCCTCCGGTGACATGTGAGGTAAGCAGCAGACCATGTGAAAGCGAAGAGAGCGCACCCCTGAAACAACTTTCTATGTTAAAGTTGCATTAGGACGGAAATATCTTGCTAGGAGCCCTGAAAGATTAAAGAAACCCTGCGATTCAAAGTCTGGTTTTCAGCTGGTATTTGAGGCAGTGTTTTTAAAAATAAAGTTTTGTGGATTATTAATACGAAATGGATGAGAAAATGGGCCAGAACATAGAAAATAGTTTTTCTAGGTAAATGACGTTAATTTCTGGTTTATGAAACAGGGCCATTAGAGGCTTTCAATGAAATAATGGTACTTTAAGGACCAAGAAACCATCAGGTTTCAAATACTTCACTGCTTGTCTTCACTGTTGGTTGTCTTTGAGTCAATTCCAACAGGGGGAGAGAGAAAAGAAACCTTGACCTAAAGGGTTTGAAGCATGTATGTGCTTAAAATGGAAAGAAAGGGTATATGTGTGTTGGGGGGGCGGGGGGAGATAATAAAACATCAGACGGCACACCTAAGGCAATATACGGTAAATCTTTCCATGTGAGGCACTGACACAAGAAGCTATGGGATTTTTAAGACTTGAGAAGGTCCAATGAGTTTGTGGGAAATATTTTATCAAGGAGATGAAATTTCACTCGGTCTCCGTGAACAGGTTTGGAGAAGCAGATAAAAGAGGCATTCTGGAAGGGCACAGGATCAGCAAAGACAAGGAGGTACAGATCATGAAATGAAACGTGGGACACAGAACAAGGTTCCCAGCCTGTAGACCAAGAGCCCTTGAGTGGTACCAACAGCACTTATTCCACTCCCAACGGAAAGGCTGAGGTTCGAGCCCACCCAGAGCGACCTCCCAAGAAAACTCTGGGACCTTACTTCTGAAAAACCTCTTGGAGCAGAGCTCTGCACTGACACTCCTGGGGCCGCCGGGGGTGGGAGTCACTCGATGGCCACTGCGACTTTGGGGGCTGGCTGCATGGAGACATGGCCAGGAAGCTGGATAGGTGGGTAGATCAACAGATGTAACACCGCTCTTTGCATGTCTTATATGGATATGTACAAGTGAACTGAAGTAATGTGCTAGGTTACGGTAGCTTTGCGAAAGGTGAAGGTTTGGAGAGAAAAATACCTCTAAAATAAACAATGAAAAGGACTCTCCCATCTTAAAAAGGGGTTTCTTATAAGGATTGGCCCAGGGTGTGGTGTCAGGAAGATCACATCGTTGTTCCAAAGTTCGAAATCACTGCAAACAGTGAGCACTTTGGTCAACTCGCTTGATGCTTTATCCACAGTATTTCAACGTCTGATGTCTAACAAGTACAAATAAAGACTTCAGAGGCTGACAGCAACAGGGACGATTTCCCAGAAATTCTCACCAATGCCTGGCTAACAACAGCAACAATGACTTTTGAAGAAGCCAGTAAAGGGTGAATTCAAGAATTTCAATCCATTCCTAAAACCCAAATGAAGGCAGAACATGACAGTGGGACAAGAGGAAAGTACAAAGAAACAGAGGAATGAGCTAGGAAGCAAAGGGTAGTCATAGAGATTTAAATGCAGGCATATAAATATGTAAATATATTTATATATGATGAGGGAGAAATAGATCTATGTACATATATTTATAGGTT
>NW_022111369.1:49074525-49111927 GCF_000313985.2 Echinops telfairi
TGTTTTGAGAATGATGATGGCAACATATGTATGAATGTGCTGGACACAAATGATGTATGTATGGATTGTGAAAAGAGTTGTATGAGCCCCTAATAAAATGATTTTTTTAAAAATTTGAATCCAATCCTGTCTGACTCAAAATGACTAAATGTCTTACCTGAATTTACTTTCCCTCCCAAGAGGAATCACAGAGAAAAGAATTTAGCAGAAGAAACACGTGACTCTCAAGGAGAAAAATCAAGTGAGTCAAGAGCTTCATGATGAGGTCACCAGGTACGGCCTCTGTGCTTTCCTCCACTTTACCTTCAACAGACATCGCCCATGAAGTTGAGCTGAAACAGGCCATGCCTATACACTCAGTCCCTGCTCAGACTGCTGGGGGGGACGAGAAGAGGGCAGTTAACTTTCTAACCACTCGTGTCTGCAGAATGATAATCAGGGCAGGAGCCACTTGATAGGGTTATTTGGAGGATCCAATGATATCACAGAAAAAAAGTACTTGGCTCAAGGTTATACCTGAAACTGCTTAATTAATGTTTGTAACATGAATGACCGTGTTTTTTTCATTATTATTCATGCTCCTTATAATTACTGTAGAAATCATTACCAAGTTTATAGCCCAGTAAATGACTGTTCCCCAAACTTTCCTACTACAACTCTCTTACTTTGCCTTTCCCATTTAGCTGAGAAATCACCTCCTTCAAAAGCGTCTTCTACCACCACAGCTCCCAGACCGAGCAGAGGTTCCCGGGTGTGTGTGTGTGTGTGTGTGTGTGTTCGCTCATTCATGCAGCATTGTATACTATGGTTATCCATCAATAATACCCTACCTCCTCCATCATACAGGAAGCCTCCTGAGGGTAGGGTCTTGACTTTTATACCCTACCACAGGTGCCAGATATGAAAAATGCAGAACATCTCATTGTTCACCAATATATTTCTATTTCTAAGGGATCTAGAGAATATGATCATAGTTGTTAAAAGTGTCTAATGTATGAGAAACATGAAAAGAGTGAGGTTCAGCACACTGTATTTTAGAATAAACTAAGACTTCCCCATTCAGTCATCTGAGAAAGACAGTGGCATGTTATCCTAATACTGATGTATGGCACCAAAGCAAGCCAGGCCCACTGCCACTGAATTGATTCTGAATGATATCACTATAGGATAATGTAGAATTGCCCCATAAGGTTTCCCAAGGTGAAAACCTTTATGGAGGCTGAACACCACATCTTTTCCCCATGGAATTCCTGAGTGGATACAAATTGCAGGCCTTGTGGTTAGCAGCTGAATTCTTTCAACCCTATGCCATGAGGAATTTTTCAGGAAAGGCAATACAAAACAGTTCAAAGCCTAACAGTGTCCCCATGGATGGGCTTCTTGACAACTATAAAGCCCTTCTATCATATATAACAGAGTCAGAAATCTTAGGATATAATCCATGCAGTTTCCTGTGCCTGTTCTTTTCTGGCTCCACATATATAACCTTACCTCTTGAACCTAAAGGTTTACTTTTTGAAAAAATGACGGCCCTAGCTTGTGCGTCTTTCTATTTGTCGAGAGCTCCTTAGAAGGAGCCTTGCGAGGTAAGTGTTGAACCTCTAACCACAAGAGAAAGACCAGGCTGTCGGCTCCTGAACAGATTTACAGCCTCGGAGATCCTACAGAGGGTTGCTATGAGTTGGAATCAACTCGATGGCTTTGGGTTTATTAAAAAATACACCAAACTCGCTGCCATCGAGTCAATGAGGACTCACAGCAAGCACTGTGGGTTTCTGAGACTGCAACTGTTTACGGGAGTAGAAAGCCAGTCTTGCTCCTGCAGAGACGCCGGTGCTTCCCCACTAGGGGCCAACATACACCATCAATGATGAAACTTGGACATGGTATCAGGAAGGACCAATCCCTGGAGACAGTCATCATGGTTAGTAGAGTCAGCAAATAAAAAGAAAACAAAGTAGACACTCAGCAAAATGGATTCACACAGTGTTTGCAACAATGGGCTCCGGCAGAATAACGATGATGATGATGGTGCAGGACAGGGCAGTGTTCTCTCTTATTCTATGTGCCAGCTCAGCGACCCCTAACGACCATAACCCAGTGACAGTAGCTCGGGTTCTTTGGCACACAACAAGTATAGGTAGTTGTGGTTTTTAAGTTACAGGAAGTCCTTTGTTCTTACCCAGAATTTGAATGCTTTTCAAGCCACCGTCAGGAACCTCACATCAAGTGATCTTCTTCCTGATTCTCTGAAGTGGGAAGGGCCAGCATCACTAGCCCAGAGAGGAGAGCTAGGTTCAGATAAGTGCCACATGCGGGGGTCAGGGTGGGGGTGGGCGAATACCAGTGCCAGCCCTAATTCTTAGTCTAGCATTCTTCTCACAGCTTTACAAGGGACTGAACGCAAATGTTGGATGACAGGTCACACGGAAAGCACGCTGTTAGTGCACTCTTTTGCTTGTAAGAGGAAGAAGTCCTTGATTGCGAGTTAGAACATCTTTAAGTCATACTCTTTCAGACATGCTTGGGAGGTCCTCCGCTGAGGACTTGAGAGCCCAAACATCCTGCCCTCCCGCTCCCCCCACCTGCCCCGTCCTTGCCCTTTCCCAGTGGTTAACTTACTCAGCCATCCCACGCTGGGAGTGCGCCGCACTCGAGGGTCATCCTCCACGATGCAGGTTGCTAGGCAGGGCACTGAGCTCTCAAGCGGGCTGCGGGCTTGAGTATCAGAAGCAGAAGACAGGAGGAGGAGGAGGAGGAGAACACATGAGCAGCCACAGCAAGGATGAGGATGGAAGCATTAATTAAGAAGAAACAAATGCTAAAGCAAATCACACAGGTGGGTTACAGGAGAACAATGACATCATACATTGACACATCCCTCCCATGAGCCTACACCTTTGAAGGGAACAACCCCGCAAGACAGCATGACCAACAGCTAAAGCTGTTAACAGTCAAACATGATGGTTCTCCAAGTACCAGGGGATGCGTTTCATGTGTTGCAGTGGAAGAGCTTGTGTACCGCAGCTGTGGTACACAAAACAAGGCTGTACACAGAAAACGGAAGGTTTACATAACGAACACTAGCTTCTAGATGTAAGACCAAGACCATTAAGAAGTTTGCACCACATAAGCACATACAGAGGGGAGCTACAGTTTTGTGAAGCACAGAGAGACGGGAGGGTGTGGAATTAATAAGCAGATTTTTTATGGAGTGTCTCCCAGATTTTTGATACATCTTGTGAACAAATGGGGAAAGTGATATTTCATATGGCCACTTCTAAAGTATTGTAACTTGATAAACACAGAATTGGGACTCAAATTCCTTTGTCTCTCTTTTAAACCCTGCAGAAGCCTGAGTCTGGGATACACACAAAGCAATACCTTCACACGAATAGATTTCAAAATGGATGTTAAACCCTCATTTTTCGGCTTACTTATTGTAATTTCTTATTTGGTGTACTTTTAGGCTAAGCAAAGACAATATGTGTGGTTTAAGTATGCAGTACGGTTCCTCCAGATATTTTTCATCAATTTGGTAGCACCATCACCTTCTCCTTGAAGAGAGTTTCAACCGGGCTTCGTGTCATTTACGTTGCCATTCTCATCAAAGGCCACACTCCAAGGCTAATAAGAAGTGGGCAGCATAATTATCTCTAAGGGATGATGAGGAGGCTGGAAATATCTTTTATCAGATTGTATACAATTTGACTTGAGAGTATTGTTTTTCCCCTTAATAAACAAGATAGATATTTAATAATCAAAGCAATAAACATTTAAAGTATACTAGCCAGAGAAAACCTAAATCATCTATTCATATATGTGTACAAACTATGGGCTCTTCATGAGGCCACTGGTGACTTCAGAGGTCAACTTTTAAAGTGAATCGTTTACAAATGAATGTAAGCTTATGGCCAAATTTGGGCATCCAGCACATTATAAAATCCAGAAACATTTTTGTCAATGTATCTGTCTGTGTTTAAAAGCTGTGAATAAGGCCAGGACTTGTGAGCGGGCCATCTGTGCTAACACCTGCTGGAGGCAAATCTCATGTCTGCTCTTTGCAATCTGAATTTTTAATTGTTTTCCATAATTGAACGCCTTTGCAAGTTTTTATTGCACTAAGAAAAATGAAAAGGGGAAATAACCAGTTGAGAAGTTTCCAAAATTGCTTTTGTCAAGAGGGAAGCATTTAAAAATGACTATTATCACACTGCCCAAATTTCACCTCCCATTTGACAACTCAGTGACCTGCTTAAAGAGCCAGCCTTCTTGCAGGCTCAAGGAGAGGAAATGGAAGAAGGTGGCCACCGATCATCTATTGACCTCAGGAAGACTACACATGATCCTGCTGCAATTCCAGATCACCGAAAAGCTACAGAGGTTGGTACTGCAATGTAAACCCCCACCATCTTCAGATTCTCCTTCTTCAATGAGTAGGTAGCGACCCAAGTTTTATCATCAGGGCCCTGACCTGCCCCTAAAATTAGTGCAACGGGTCTGCTGGGGGTTCGAACAACTAGCAGACTGTCCTCAATGTCTGCTCTCTCCTCATCTACTCTCAACATGTTAGTGTACTTTTTGTTGGGAACTAGAGTTAGAAAGGCCTTTCTGCATGTGCAGCCTCCACTGATGCTGAGCCTCCTCATTAGAAGGACAGTGGGACATAGCTGGGCACACACCATTAAAGCCTGGCAACAAAGACAAGCATGAAAATGGAACTGCCCATAGAGACCCAGCACCTGTGTTTCAGCACAGCCAGAGTGGAGCCATCTGGCTCTATACATACGCTCACGAAAACTGGGAGGCTCAAAGCATATTCATTACTTACACTGGTAGACTCCAACATTTTAATTTGTTTGACTCTGTATGCACTTCTGTGCAGGAAAGGATACAAACTCTGTTACCTGTTCATGTTACCTACTTTGTCTTTATAAATTTACTCCAGGTCCAACTTTTGAAAACTTCCAAGTGCTGAAGCCAAATTTCCCATAATCATGCCATAATACTGATGTATTATATGTACCTTTCCCAAATAAGGCTCTCATTGTGTCTCTTTTAAGCTCCAGGTATAAAATAAACAGCTTTGCTACTGTTTTCCATATTCTCAATTGAATCATTTTTGCCTGACCGCACGTATAAATAATTCCGGAGTTTCAGAAAGTGAGTGATACTACCCCCTGGGAGGCAATGCAACACTCCATGTGGGCAGCAAAACCAGATTCCTACACTTTATTCTGGATGATGGGGCTAAAGTTCATCATTGTCAAGGGGTACCAGATCTTCTTTTTTCTTTTTTCTGAAAAGGGGTAGTAGGCCAAAAACCTTGGGAATCTAGGGAATATGTTTTGTGACTTAATGAGAAGAGATATCGCTCTGATGTTTTATGAACAACCATTTTCAATATCTCAAACACAGAGAAAAATAATGTAGTCACTGTTAGTCAATGCTTCACGCTTCTCTTGAGAATCAACTTGTTCACAACTATCAATTTTAAACCTGTGCAAGTTAAGTTGTCTCTATTTGAATTGAGCAAATAAACCAAAAAAATCATCCAGCAAAATTCAGTTTTAGCTGTCCCATTAAGAAGAAAATAAATTTCATTGATATTAAACTTCTAAGAATCTTTTGGGGTCTCAAAATTGTGTGTTCAACAGTTATCAAGCATCTGCTATGAATTCCACCTTGCTTTTAAACTGACAAATTTAACCCTAGACTATAGCATATCAGACATTAATACACATTATAAGAAATCTCCATTTAGAAAATCAACAAAGACATTCACCTGTCTGTTGGATTTGGTCTGTACCATGGTTTTGGATGTAGAACAGCTACTAGAAAGCCTTCAAAGTCACATGCTTGAAACACAATGTTGGGTTACCCAACAAGCAAGGTAATCAAAGAGTGCACTTACTAATCTATATTGAACACTTACACGTGGTTTTCCCCACATCATGGGTTCTGCATCCAGGTACGGCTGACATCTGTCTCTCCTAATCCCACTGCACTTTCCCACAGAATCAAAACCTTTTTCAATGTAAGAGTCCTCGACAGGGCAGAGTACCCAGGAGGCAAGGTAAACATGGTCTTACATTGTTTCACTTATGACAGATTAGTACGTAAGTATGAGTAAACCCTTGCTTGCCTTGGTTATTGGGTAATGAACCTCTTTTTATACTGAGTAACAATCCTGAACTCATTGATGAGTGGGAAGAACTCACTATGATTAAGAAAACAACACCCTTGTAGATGAGTTAGCATATTAATATTAAGTACAATAGGTTCTTCCACTTATTTCATGTTTAGTTTCGTCCTTTCATTTGAAAACTTGAGATAAAGACATTTACATTAGAAATATCAAGAACAATTCATGGTATACAATGGGGCTTCAAAAATTAATGGAAAAAATGAAATTAAAATATTATAGAATTTTAATTAAATACATACATAAAATAGAATTTTTTCACAATCTTTAAAAAGTTCTTTTTGAAGCCTCTCCCGCCATCAAGTAGATTCTAACTCATAATGACTTTACAAGACAGAGTAGAGCTGCCCATGTGGGTTTCTAAGACTGTACATCTTTGTAGGGGTAGAAAGCCCCATCTTTCTTCCTCAGAATCATGAGTGGCTTCAAACAGCTAACCTTGTGCAACCCACTATATCACTAGGGCTCCTTTGTATACTAAATTCTCAATAATACACAGTAAGTTACTCTTGTTACCACTGCCAATACCACTAACAGAGCGAGGTTTCCTTTGGGAACATTCTGAAGGGTGCTGGAAAACACTAAAGACCTCAATGTTGACCTTGTTTAAGTTCAACTTACGATTTTTACGAAATGAGCTCAACAGCGCTGAAAAGCAAGCCCTCGTCTCTTGCATTTTCACTTAGCAGAGGCCGAGTCAAAGACAGCACGCTTAACCATGCCTGGAAGGCTTCGACGCCACTCTCCCTTGCTTGCCTGTCTTGGAAGCATGGCAAAGAGGCCGCACGCTCTCACAAGCTGTTTCTCTCCTGCCTTCTCGTCTCTTCTCGTTCTCCCTGCCCTTTCTCCTCCTCTTCTATTTCTCTCTGACAGAGGCCAGGAAGAGTCTCAGCTCTGCGAGCTACTCGGAGCACCAAGTGACCCTGGAGAACCCAGACTTCACAGGGGCTGGTCCACACAGGGCCGCAGCCTTGGAAGAAAAGTTACCCAGGGTGGGCAGCAGAGAATTAACATAACAAAACCCAAAGCCACGGCCACAGGGCTGGTTAGTGGCCCTACAGGACAATTCAGAACTGCTACTTTGGATTTCCAAGACGGAATCTTTACAGCACCAGAGAGTTTCATCTCTCTCCCAAGAAGCTATGGGTGGGTTTGAATTCTTGACCTTTATGTTAGCAAACTATTGCTTGTCGCACAGCGCCATAGGACCAGACTACTTTAAATACGTGGCTGTGAATTTGAGAAAAGGGTGTTCATGAGTGGTAGGATAAGATAAAAAGGAATCATTCCAATTCCTCCCCCCATTCATGGACCCCAGCAATATAAGATAATTATTAAAGAAAATTGTTTAATAAATGCAATGATTATCATGTAAAACTATGTTCTTTCATAATAACATTCTGCAACACACACACACATATATATATACATGTATGTATTAGCTGCTGATAGCTAAGAACTGTCTTTGCTGAGATATAGTTATAAATCTTTATACACTAAATTAAAAGTAATATAAATCCCATGAATTATCCCTCATTATGTATTATTTGGCATCTATAAAGTTGAGAATGAAATGGTACTACTTTAAAATTCAAACTCTAATTTTTTTTCCCATAAATGAAGTGGTGAAAAAAATATGGAAGCCACATAAAATAACAGGATACAGAATAATGGTGGTGAATGAAAGTTCAGTTTACCATTTAAAATCTGAACATCACTACATTTGCCCTTAAAGTATTTCTGAATAATAGCTATTCCTTATCATTGCATGGCATTTCATACTCCTCTAATACTTTTCAAAAACATCTATCATTCACTCCTGGTCATACACAAACTCTGGCCCTTGTTTTGCAGATATGAAAACTGAGGCTCAAGGAGAGTAAAGGGCAGCCTCAAAATCTCACTGCTACCCAGTTGTAGCCAGGATCAGAGGGAGGCCTTTGGAAAATACGCTGCATGTCTTTGAGACAGCTATAAAGTAAATTTTAATGTCAAAAACTAATCGACTATGTTATCTGACATCTAATAATTTATAGATTATGCCTGACTCTTCATTGTTATAAAGAGCAGAACAAACTAGCAAATCCTCTAAAAACCTTTGGATTAAAAAAAAAATGTTATTGTTTATTTAAAGCTTGAAAGCTTTCGACACTATAAATCTAGAAATCTAGTTACCTACCTAAAGGAGAGAAGAAAATACAAATGGTACCTGATGAACGAATTATAAAATATAATTTTAAAAACGGACATGGAGAACATTCCGGCTTTAGGGATACTACAGAGTTTGCAAGGTTGTCAGAGAGCACTGTCTTTCTCCATGGAGCAGCTGGTGAGTTTAAACTACTGACCTTGCAGTTAGCTGGCCCACACTTAGACCACAGCACTTCCAGAGCGCTCCGTGCGCTGTAAAGAAACCTAGAATTATGACCATCAGCAGTCATATTTCCTCCGTCAGTTGTTTAACCGACCACTATCTAATTTCCTGTACAGAACTACATTACACTAAACTTTCAAAACCCCCTAAAACTCTGTGTGTGCTTGTTGGAAAAGACGTAGTGTGGAAAGGGCTTGGCAGTAGCATCCTCTGCTATGAATGGGTTTTGAAAAAAGGAATCCAGAGAGAACCTGTGAAGAGGCTTTAAACAGGTTGTGGGAAATTTCTCTTATCTTTTCCTTCCATTTTTCCACACACGTTATAAAAATTCCTGGTATGTGATAGCAACGAGGGGCAGGAGCAACCAGGTCATGTTTTTCATTTTCAAATTTAAAGGAGAAATGGGGGAGGTAGCAAATTGAATGTCGAGTTCCAGGATCACTCGGGATCAAGTCGTGAGCTCCCATAATACAGGAGATAAGAAGGGGTGCAGGAAGGAGGGTGGGAGCTGATGCTGAGTCCCAGAGCTGCCACTGAATCCTGCCCATACACCTGTCAATGCACGTTCAGTGCCTAGATGCCCAGTGTGGTGGGGCGCTTCCCGACAGCCACTTCGCAAGAATTAGGACCAACAACAGAGACAGACTGAGGGCGCTGTGATGAGCAGACGCCCTCTCATCCAATTTCAGGAAAAGGGTTTGGTATCAGCATTTGATCTCAGAGTTTCTTCTGACTGGTGAGCTACAGAGCAAAGAGGTATCCTGCCCCAAATCATTCCTACTCACTATGAGATGCCTCTTCCTGAGTTGCACTTAAACATGTCATAGTAATTTTATTATTATACTAGATTATTACACTAAATTATCGTTCCAATGTTTAATTGGAACAAAAATCTCTGCACAAGTGAAAAGGAGGAGCCTAAAACTGAATGAGGTCTGATTGGATAGCTAACGCTGCTTCTCAGTGAAGGACTCCCGTAGTGGCAGCCGGCCCGCCAAGACTGACTTTGGTCACAATCTAGGGTGACCGGAAAAGACTAGCGGAAGCGGGGGCTTTGCTCAAATTTCTACAAAAGCAGTGAAAGTTGACTGCGCAGATTAAGACCCCCTCTTATTCTGAGATCCTTAAACTGGGTCTCGTTTATCTTTCCTAAGTCTTTTGTAAGGTAATACAAGTCAAAAACATCTCTTTAAAGTGTGAGTAAGGTATTATTTAACTCAAGCCATCTCTAAACTGTATTTTTAACAGGATTATCAGTAACCCTATGATGTATGGAAGAATGGAATTAGAAAATAATGAAAATATTCCATGAACTTTTTGAATGGGTAAATATCAGTTAAGCATATATTTTTATTTCATTTCCCCAACAAAAGGCAAAATAAATGCATCTCACCTGATTTTTAAACTACGGCCAAGGAATGTTCATAGCAATAAAAGTTACTTTCATAGTAAACTTAAGTAATACAGAGTAATTAACTAGGTATCTCAGAAAATTATTAGCTGCAATCACGTGAAATTGCTGAGAGTCATCTGAATCTTATCCAAAAACACAGCAATTGTATATGGTTCACCTAAAACTCTAGTGGGAAAAAAGGAAAATAAGTGGAGGCAAACCCAACCCCAGAGGATATGAAAACCTTATTAGTTTGTTCATGCAACACTAACTCTATGCAAATGCCTCAATTAATATATTGAGAAATTATAACATCTGCCTACACTTTGGTGCCTGAAAGACACACCCACCAGAATTCATAGCTATCTCAGCAGTGGCAGCTTCACAACGATTAACATCTTGGAAGTTAGCCTGATTCTCTCCTGACTTACTACAAATGAAACTATTTCTCAATTCTTTTCATAAATACCAAATTATCTTGAACCCCAATCACACCAGCATCCTAAAAGTTGAGAGTTTCTTTAGGTATGGACAGAGAAAGCGGTATGCTGGAAAACGGTCGACAACTGTTTTTACAGAAAATATACATGTGAATATAGATATATATTATAAATTACATGAATAAAAGGGACTATGAAATAATAATAAAATACCATTTTCTTTTAGCAGAGAATTGTCCCTTTTTATTGTAAACTCCAAACAGCCAACTGATTCTCATAGAAGACTTGTGATGATTTCTGACAAGTTCACGCATCAGTAGCCAAATGGTGAGACAGCGTACTTCCAACCTCGGTGTTGATCGATATGTTCACATACGTTTATGAGCAAGCAGTGACACAGGAAGACATGTGTCAGACTTCACTCCTTCTTCAGTGGTGGGAATGATTCCTTTGCTACACTGAATAGTAGGTTTCAAGTACTAGAAGCATATGCCCTCAATTGTATGAGCTATTCACATCTT
This sequence comes from Echinops telfairi, assembly GCF_000313985.2. Lineage (NCBI taxonomy): Eukaryota > Metazoa > Chordata > Mammalia > Afrosoricida > Tenrecidae > Echinops > Echinops telfairi. The sequence continues at coordinate 49,085,459 of NW_022111369.1, forward strand.
AACAGTTACAGTTATGGACATGACATACTTGTCAATTAAATCTACATCATTAGCATTTTCTCCATCACTTGTTAAAGTCTCAGACACAATTGACAAAAGAATAAATCAACTTCTGGTCCATCGTGTTGGCAGATTTCTGTGGTATAAATTCTACTATGGGGCCGATTTCAAGCTATGGACATAAAGGCACTAAACGTGGAGTTGGGAAGAGATGCACCACGGTGCACCATGATATAGCACTTCCACCGTACAGACACAAGATATGAAAATACCCGAAGAGCATAAACAAATGAGTCATGCATTTAATCGGGATCAACACAAAGCTGGTTCCTGTAAAGCCAAGATTAAAGATGTTCCCAATTCCTAGCTTTTCCAAACCATTGTACCACTCCATCATTGCGAACATCACGTACTCCCCTCCCTTCAGCTCCTTGGCTTGCGCTTTCTCACTCTCTCTCTGGGTCTGGTCATTTGCTACAACTGTCTCACTGAATTCCCTGACTGCACTTACACTTCATGGGTTTACGAGGGAAGTAACATGGTACAACTGAGGATCAAGATCAACTTGGAAGTAATCACAACTCGGGACAGTTTCTCAAGCTGGAGAGAGTTTTCTCACTCTGTGCTACCGGGCCCTGCTCTACCAGCAGCCTACTTGAGCAAGTGCTTGGCTCCTTGGGTCAGCAACTGCTACGGCCGCCATGTGCTGTGCTTGTGGTGCCTACCTTACACCACTCGTGCTACTGTGCCGCCATCTCTCACTGTCTTCCATGTTAACAGTCCTCTTTCTCCCTGGGCCTTGCTTTCAGCTGAATCAAATGGAAAAACTGACCCATTAGGGTCCCTTATACCTTATTCACCTGGTCCCATCCTGACATTATCAGCAAGCGAGCCAATCTCCTTGGCGGGCCAAACGCATCAAATTTTTCATGGTTCTTCCCAGTGCTTCCATGGGAGATACAAAGGGTCATTTTAAGAATAGTTATGTGTCATGGGAGATACAAAGGGTCATTTTAAGAATAGTTATGTGTCATGGGAGATACAAAGGGTCATTTTAAGAATAGTCACTTTGCATTTACTAAATGTTCTGTGAAATGAGATATGTGAACACCTATGTCCAGAGGGTGTGAAGCTCCCTCTAGCCTACTGGCTACTGTGTAGTGCATGGCCCGGACAATTTTTGATGTGGAAGGCCTCAGGTGAGCACTCCATCACGTCCCACCAGCAGCTCCAGCTGTGGGAGCCTCAATGAGCATTCTGAGAAGTCACATTCCTCCACATCTCCACCCCACCGCACCCTCCACTATCGCGGCCCTCTCTGGTAAGATTGCAGGGAAGTGCAGCTCAAAAGTGAGAATCTTCCTAGGAAAGGATGGTCATACCCAGACCACCCAGGGGGCATGATTTTCCACTGATGCCCTAAGGGATCAAGCAGGCAAAAGGCAGAGCCTAGGCCTACCAGGTTGTAGAGCCAAGGGGATGGGCCAGAGTTGGGAGTTTGGACCTGGGCCTCCGTTGTCCCACACTAAGGGAATTCCAGGCCTTGTGTTTTAAGCTCTGGCCTCCACACAAGGTGCTGGCACATGCAGTTAAGGTACTGCATCAACTGACACTAAGGGACACATCCGTGTAAATTATTACATTTCAAAGAATACAAGAAAAAAAGGGAGCTATGTTCTTAGAGCACTTGATACCTTTTTATATATAATGAATTAGTTGTAATTTTATGTAATTTGATTTTTAATAATGGCTGTACTTCACAACATCCTGGAAAAATTATTGATGATAATTGACTCTTTAATAATAGGTAAGAGAACACTGCAGAGAAATGAAAACATTTCCAATTTGAGGTATAATCTCCATAAATTTTGGCTATCAGTTACATTGTTTGGGATTATAATGAATGCCAGAAATATCACCGACTTTAATTTAGGGAAGAAAATTAAGGTGACATAAATTTATCTAAGTCTTATATATGAGAGGATATCGAGATCTAACTTCAACTATCACCGTTATAAAATGACAACTTGCCCGACTAAAATAGTAGCAGCAATAATTATGTAAGGCTTTAGAGAGTAATTCTAAGAACATTTCACCATCATTAATGATACTAAGTAATTAAGCCCTAACATAGAAAGGTGAATGTCTAAACTTGCAAGTTTGGAATAAACCATGCAAGAAAACCAAAGATTTGCCATCTGATCATTTATAAGCATGTACCTTGGGGGCACATGAAATTGATTGCTATAGAATCTTTGAAAGCCAAATCTTGCCCCTGGATATTTAAAGGGAGTTAGGTAGTAGGCCAATATTAACATGTTTTTAAAAGACCTCATCGTATTCCTTGCTTCAGGGTGGAAGCTGATCAGTTGACAAGCCGGAAAAGAACTGCCTGGCCTTCCTCCTGGCTTTGGGCCCAGCAGATACAACATTTCACAAAGGAGAAGGTGAATGACGAAGGCACTTTCAAGTTGCCTCTGAAGCACAAAGATCTGCAGGTAGGATAAAAGGCTGAATGGCTTGAGCAATATCAACCCATTAGTTGTATTTCACATCCAAATACTTTCTCCTAAAGCACAAAGTCCTGGGCTCCGAGACCCATCTGTTCCCAGTTTCTACTCAGCCTGCATTTCCATGAAAAAGCAGTTCCCACCAAGCTGATGGCAGGCATTCTGACCCAGCCATGCCATCCTTCTCTCTGCGATACAGCAGTATCTGAAATCAGAATGCTTTCTCAGTCCTTAAATCTACCACACAGTACATGGTTAAAAACCAAAACATTGAAAGCCTACAATTAGATTAGATTTTATATGAGAAAGGGGACTATCATATAAGATATAAAAGGGCACCGATTAATTGCTACTGCTTTAAAAACACGAGTGGTTTTCTAAAATGAAGTATTTGTGACATCATTTATAACAAATTGTTTATCTGGTGTCATTTCCAACCATTAAGTGACCCTCAGATTCAAAAATATACATTCAAAAAAGAAAATACACACAAAAGCCAAAACATTTCTCATGGACTTTGCAATAATATTCCAGATAACAGTAGATACTATGGACTTAGAATGCGGATTTCTTTAATGAATGTTTTCATATGAAAAGGTTGTTTAAATTTTATTTATGTTTGTTTGTAAAGAAAGACAAAGACTTAAGGCAATCCAATCAATATATGTCACTCAATAAAAGTAAGCTTTTCAATTTGTTCTATTGAATAACAAAATAAAATTAAGAAACAAAAGTAATGTAATGGTCAATAACTATACCAGAGAAAGCTTCCTAATTGTGAGCTCTTACCCAGACAACCATCAATTTTTATATATCAGAAAACTTAATATTTGCAAGTAAAGTAGTTGAGTACGTTGGATTCCAGTTGATTACAATTCACTCAATCCATCTTTTCCATGACGATATGTTTCAGGCTCTTCTGACAATGCAGCTGAGGGCAATGATGAGTTCCCTTAAGGCTAACACTGATGGGGGTGGGGGTGGGAGGAATAGAAGAAGATCTGGTTCTACCAGCCCAGTGCTTCGCAACTCTTTCCACCATCCTTTAATTTTCCATATTTCATGGACATTTTATTTTTCCTTTCTCAGATTTCTCCCAAACATGAAGTAAATGTTAAACCAAGAATAATACAAATTATCAACACGGTACAGGAAATGCTGGTCAAGGCCCTACCGTGTATACAGGACACACTGCTTTTCCATCCTTATATAATACCCTACACCTTGGATAATTACTTTTACTACCATGCTCAAGAGCCCAGAGATCAGATTATTTTTAGGTAATCATGATGAGTATTACATTGATGAAGTGACCAACTGTAAGCTAGACATCATCTCATGTACCAAGCAAATACTTCATGAGTTGATATTTTGGGGCATTCTCTTATTTTCCTACACTTCTTATACTCTCCTAACTCTGACAAACCGTCCTATCTAAAGCATATCCCCTAAAGTACTCAATAATCTATACACTTGCTTATTTGTATGAAATATTCCATTGTTTCATGATACAGTTATTTTCAAAGGCAGGGCACCCCTAGCATTTGCAGCCTACAACAATCATAGCTGAAATCTTCCCCGCAGGTCCGCAAACCTGCCCAATGAGAGAAACAGTGTAACTGTGAAATGGCTATGGCAGATGACCTTGAAAATGAAGGGCACATGGAGCACGGGAAAGGACAGAGGAACAGAGATGTGGGAGATGAATGTAAGAGAAACCAGCTGCCAGCAGGCCCAGCATTACCATTATCAGGGTTGGTGAACATCCTACTTGCACTGGACACTGTCTTCCCAATGTCGGCCAGGGATCGAAGGTTGGATTTCTTGGTTTGATGTCGGTGCTTCCGGAGCAAAGTATAAGTCACTTTATCCTTGAGGTCAGGTTTCAAGAGGCCCGTCTCAATCTGATGGTCAACAATCATCTCTAAGACAAAAGAAAGACAAGACAAAAGCAAAGCGCAGTTGTAAGACCAAGCATTAATCTATTACTCTCACTTTATAAATGCCATCTTCAAACTGCACGCCAATGGAGGGTGGGGTAGAGAGGGGGGAACCGATTACAGGGATCCACATGTGACCTCCTCCCTGGGGGACGGACAACAGAAAAGTGGGTGAAGGGAGACATCGGACAGTGTAAGATCTGACAAAATAATAATTTATAAACTATCAAGGGTTGATGAGGGAGGGGGAAGAGGGGAGGGAAGGGGGAAAATTTGGAGCTGATGTCAGGGGCTTTTGTGGAGAGCAAGTGTTTTGAGAATGGTGGTAAAGACTGTACAACTGTGCTTTATACAATTGATGTATGTATGGATTGTTGTAAGAGTTGTATGAGTCCCCAATAAAATGATTTAAAAAAAAAGAAGGGACCAGTCCCTGAGGAAGGACGTCATGTTGGAGAAAGGAGAAGGGCAGTGAAAAAGAGGAAGACCTTCAACGTGATGGATTGATGCAGTGGCCGCAGCGATGGATGCAATATAACCATGTGAGGATGGTGCAAGACTGGGCGATATTTCATTCTGTTGCTCATGGGGGTCCACTCTGTGTTTTAGGACTCACTTGCTAGCACTGAACATCCAGAAATTAGACAAAGAAAAGAAGGTGGTGCATTGCTGCATTGGATGAAATATTTCTCACGGTTTCAGAGGACTTAAAATATGGATAACATTCCTTTTTGTATATAACATTTATTATATGATGCTTATAATATTCATTATTCAAAGATAAAATTGGGTAAGGGCTAAGCACAGTGCTCAAGCATGATTGTTGATCGATGCCTTTATGCCAGCCCTGGCTCAGAGCAGCCCCGTGTGCCACAGAACCAAACAGCACCCAGCCCTGCACCACACACACCGTCATTACTTTCTTGACGCTCAGCGTCATTACTTTCTTGACGCTCAGCGTTGCAACTCCGTGTCCATTCATCCTGTTGCGAGACTTCCTCTTTTGGGCGGACCCTTCACTTTGCCGAGCATGATGTCCCTTTGCAGAGGCCGGTCCTTTCTGATGACATGTTCCAAGTCTGTGAGACCAAATCAGACTATCCCGGTCTCCAAAGGGCATGCTGGCTGTGTGTACTGCTTCCAAGATGGTGTTGTACATGGACTCTTCTCTGCCAACACCCCCATTGTATGCATCCATCCTCTTTGGCCTTTCATATCCATTGTTCAGCTTCTGTATGCGTCTGAAGTATGAAAATACCACTGGCAGTACGGGATGTGGGCCAGGTCTACTGTAGTCTTCAACCCGAACACTGTTTAAAGGGGCATTTTTGCCACAGATTTGTCTGGTCCAATATGTCATTTGATTTCCTGACTGTTGTTTTCATGAACTGTGAACCCAAGTAAAATAAAATCCTGGAGAACGTCAGTCTCTTCTCCATGTTTCACGGCACTGTTTATTAGTTCCATTGTGAGGATGTTTTGCTTTGCTGTTGTGGTGGTTACATAATCTGGTGTCAATTTGAGGATTAACAGTGTAGGGATGGAGTCTAGCCTGTCCATCAGGATATAGCCCATGAGTCCTCTGCGTGGGCCTGCCCTTCTCCTGAGGATTCTGAGGACTCTGGTATTCCTCCTTGGAGGTGGGAGACACTCTTTCTCTTGGTTCACTCTCTGTGAGACATCCTTGTGGAGAAGACATATGGAGAGAGGCTGATGGAGCCTCTGGAGCCGGAGAAGTCATGAGGAGAACCCTGCCAGCGCTGAGATGCTTCCACCACCACTGGATCCACAAGACTTCCCACCCACTGGCCTGTGATCTTCCTATATTCGGTGTCATTGCATGCTTCGTGAGTCTGAAGAGGACTTTATAGATTGGTATTGGGCATATGGGCTAATATCAGACTTATGGACTTGATCTAGACTGGGCTGGGATGTTTTCTCAATCTTCAACTGCTCTTGTATATAAAGCTCTTTCTTAGACACAAAAATTGCACATCAACCTAGTATTTGCCAAATTGCCAGCTTCCCACTTTGCGTGAAGGATAAAGACACTGGCACTTGTAAGGAGAGAGTTATAAATATTCCAGGATTAATCATCTGTTTGGAGAGGCAGGAGAGTCTTTTGTTCACTTTTTCAATCCCAGTTAATCGTGAATTCACATAAATCATATTTTTATGTAACACAGTCAAGTTCATAATTTGCATTTTTAATTACATGAATAAAGGAGATTCAAAAATTTAATGTATACTCTCAAAGCAAGTGTGCCAGAAACATGAATGATGTGAGAAAAAAAAACCTTGAGGAGAATACAGAAAAATTAAAGTAGTGAGATTGTTGATTTACTTTTCTACTTTCCCAAGTTTCTCTGTAATATATTAGAAAATTTATAATAGGATCCGGTAAAGGACAGCAATACCTTTTCCAATATCAGTTTCTGTGCATGCTAATTAATTCAACAGAAGAGACTTTAAATTATAAAATTATATCTTAATCTTTTGTAAGAAGGGAGGCTTATCCTAAAGCCTTTATAATGCATTTCCATTAGCCATTTCAAAGTATACCTGATGAAAATTTTCTACGAAGTTTTAATATCTTAGTCTTACTACAAAATAAATTAATGAAGTTTCTGTGAGCTCTTTTTTAGTTCCGTTCTAACCAACGCCTAGGACTGTTTCACTGGGATTGCTCTGTGTATCACTCTCCTAAGAACAAGCTCTTACTCCAATAGAAAGTCGTTGGGTTTTTGAAGTCCTTTTCCCCAAGTGACGGGTAGCAGTGTGTCTTAAATGTCGCCTGGTGCATTCTACTCTGATGCCACGATCGGCCAGCAGCGATGTCCTCCATCTCTGGTGAGGCTGAGGCCCAAACAGCATCGCGTCTGCACAAGCTGTGCTGACAGGAAACGACCTCACTCTACACAAGTAGGAGTTTGTCTTCTGCATAGAATCAGAGCAAAGAATCCATGGCCTCCTTTTCTAGTACATGAATTCATCTAAAATAGTCAACGTTTTCCCCAATGGATGAAGTTCTTAGTGTGTGAAAGGGAAATAAAGAACAAGAGTAATTTTTTCCTAAAAGCCTGACTAGAAAATTGTGACTACTGCTAAGAGCACCACTGAAGAGAAGTTACAGAGGTTCAAGTGGTGTGGCTTGGGCATGTATGTCCAGGGTCTTCAGAAGTCCATCTGCACAGCCTTCCACAGTCCTCACAGCCAAAGCTAGAAAGTGGACATTTGCATAGTGTAGATTCAACCACTTGTGAGCCAAGCGGAGCTGAAGCCAAGATCTTCCATCACATACCGTAGAACCAAACCCAAACCCAATCCCACCGCCATGAGTCGATTCCAATCCATACTGTCCCTCTACAGGGTTCCCAAGGGTGTAAATCTTGACAGGTGCAGACCGTTTCATCTTGCTTTTATGGAGTCACTGCTGGACCTGAACCATGGACCATAAGGTTAGTTGGCCAATGCTTACTGGGTGGCACGGCAAGCGATGCCCTACGCCTTCTCCGGTGTTGTTGTTAGATGCCATGCAGTCCATTCCAACCCATAGCAACACTGTCAAAACAGGATAAAACATGGCCAGGCCCTGTGCCATCCTTGCAATTATTCCTGTGCCTGAGCCCAGTTCTGCAGCCGCTGTGTCAGTCCATCTCCTAACAGGTCTTCCTGTGTTTCACTGCCCCGCTACTTCACCAAACATGATGTCATTCTCCAGGGCCTGGTTCTCCTGACAAATCCAAAGTACATAAGATCAAGTCTCACCATCCTTGCCTCTAAGGAGCACTCTGGCCATACTTCGTCTAGGACAGATTGGTTTATCCTTTTAGCAGTCTATAGTACTTCCAATATTCTTTCCCAGTACCACAATTGAAATGCATGAATTCTTCTTCTGTCTTCCTTATTCAATGTCCAACGTTCACATGCTTATGAGGCAATGGAAAATACTATGGCATGGGTCAGGTTTACTTTAGTCCTCAAAGGAAATCAATGCCCAACATAGATGCCATAAACGCCACACTGGACTACTTGATGGGGAGACTAGGAAAAGATTCTCCCCACTAAGAGTGTTTTGGTTTGAGAGGGGCCTTTTGCTCTGCGTAATTTTTAACTACACGTATCCAACAGTAAAATTCTCAAAGCTGAACCTGTAATCACAAGTAACTCTCTATCCCGCAGTAAAATAATTAAGTGACTACTGAACACACCCTTTCTAATTTCCCTTAAGTCTTGTTCAGTGTGGAAAGTCCACTCTACAGAGAAACCAAGGAGGCTAATAAATAGCCCCAACAGATCTGCAGCAAGTGTTATAAAACGCCTACTCTAATTCCAGGGCTGGGGATTAAAGCGTTTATCTACGTTTCCTAGAAGGGCTTCCCACTATTCTTGTCATTCCTTGTGATTGCAAACCAATTGAGCCGACCCTGTGTTACTAATGCCTAGAAGTCACCAATTAGAACAGGTTAAAATCTAGGTGGCTTATGCCCTTCATTAAGTTTCTTTTTAAATAGCCCACGCTATAGGGATCTTTTTAAGCATAGACTACAAAACCTTTCCGACAAAAAGCAGGGCATAAACATTTCACAGCTACATGGAAATTAAGCCTTCAGTGTTCAAAATCCCACTGACACGACTAACAAGGAGGGAGAGTGCCAACTACAGAGGACAGTCAAGCTAAAGGACCCTTAAAGGGCTGCAACTTCAACCTCTTGTTACACAGAGGAGAAAAGGGAGAGCTGAAGGGGTAACTCAGAAACAGACAAAGATTAACTAGCGCCACCTCAGGTTATGACCACCCTGGTTATGCCCCCTCCCCCCAAAATAATACTAACCCAGATTTTCTGGCTCTTAGTTTAGAGGTTTTCCCACATCACAGAGTATTTACCTTTATTTGAAGGGAAGCTGTATAAACATTTTTATACAGGCAGATTGTTTGCAAACCAAGAGAAGATGCCCATTCCAACTGAAAAATAGCCAACCGTCATAAAAAAAGTTTCTCAAAAGATATACGAAAGGCCAACAACTCATGGAGAAATAGTGAACTTCAATTCTAGCACAGAGAATTAAAACAACTACATGGTCACTGAGGAGGCATGTCTGCTAGTCTGTGGCCGATTTCACTCACGGCACCCTGGGTGTGCTGGGCAGAACTGCGCCGGGCAGTTGTCTAGGCTGTGACTTTTCCAAAGGAATCAGCTGGGCCTTTCAAGTCCCCTTGGGGTGAGCTCGAAACAGTGGTAGTCTTAGACATGCTAGCTGACTGGTACCACAGTTTGTACCACCAATCCTCAGTACTGTCATTGTGGTGGTTACCTAATCTGGTGTCAACTTGCAATGGGGTGGACTCTAGCCTGTCAATCAGGTCGCTGCTTGATGACCTCCTCTGGAGGCACCAAGGAGATAAATAGCTCCCTGGAGGCCAGATACACTCGCTCACTCCCTGCGGGACATTACTGACAACAAGACTGATCCTGATGGTGCCATGCGGACGCAGCCAGAGCCCTGGAGCTGGAGAAGCCACGTGGAGACCCCTGCCAGCACTGAGATGCTTCCACTGCCACTGGATTCATGGCTTTCCACCCACTGGCCTGTGATCTTCCTGCATTTAGCATCATTGCACGTGTTTCATGAGTCTTAAGAGGAATTTATAAATTGGTATCGGACATATGGGCTAATATCAGACTTATGGACTTGATCTGGAGTGGGCAGGGATGTTTTCTCAATATTCAATTGCTCTTATATATAAAGCTCTTTCTTATACACATATTAGCGTCTGTGAATTTGTTTCTCTAGTCAATCCAGACTAACACAGTCATTAATTAATGTCATTCATTCCATATACTGATGATGACAGTATGAACTAGTACAACCTTTCTTGATGGGCATTTGGCAGATATGTATGTATATGGAAACACTTTAACATGTTCAAACCCTTTGAACAGTCCACCACTAGAAATCTATACAAAAAAACAATCAGCTTCATAAATGTATCAGCATAGATGCTGAGCCCTTCTCTGTACAAATCTGAAAGCAATGTGAATACCCAATAATAGACAAGTGCTAAATATTTTGCAGCCATTCAAATGATTATGTCAATGTATATTTTGTTACATGGAGAGATAGTCATATGCATGTATTTTAAACTCAGGTTAAAAGAGTGTTGCATGGCCCCGTGCTGGAAAACAAAATACATGTGTGTAGAATAGGTTACGAGGAAACATTCTGGGCAGACGGAGCTGAAATACTGGACAAGCTACTATCTTTGTATGTGTATTATTTTGTCATGATTATTTTTGGATGAACATATATTATTTTTGTGATTTAAAACATGGGGATTCTGCCATATTTTAAAAAGCAATAAAAGATATAATAACCCATCTGCCAACATGCACAGCTCAGGAATGCCTTTAAACAAAATGTAAAAATGAGACCTCCAAAAATAGAGCTATATTTTCCAGATCCATTCCCTATCATAATAAAATACTTGAAATGGCTTATAACTTTTTTTTTTAAGGCGGGAAGGAAATTCGTACATACTCGGCCGCCTATGTGAATGGCACTCTAAATGTCAGATTATAATGATGATGGTAATAACAAAGCTATTGAGATCATCTGTGAAAGTGAGTCGCTACTCTTTCTAGTACTGTAAAAACAAGTGTTTCTGATAGCATTCAAAAGGTCCTGAGCGAAACTGGTCTTGGGTTGAGTTTTTTATGTCAACGTAAGAAGTCACCCAGCTTTGCTCATCACCCACTGCTCCTGCCCCTTCCAAGGAGGGGCGCCTGGCCTCAGAGGGAGTCTGTTTCCCAGGAGCAGCAGGTGGGCTGCCAAGCAGGATGCAAACCACACTCTTTGTCTGTTTGATAAAACCGCATTTGCTGTTATTTCTTTGTCTTCTGACTTGTTGAAAAGAAACAGGAGGAGGAGGAGGGGGTAAAGGAAACCCATCAACACTTGGCTGTGCATAATTCTCAACTCAGAATTATACCCCCGCATTCAAGACAAAACAACTCAACTTTACCCTCTGAGAGAAAAAAGAGGGTTTTGTCTTGTGCTTTTTGTTTTGTTTTGTTGTAGACAATGACTCTAATTCTTCCAGGTACTGGGTCATCTTCTGTCATTTAAAAGATAAGTTATGTTTCTTCTTATTTTTCAATCCTCTGTAATGTTTTTTTTCTTTCTTTTTTGACTGTGGGTGCCCCTGGGTGGCATAAGCAATTAAGCCCTCATGGAAAGGTTAGTGGTTCAACCCCCTATGAAGACAGGTTGCCTCCCAATGCCTTCAAAGTTCTTAGAAGTGTGGTGAGCTCGGAAACACCCCGGGTCATGAGAGTCAGAATCCACGCGACTCAGAAGGGGAGGCTCTGATTTCAGAGGATGCTTTCAGCATTTCTTTTGAGTCAGCTGCTCGCTGCCAAATAGTCTCTTCTCTCCCCCTTCCCCCTCCCCCAATTGCTACTCTGGTCCTTTTTCTTACTTTGCTTTGTTTGTGGTATGGTATTTGCCCCTGAATTGGGCTTTTGCTTGTCTCCCCTCTCCCTGCCCCGATGTTAGCAGGGGCAGGATGGCAGCATTGGCTGTCCCCTGCTTGCCCTCGGAGCTGCAGAGCAAATAGATTAGTCAGCGATGGCACCTCAAAATGACCTAGTGGTGTCTAACGTTGTAATGGCAATTTCTAAAATAAATGCCTGAAGGTTCGAAAAAAGTTGGATCATAGGAAGTGATGAAAGATTTAAAGTGGAAGGTAAAATGCTTGGTAACATTTCCTAAATGTAGTCAGCCCCAGACCACTTCTCTTTGCTCACTGACAAATGGGGCAACAATAGAAGGTGGACATCTGTCTTCCACTTAATGGGAAGGGTCAGTCTCTCCTTAAATCAGCCCTTCGTGATGCTGAAGATCCTTGGGACAACATCACAGAATACAGAAAAGCTCAAGTGTGTAATTCACCTTGAACTTCCATACCTCTGTAGAAATGCTCCAGGCTCAGCGAGGGGGCTAAAAATAAACAAATCTGAGACTACAGAGACTTTGCAATTCTCACTAAAAATTGGATTGCTTTTTGCTAACTGTATTTTTATAACAATCTCTTTGGCAGTTTTAACAACAAAAAATGCAACGGAAACCCATGCCTTCTGTTTGCTTTTCTGTCTTTATAAGTGCCTTACCTTCCTGGGCTACAGAAATCCAGAACGCCAGCATCTCTCTCCTCACATATCAAATTTCCATTTGCAGCCCCACCTGCTTTGTGAAATATGAAAAATTCTACACAGACCAAGATTTCCTCTTCTTTTAAAAAAAAAGCATTTTATTGGGGGCTCATACAAATCTTATCACAATCCATACATACATCAATTGTATAAAGCACATTTGTACATTCCTTACCCTCATCATTCTCAAAACATTTGCTCTCCACGTAAGCCCCTAGCATCAGCTATACTCATTTCCCCCTCTCTTCCCGCTCCCCCCTCCCTCATGAACCCTTGATAATTTATAAATTATTATTTTGTCATATCTTACACTGTCTCACATCTCCCTTCACCTACTTTTCTGTTCGGAGATTATATGTAGATCCTTACCATCGGTTCCCCCTCTCTACCCCACTCTCCCTCAATCCTCCCAGTATCGCAACTCTCACCACTGGTCCTGAACGGATCATCTGTCCCGGATTCCCTGTGTTTCCAGTTCCTATCTGTAGCAGTGTACATCCTCTGGTTTAGCCAGATTTGTAAGGTAGAATTGGGATCATGAAAGTGGGTGGGGAGGAAGCATTTAGGAACTAGAGTAAAGTTGTATGTTTCATCATTGCTACCCTGGACCCTGACTGGCTCGTCTCCTCCCCACGACCCTTCCATAAGGGAATGTCCAGTTGCCGACAGATGGGCTTTGGGTTCCCACTCTGCACTCCCCCTCATTCTTAATGATATGTTATTTTGTTCTTTGATGCCTGATAACTCATCCCTTTGACACCTCATGATCACACAGGCTGGTGTGCTTCTTCCATGTGGGCTTTGTTGCTTCTGAGCTAGAGGGCCGCTTATTTACCTTTAAGCCTTGAAGACCCCAGACACTATATCTTTTGATAGCCAGGCACCATCAGCTTTCTTCGCCACATTTGCTTATGCACCCATTTGTCTTCAGTGATCATACTAGGCAAATGAGCACACAATGATAAGAATTTTTGTTATTTGATGCCTGATAACTGATCCCTTTGGCACCCTGCAATCACACAGGCTGGTATGCTTCTTCCATGTGGGTTTTGTTGCTTCTCAGCTAAATGGCTGCTTGTTTACCTTGAAGCCTTGAAGACCCCAGACGCTATATCTTTTGACAGCCGGGCACCATCAGCTTTCTTCACCACATTTGCTTATGTACCTGCTTTGTCTTCAGCGATCATGTCAGGTAGGTGAGCATCATGGAATGCCAGTTTAATAGAACAAATTACTCTTGCATTGAGGGAGTACTAGAGTGGAGGCCAAATGACCATCTGCTACCTTAATACTAACCCTATAAATATATGCACATCCTCTCTTATCTTCTACCTACCTTTTGGAGGTGAATTTGGTACTGACCTCATTTACAAAATGCTAGCTTTGCAAACCTATTTGCAGGACCTAGAACAGTACTCAGCACATTGTAAAGTTCCATGCACCCCTGCTGAAGGAACACATGACCTCATTAACTCTGTCCACGCAGCACCTTCTACTCTTTCCGTTCAGTATTTCATATGCATGAGAAGTGAGGGGATTCTTTGCAAATCTAACTAAAAAACTCTTTGAAAAAAGAATTGGAAAAAAGATATGCCAAACAGATCTGTGCCTCATTTCACAACCAATCTTTTCTGCCAATCTGAGTGCTCTGCCTTCTCATTTTACACAAAGACAAAGATGTCATTAAAAAGCCTTTCTCCTAAAGCTATAACATCAAGACTCATTATCACATCTCTCATATTTGTGAATGCACCTACATGCTATAATCCATTCATTTCCCTGAAATCAATACTTTTACACTCATTCATGGAATGTACATGTGCAGGGTGGTAGAATTTTTGAGTCACCCAATGCTCAAGGTTGGCTCTGTTTTTGCTAACTCCGTGTTCATGGGAACTTTATTGATCCTAACGACTACCAATAACAAGAATTGACTAGACACAGGAAGTCTGACACCACATCGGATGCTTTACCTGTCAATTTTTGCAAAGTCACATTCCACTTCTCTTTCTCACAATCCCAGGGCAGCCATCCTACAGACTCCTGGAGAACCTAAGTCATTCCTACAAATGCAGTGGGCACCACGTCATGGAATTTTCCAAGAAGTCACAAGGAAAGCCCTGGGCCTGCTCTTTTTGAGAAAATGTGATCTCCAGCACACCTAAATTTGAAAGGTAATAAATATGGCAGCCTAGGAGAGATGCTTGCTAGAAATGAAAAACATTATTCCTGTTTGGAATTTAGTGACACGTGTCCAATGCGTTCAGTATGCTGAGTTAACATTCGATTCACACACACTAAACTTCAAGAAGTGCCATGAAACCATCCTCTCCACATAATAAAGGGGCTTGACTTCTACTTACAAAATCAGTCCCTGCCTAGAAACTAAAATAATCCCTATTTTTCAGAGAAGGGATTAAGTCTTTAAACATTTTTTATATTTAAGGGGCTATTTTTTTTCATTAAAAGATCATTTCATTGGGGGGCTCTTACAGCTCTTAATAACAATCCATACATCAATTGTATCAAGCATATTTGTACATATGTTGCCATCATCATTTTCTAAGCATTTACTTTCTATTTGAGCCCTTGGTATCAACTCCTCTTTTTTTTCTCCCTCCCCCTTCCCACCCATGTGACCCATTAACAAATTATTATTATTTTCATATCTTACATCAACTGCTGTCTCCCTTCTCCCGCAGTTTCTGTTGTTAGTCCCTGTGTGTGAGTGTGTGTGTGGGGGGGGGGGGAGTGTTATGTGGGGTTATGGGGTGTGTGTAGGGTGTGTGTGTTATGTGTCCATCATTGCAGTCGGTTCCCCTTTCCTCCCTTTGTCTCCCACCTTCCGCTACCCTCCTGGTGTTGCTGCTCCCATTCCTGTTCCTGGATTCTGTGTGTCATGAGCTCTTATCTCTTATCTGTACCTGTGCACATGCTCTCGTCTAGCCCGCAGTGAAAGGCAGCATTGGGGTCATGATAGTGGGGCGTGAGGAAGCCTCAAGGAATCAGAGGAATATTATTTGTTTCATTGGTGCTATACTGTACCCTCGTTGACTCATCCATTCCTTGTGACCCTTCTAAACCATTGTCTACAGATGGTTTTTGGGGTCTGCTCCAATGCCCCTCATTCTCAACAATATGTTTTTTACATTTGCTTGTTTCTTATGGGTCTTCTGATGCTTGTTACCCGGTCCCATAGACACCTCATGATTGCACAGGCTGGTGTGCTTCTTCCATGTGGGTTTGTTGCTTCTCTGCTAGATGGCCGCTTCTTTAACTTCAAGCCTTTAAGTTCCCAGATGCCGTATCTTTTGATAGATGGGCACCATCTGCTCTCTTCACCACAGTAGCTATGCACCCATTTTGTCTTCAGTGATCATGCCGGGAAGGTGAGCATCACAGAATGCCAGGTTGTTAGAACAAAGTGTTCTTTTGTTGGGGCAAAGCTTGATCAGAGGCCCAAAGTCCATCTACTACCTCCGGGTGTTGCCATATAAATATATGTGCATAGGCTAATAACTCTTATTGGGGCTATCTATTTTATATCTTATTTTATAGATAATGAAACTAAGGACAAGTGTAGTGCAATGTCTACATAGAGTCCTAGAAATCTAGTGGCCAAATTTTCAGTCTAATATAACTAAGGATGGGGAGGTGGCTATTTAAAATATTAATTTAATGTTAATAAGTAAAGAAAGTGAATAAAAATCTGCACATATACAATATGATCCCGATTTAATGAAATATCATTAAAAGCACAAGAGAAAACAAAACAAAACGTGTGGAGAATATTGAGACAAAAACTGAAGAACGTACATGGTCATGTTCGCAGTGGTCCTCACCGCAGTGGGAGGTACAATAGGTACAATTCCATTGCCTTTGGTTTTCCCTGAACTTTCCCAATACTCTGTCATAAACTAAACCAATTTTACCACATAAAGTTAAAGAATAAATGTCATAGAACATTGATCACACGAGAAGCTACCTGTCATGATGCTGACTCTGGGTCAGGTGGAGATCAGAGGAAATTAAAACAATATACTTACCCACCAACTGTGGGAGAGAAGAAGCTTCCCTGTCCAGCATGATTGACCCCTTCTCCATACAGGTCCTCAGCTCAAATAAGCTGTGGAGGGACAGGGTGGCCACGTGGGGCTTGCTCCATCTCTCCCCACCCTGTTCCACCTTTTCTTCAAATTTAATCCACCTAGAAGATAAGACCACTGCTTAGCAATTTAAGATGCTCTCACCTCCTCCGGTCATCACAGCATCCACCTCTCCACCCCCACCCTCATCGGAACTTTCAAACTATTCCCTTTGTGGAGTCTTACAACCTTACCAGATCATTCATTTTATGATCTCTCTAGAGACACAGTCACCAGAACTGTCCGCCCTGAGTGTCAGGGAACGAGAAAAAAGAAAGCCCCCGCCAAGATCCCTGGTTTTTATAGCTGGTGATACATATCCATGAGATTCTTTTGAAAACCATTACCTCACTGTAAGCTCACCAAGGGAGAAAATGTATATACACCCCTAAATCCTCCATGTGGGTAGAAACTACAATGGGTAAAAAGAGTTGCCTTCATGCAAACTGTGTTGTGATCCCATTGGGCAAGTTTGTGTAACATGAAATACTGGTGGTGAACCAGTATTGGCCTCAAATATATGGAAGACATGATGTGTGAGCAGCCATCTGCGTGTCCATGTCGTTTGTTAGTGCTTCGAGGGCGAGCCTGGGTGCCAGCTCCTACTTGTGTACATTTTTCTCAGCGCACACATGCTCCCTCTCCCTGAGCGCCCAAGAAAAGCTTTACTCTTCAAGACTAGCTCTCCAGCTCTGGGTTTAAAAATACATAAGCTCAGAGAACAACCATGCTATATAACAGGAATAGATCCCCTTTAAACCTCAGCCTGCAAACAACCCTCTTTCATATCTCCTGAGTTCTAAGACTCCTAGGTAAATTTTAATAATTCACCAATACATAGCAACAAATGAGCTTGACAAGAGTGAGAGCAAAAGACATTGAGCAGGCTTTCTATCATACATGTTAAATATGTATGCTCTTCTGAACAATATGGAGGGCAATTTGCAGTTATACACTGAGACCTAAATAAAAACTACTTTTCTCTCAGTGCAAACTTTCTGAAAGACACTGAAAAAAATAACCAACCACCAACCACAGGCATCGAGTAGTCTCCTGTGACTCATCCCGACAGAGCAGGGTTTCCAAGACTGTTCATCTACTGTTCATCTTTCCGGTAGCAAACAGCTGGTAGGTTTGAACCCCTGACCTGGCTAAGCCTACAGCCTGGCTAAGCCTACAGCCCCAGCAAGGATCCTCTGAAAAGGATAAAGAGGGATTTTTTTAAGTTGTTTTTTAGAAAGGGGGACTGATTACAAGGATCTACATATAACCTCCTCCCTGAGGGATGGACAACAGAAAAGTGGATGAAGGGAGACACTGGGCAGTATAAGATATGATAAAATAATAATTTATAAATTATCAAGGGTTCATGAGGGGGGGGGGGGGGAATGAGAAGCTAATTCCAGGAGCCCAAGCAGAAAGCGAGAGTTTTGAGAATGATGAGGGCGAAGAATGTATAAGTGTGCTTCACACAATTGATGTATATATGGATTGTGATAGGAGTTGCATGAGCCCCAATAAAATGATTTCTTTTTAAAGTTGTTTTTTACATTCTTCACCCAAGGTTTAATGATTGAAAACTCCTTTCCTAGAAGAAGCTAACCTAATTCACGAAAGAGGAGAACAAAGGGCAGAGATCAGAGAAGGCTCCGAATAAGGTGTTATTTATAGACTGTTCATCACCCCCAGAGGGGAAAAGAAACACATTAGTAAAGCCAAGAGTGAAAATAGAGCAAGAGATCAGCAATAATGTCAATGAAAATTCAAAATTTTCATTAAGCTCACTAGTCATAGGAATTAGAAATAGGGTAGCTGTACCAAAAAACTCCTTGCTCTTCTCAGGAAGCTTCTCATTGACACTCATGTGTCAATGACAATATTATCTCCAACCTTACCCTCAATTCTACAAGCCTCCCTCTTCAGAATTCCAAAATATAAGTAACTTATGTTTTCCTCGTGAGCTAAAATATATATACAACAAAAAGTCAGTAAATAAATTATACATACGCACACACACACACACACCAACAACCCTACAGAAGTTCTTTCTGCCTTTTTTTGTTTCTAACGATGGCTTGACCCTGCCACAGCCGCACTGAAAGCTGCGGCCATCTGCTTCAAAAAGACTCATTGCATCGCCTCGGAAATGCACTGGGAGCAGTTCTACTTTGTCCCATAAGGCTTCTGGAAGTCAAAATGCAATCAATGGCAGTTGGTACTTGTCTCCAATACCCAAACTACAAACTAGTCAACAAAAAAAGCCCTACCTACCTCATCAATCTTATTGTGTTACCATCAACAGGGAGGCGGTCCACAGTATATGAAATATTGCAGTTCGGTGCCTAATATACTATAAGGGCTAGAATCATTTTTAATTGAAAATAAACCAGTTTTTATAAAACGCATAATAAACAAAGGCCCACTATTTACCCTATATAAAATTCAATTTATTATTTCCCTTGTAAAATCCTCAAAATTACATTGTTTCAAAGGATACATGGTTGTGAATAATATTTATTTTCAGAAAGATATTTTAAATCCTTCTTTTCGAATATAAAAGCAGCAAAAAATTATTAAGTCAAAAATCAGAGTTTGCTGGTTTTGCCTATGACATTTAACCTCAAAACGAGAAAAAGTGAGGCAAATGTCCATATTTCTGTTTCACAAGTGAGAAACGGAAAGGTGAAGAAAGAATGCAAACTACCCAAAATCATGCAGACTGTCAGGGCAATGTGGGGAGTGGAATGCTCTCCCCATAACTGCACAGTCAACCATTCACCACCACTGTCTAATCTCTAAAGGGCATGCTATTAACCCGGGGGCAGCATAAATCCCAAGGATCATTGACTAAAATGCTCTTTCCATAACCTCATTTCATCACTTCTCTTTTAGAATTATTGGTCACTCTGCGTGCTCCTAGGATAAATCTCAACTTCCGTGAACCGATGAAAGTTCACCAGTCACTGGATACGGGAGGCTCGGGGCCATCGTCTCTGGGGAACCCAAAGTCAGATGACATAAATAGTCCACGAAGATAACGTTCTAAATCTTCCTTTGGCGAATAGCAATTAGGGTCTTAAAAACTTTGGGACACTATTGGTCTCTCCCTGTCTGAAGGAAAGAAGAGCTATAAAAATTCAAGACACACTGGGAACCATTAGTCCAATGGACTTATGGGTCACACAAACCTCAGTCTCCATCCTCCTGAGACCAGAAGAACTACACGGTACCTGACTACCCCTCTCAAATTCTCTGAAAAGTCTTCTTTAGGGTCAGAGAAAAAATCTAACAAAATGCAAACTCATAAAGAGATAGAGATGAGGGGAACCCTGGTGAATATGACCCTCGGTCCAGTCTGGAGCTGAACTCCGCTCCTTTCCCATTTCCACCTCCATTTCCAGCTAAGCAATGCCCAGGTCTGTAAGGGAACAAAGAAGGTAGTGAGACACATGGATCTGAAAGCAATTCATTCCTAGAGATCAAAGGGGTGGCATTTGCCCACGGGGAGTTCAGGATTGTTAAGAAAGAAGGAGGGAGAGAGTCGGGAAAGTAGAAAGGAGGTGGGATAGGTGATGCCGCCCACCGTGAGGGGACAGGATGCCAATTAAGGAGAAGAAACAAACTATATTATGAATTGTTGAGTGTGAAACTGATGATCTGTAAACCTTCGACCAATTATTCTCAATAAAAAGTTAAAAAACAAACCAAAAGAAGGGGTTGAGAATTATTGAAAAGCATAATGCAAGAACCTGTGTGTGTGTGTGTGTGTGTGTGTGTGTGTGTGTGCATGCGGACACACGCATGTGAATCTCAATCTACGTCTGTGCACACACTAAAACGAGCAGTTCTCCGCCGCGGTTGGAATTATAACTGCAGACGTTAAAGGGAGCTGGGAGAAAAATGGTAATTCTACATCCAATGTTTTGTAGAAGTCTATGGGGTTCCCTGAAACAATGAAAGGTGGCTGAGGTTAATTTGAAAATCATCCTTTTATGGCCTATATTGCATTGGCTACTTTTAGCTATACCGTGAAATCTGTGACCACCGCAACTCCACGGAGCTGCCTGTCTTTTCTGGGTCTCCTGAGTGTTGCCCATCTGCCAGAGCGCAGGCCCCCTACTCCATCACCCTTTACTACGTGGAAAACCTGGCCCTTTCCTCCTCTCACAGGGTCCCCCTTGCACATGCTGTGGCTTCGCAGGCTTTACAGGATCTTCCTTTCCAATGAATCACAGCCTCTAATCAAGTTTGTTAGCTACTGAAATGCGAATCATATCACATTTGATGTTAAAATTCATTGTTCAAGATAAGACACTAGGGAATTCCATGGTACATGAAAGTAAGGGTGACAGATGATTGATCATCCATAAAGAATCTAATTACTTTTGATTTTTATTTAGAGTAATCTTCTTATTAATATTTACCTGTGGAAGAGAATGTTTGATCGTAGAGTTTAATCCCAAAAGACAAACTACAGTAGCCAACTCACAACTCCCTAAGAGCGCATGCTTGAGTCAACATCAGTCCTGTCTGATGGTGACTGAGTTCCCGCTTCTTTCAGTTGCCTTAAGCTAATTTTGTCGACATAATCTGCAAATGACACTAGACTTTCATGCGGTATGTTGCAGTGATGATTTGGGGCCACCACCATACCAAACAATATTAATTTTTTTAAAGCTCAAAACCACTGCATTCTTTCTTTGTGGGCAATCTTACTTTTCATTCCTCTCCAGGGTTTATATGTAAATAACATGACTGGACTTAAATATGAATTTAAACAAGCTTTAAAAGTACTTTAGGAATCATAAATACCAATGAGGTAAGATTTATGCAATAGCATTACTCACCCTTCTAGATTACACCAGCCCTGTAGAGGTCGAGATTTAACCAGAAAGAAATGGAAACGTCAAAAGTAACTGGTCCCTCAGAGTCTTAAATTCATAGGGGTTAGGATTATTTCATAGTTCAATTTTGCATCTACTTCATTGCGAGTTAAGTAAACATTGGATGTTGTGATGATGTCATTGTAAAGCACAGCTAACAACATAAGAGAAGCTCTGAATGCCTATTAAATTCCTTTAAAAAATATTGCCCTAGTTACTGTTCAAGGAACAAATATATAAATGATATTTCAAACATATGCTTTTAAGCATTGAATAATGGTTTTCCCATTCAAGTCGATTGTTTGCAAAGAGTTTCAATCCAGAAACTTCAAAGGCTATATCTGTCTTTTTCAGATACCAAGGACAAACACAGGGGGTGGGGATTCACATCAGAATCCATTAAAGACAGGCTAAGGCAAAAGTATCAAAGTTCAGGCTATCCAAGTGCCAGTGACTTTGTAAAGGTGTTTTAGAGCCATGTAATTACATAAAAAGGACATTTTTGCTGTAGAGTGTACTAAAAGCCACGAGCTCCCCTTGATAATAAGTATAGAGTACGATAAATCTGAACTTTCATTTTTTTCCTTTTGTCTTAGAAATTGCCATATTACAGAAAATTATTTTATAACCAGCTTTCAAGTGTGTAATTACAAAACAGCTGTAACCTTAGATGACGAGCTTATTAGGTGAAGTTTATTTATTCCAAGGTCTTAGAGAATAAGAATGATAAGAGTACTTAGCAATTTAACCCTCTTCAAGTGACAGCCAAGGAGCATTTTGCTTGTTTCTTGAAGAAACAGAAGGCCCACTGGGAACCACTGAATTTTGTAACTTTCCTATCACATGATTAGATATAATTAGGAAAAGACAGGACCTCTCTTTTTTCTTTTAAATGACAGCTTGAGGGTGGAAATAGACATGACTTTTGCACTATAATATAATCCAATTACATGACTATTAAAATATCCCCCAAACTCTCTCAAATCACTAAGAACCTCATCACGCATAAAAGAATCCACTACCACGGTACCTGGGATAAATCATGTGTTTTAAGGAGAATTTTTAAATTTCTAAAGCAACAGTATAAGTTATTGCAAAATGGAATATCTAACCACATATAATTACATAGACCATTAAATTCCCTTTCTTCCAGTCTTCTCTGTGAAAAATAAATGTGCTATGAAGGAGAATCTTCCACAGCAATCCAGGACAGATAGTTTGTGTAGACCAGGATGACAGGTTGAGTGAACGTGCTATCGAACTGTAAGTGAAATATCAATGTTCTTTTCCATAATTGGCTTGCTGTGTTTGTTGACACCTCCCCTCCACTCCCCCAGGTTTGGAAGTGCAATTTGAAAGACAACTGGGGAAGTGATCTTTAACACATATTTGTATAACAGTAATGAAATCCAGCAGTGCCACCTGAAAACTAGTTAAAGGAAAACTAAAAGCCAAAAACTATTTTTACAGAGACATTCTTGACTCAATACAGTTAATAGTTTGCGAGGAACATCCTCTAGCGTTCTGGCCTAACCACAGAGCTGGACCATCATTCTATGATTTAGTCTTTTATCAGACTGTTCCCAGAGTCTGTTAGCTAGTACCAAGGCCCCTAGAAATCCGTAAAAGGGGTGCAAAGGCTTCTTCACCAATACCAAATGATTCTTTGGTAAGTACTGCTGCATGACTGATGTCGCTGCCTGTTGATCTTTCCATCACCGTTGCTGCTAATGCTGCTGTTGTTGTTGCTATTGTTAAGTGCCCCTGAGCTGGTTCCAACTCAAAGAGCTAAAGGCACAGCAGGACCAGATCTGTGCCATCCTCACAACTGCTACAGTGTCTGAGTCCTTTGTTGCAGCTGTGTCTGCTATATGGTGGCAAGTACTCAGGATAAACTAATAAAAGACAAGGCAGATGGACTATTGGGGCAAAGTTTTCATTTAGACAGGGCAGGCATGGAGAAGGCAGTACTAGAAAATGTGATTTGAGTAAACACATGAATAATATGAGAAAAGTATTCATGGAGATGCCTGGGGTGGGGGTGAGGTTCAGGGGGAACTGAGAGTATTTCAAATAGAGGGAACAGCAAGAGCAAATGTCCCCCAGCATAGTGGTATAGCCTATACAAGAGGGTATACCCCAAAAAAACAGAATTATGCAAGGTGGAACAAAGCTTTGATAGTACACATGTTTTCCTGCTAGGCAAGCATCCAGCAACTTGCTCTGAGTTAGTGCGCCCCGTGGAGTCGCCTGGGAAGGTTCTCTCTGGTCGCAGTGAATTTTTTCATAAAAGCAGTTTTTCTTGAGCCTCATTTTATGTGATGGCCAATTTAAGAGAACAGCACTTGGCTGTGAAATTTTATTTCCTGCTTAGGAAAAATGCCACAGAACCTGTTGTGATTTTGAAGACAGCACTATGGGAAAAACTCAAAAGTATGAGTGGTTTTCTTGGGTAAAAAAAGGTGAACGGTCAATTGATGAAATCCTTATTCTGGATGTCCTAAATTTTCCCAAAAGATGAAAATGTCAACAAAATTCGAGCACTTGTGTTCAAGGACAGACAACGGACCATTGAAGACATGTGGAAGCTACATGGACTGTCCTGGAGCTGGTTCAACAGACTATAACGGAAGACTGGGGAATGAGAAGGGGCACTGCACAATTTGTGCCCCAGGTTCTGACAGACCAAGACAAAGAGCATCGAGTGGAAGCATGCCGTGCTTTGAAAGAACAGCTCCAAAGCGACCCAGACTTTTTTCCAAGGTCATTACTGGTGACGAGACATGGTTCTATTCTTACAACCCTGAAACCAAACATCAATCAAGCCAGTAGGAGACATAATCACCAAAAAGAATTCATCGAATGAAATCAAAGATCAAGATGATGCTCATTTGTTTGTTTGTTTTTCATGTGAGGGGGATAGTGCATTTGGAGTTCATTCCACCAGGTCAGACTGTTAATTAAGCGTTCTACTTAGAGGTTCTGAAAAGACTGACCAAAAAAGGCATGATTTGTAGCAGACAGGGGACTGGTTTTGCCACCACAACAATGCACCTGCTCACACAGCCATTTCAGTATGCCAGTCTTTGGCAAAAAACAGCATGACTTTCTTGCCCCACGCACCTGACTAACCTGACCTCTCTCCATGCGACTTCTTTTTGTATCCATAAATGAAGAGGTACATGAAAGAATAGCAATTTGATGGGGCCGAAGAGGTGAAGAAAAAATGAGAGAGTAAGATTCTGTAACAGTGTGCAACAAAAAAGGCCTGATTTGTGGCAGACAGGGGACTGATTTTGCTGCCGTGACAACGCACCTGCTCACGGAAGCCATCTGAGTGTGCCAGTTTTGGGCAAAATACAGTATGCCTCTCTTGCCCCATATACCTTACTCACCTGACCTCGCTTCATGTGACTTCTTTTTGTTTCTGTGAATGAAGAGGGACATGAAAGGACAGAGATTTGATGACATAGAAGAGGTGAAGGGAAAAAATGAAGGATGTGCTATCAGCCATCCAAACAGATGGGTTTGAAAAACTTTTCCACAAAGGGAATAGCAGATTTGACAAATAATATTAAGTGTAATGGAGAGTACTTTGAAAATGATAAGGTTACTTTGTTTTAAAAAAAATTGAAATATTTAGCTTTGGGGGAAATGAAATTCCAGTCTTTTGCGGGGATACCCAAAGGGTCAAGAAGATTGAGCGAGAGGGAGAGAAGCAAGCAACGAACTCAACCAGATCACATCCAACAGCTAATGTGGACTTCCATGAAGCTTTACTTTTATTTCCAAGTGGGGAAGCCAATGAAAAGTCGTAACCCAATAAATATTTTAACAATATTGATCTTCCTGCTGGTTGAGAATAGGCTATAATAGGAATAAGAGTTGAATAAAAATCATTAGCCAAATGAAAATATATAAAATTTTTAAATAGGGGGAGGAGTAGCGTTGTTTGTGAGGGCTTGGGGTCCAGTAGAACTACATAGATGAAACTGGAGGCGTTTGGAGGGTTAACATACTATAGAGTGAAAAAAATCTATCAATAAAGGTTTTCGCCTAACAGTGGAATTCCAGAATTCCTTCAATAAAACAACTACTAAGAACACATGTGCAGTAATCCAGGTCACAAATGACAGTGCCACGGTCCAGAGCATGCTGTACTGACTGATACAGAGACTGCGAGAATCTGGGTATCGGGGCAGCTCTGAAGGTAAAAGTCACAGGATTTGCCAATGGATCAGCCAAGGAATATAGAAAACGAGAAGGAAGACTCAAATGTTTCTGGTCCAAAGAACTAGAAATATGAAGTTGTTTATTGAGATGGGAAAATCTATAAGAAGGGCAGAACAGAGGCAGGTAGATAAGAAGCTCAGTTTTAGAAGTGGTGATTTTGAAAGGCCTATTCACCATCCTTGCAGCACAGTCGGGTATGGGTTGAGCTGTAAATTACAACGTCAGTGTTTCAAGCCCAGCAGCCACTCTGTGGGAGAAAGAGCTGGTTGCTCCCATAAAGTGTTAAAGTCTCAGTAACTCTATAGAACAACTCAATTCTGTCCTATAAAATTGCTATGGTCAGAATAAACTTTATATCAATAGAGTCAGTATTAACCATCCACTTGAAGATGTCTAATCCAATCAAGAAACAAGCCTGGACGACAGAAACTAATGCAGATTGCATCCACATATTGAAGTACAGTGAACCCTCGCCACTTCGCGCTTCGACTTCCGCGGCTTCACTCTATCGCGGTTTTTGCGTAACAGCGCATGCTCTGTCATTA
>NW_022111369.1:49112517-49129823 GCF_000313985.2 Echinops telfairi
TTGATTTACAAATAAGGAATCCTACTTCGCGGAATTTCATTTATCACGGTAGGGTCTAGAACCGATTAACCGCGATAAACGAGGGTTCACTTGTATTAGCTGAAATTTCAAACTCACACCCTCTTTTAAGTTAATCAAGCTATGTACTGTACATCTATCATTCCATAGTGTGTAACTAGTCAAAGAGGGACGAATGGGCACAAATATAAAGCTGATTCATTAATATTTCTAAGAAAGAATTATATTTAGAATGATTATTTCCAGTGCACTTAGTTCTCAACTAATCAGACATCCAGTAAATATTTGTTGAGCACCTATTATGTGTCAGGCATTTCAAGACACTAAGAATAGAATACTGAACAGACAGGCTACCTGTAAGTCTCTGCCTACAGGGTAGAGAGAGAGACAAACAGGAAAATGAGAACCACATACATGATAGATTAATTAATTAATACCAAGTGTGACAAGTTCCATACAAGAGAAGTTACAGAATAGACAATATTTGTGATTATTATTTTTCCTGGTCAACTTCCCACTGGCACAGTATGTACTCCTACTACCCATCCTCTGCAGCAGTACAGTCTCATGGGTACTGATGATATCATCACAATGACACATGTGATCTTGCCCTTAAAACATGTATGCCTATGTCTTCAAGATTATCTTAAAGTCGCTTTAATGAAAATGCTATGCGCAACTCATTCGATGTTGAATTGTGTATACAATGAACTGTGGTCTTTCTCAACCTGAGTCCATGTAAAATAAAGTATGAATTGCATTTTATTGAAAGATAAAATGGAAAACTACCTCCTGAGATCCCTCTTATGATAGGTTTTCATACAGAATTCCAAGAAAAGAATCAAATGGGTGGGGTCTTTTATATACACTGCTGGTGGAAATGTAAAATGGTAGAACCACTCTTGAAAAAACGGTATGGTGCTGCCTTGAAAGCCAGAAAGACAAAGGTAAGTATACATGCATGGCAGAGATGTTCCCCTAAAATTCATGGACAGTTGACTTGTATGGAATAAAAAAACTAAGTGGTGGACACTATGCAAACAAAAGGAGCTAAGGCAACACTTTCCACAGCGTTCATTCACTACGGCAGAACTACGCCTGCCGGACTGACACCCCATAGCAAAAAAGAATGTGAAAATAACAAATATATGGTATTATTAAATTGTCAATTATTGGACATTCTCAAAACTAGCAATGTGAACCACAGTTAAACGACTTCCAAATCCACACCCTTGAGGTAGTAGTCATCGGCTTCTTCTTACCTAGGTTATTTCAGAACTAAATCCAGGAGGTAGTTCTGTCCTTTAAACTCTTACAGGTGTGTTTAAAGGAATGCCTGGCTGGCTTAGTGAGTTAATACTGAGGAAATTAGGTTAAAAGCTAACACCTTATCACGTTTTCTCTCTTTTGACCCCTTATTAATTTATTCTAATTTTTTAATATTTTAGATTTTAGATTGAGGTTGTTCTATGCTTTGTTTTGTTATTGTTAAAGATGGTTTTTTTCTCTAATTTGAAATACAGAATAGGTCAATCTATAGCAGTTTTTTAGTGTGACAGCTGGGGAGGTTTTGTGGTCCTGGGGAGATAATGAGTACAAGAATGAGGAAGATATTCTCAAATTGATTGTGGTGAAGACTGGCACAACTCTTTAATACGTTTAAAACACTGAATTGCTTGGTATGCAAATTACATGTCAATAAAACTGTTTAATTAAAAAAAATTACAGGTAGAAAGAGAAATACTGTATGATTCAGAAATCTGAAACCTAGCTACATGCCCTAAAGAAATGCAAGCCTTAACATGAAGAGACATATGGACATGGGTGAAATATGAAAACCGCTTACGGCCCATCAATAAATAACTGGACCAAAAAGATCTGTGGCACAAAGATGAAATAGAATACCACGCCACAATAAGGAATAAAGATCAATTTGTGAAACATCGCACATGGGTGAATTTGGAAGACATTGTGCTCAATGAAACAAATCAATGACAAAGGGGCAAATATTTCATGAGACCACTATATTTTTTAAAGTGAGCAAACAATACAAAAGGTTTATACGCATTTTTAGAACAATATTCTTTGATGGTTACAAGAGATGAGAGGGGAAGGGAAGCGAAATTATAACCCGGACAGATCACATATGTTAGTAACATGGAGGAAGTCAGCCCAAACTGACCAAGGTAAAGGAAGACACTGAGAGGCATGTAAAAAGGAAAGGCAGCTACCATACGGGGGTGCTGTGGATTACACAGTGGCCTGCTAACCACAAGATCAGTGGTTCAAACTCACCAGCTGCTCCTCAGGAGAAAGATGAAGCTGTCAGCTCCCATGAAGAGTTGAAGCCTGAAACCTTATGTAGGGGCCCTATGAGTCAGAATTCATGCAATGGCAGTGGAGTTTTTTGGCTTTAGTTTTCGGTACAGTGATTATGATAACATAGACAATCTTGCAGGAATAGTATCAACAAACAATTTTCAATGATTCCATAAAGTAGGCAGATATGCTAAAGAGGGTTGGAGGTGTAAGTGCATACACACCTGTAGCTGTGGATTTGGCTGTGACTGTACAGACACATTGTAGGTGCTGCGTGTCTCCTGAGACTAAGGGGGCGCATGAAGGGCACAGGATGGACAGTGCTTTTCTCCCTGCCATGGAGGGAGTCCACTGGACTCAGAGCAACCCATCGGACAGGGGGGAACTGCCCCGTGGGTTTCCAGGACGAAGAATCTTAACACAGGGTCAGAAAGCCTCCTCTTTGTCCTGCAGAAAGATGACTTGGCGGTGTAGCATCTCAGCAAGCGACCATTACACCACCAAGGTTCCTTTCACGTTTGGGGATCTAGAAAGACACCACTTGGGGTCCTGGAGCTTGCTTAAACATAAGAAAACAGCTCACAGGAGACGTTCCCAGACCCCAAAGGAGAGGCCCAGAACCTCCGCAGGTCTGCGTTCATGGACTCAGTGCAGTTCCCACAAAGAGCGGTCTACGTCCTCCTTCAATGAGCAGCATTTGAGTCTTAAAATCATCTAAGACACAACTGTCGGTCTTTTCTCCTCGGGATCAAATGAATAAAAGCAAAGACTGAAAGGAGCAATGAGTCGAAATGACGAAAAGACCACAACCCGTAGTGCCCAGCTACCGCTACAGACCCCTTGGACTGGGGTCACCAGGCATAGCCTCAGGCAGAGAGGGAGAATAATGTTGAACAAGAAATCAAATTCACCAAAAAACAAATAAACTTGCTGATTTGGGGGGTGGGGGGCAGCTGCGCACCTGTAAGACACCATTCTGACCCGGAATGAAGCCATTCCTGGAGGGGACCAGCCTTTCACCCAAATAACAGACATGGCCATAAAATAAATTATAATACACAATAGAGCAATCAATTCACCAAGTTTACGAAAGCAAAAGGGCAACATTCACCCAAAAGGAAAGACGAGACTGCAGGAAGGGACAGGGAGTTTTGGCAAAAGGAAACCGAGAATCCAGGACAGCAATTTGAGAAATGCTGGCACACTGTGGAGACTGTGCCGGGTGCCACGGGAGACTTTTAGAATAAACTATCCACTGAGGATCTCACTTGCTCTGTAAGCTGTCCACTGAACCACCATTAATGTAAACAAACAACTAAATGGCTCTTTTAGTCACAACTGATTACAGAAACAGAATTTTAGAGTTACTTTTTTAAAGTCTGTTGTTGGAGAAGATAGTTTAATATGACTCTCATTTGATAGGAGGGAAAACTCAAGCTCAAAAAGAATGACTCATCTCCACGTAAAAGTTCAGTTAGCAGCAAAGTCTGCAGCAACGATACCTGGTATTTCTCTATCAGAAGGAAGGGAGGGGATATATTGGTTGTGCTTTGCTTTGGAAGTCTTGCTTTGGAAGTCATCTTTAGGGGCTGGATTTATTACTAAAAAAGTGTACTTTCTGGATGATGTTTATATAGGATATTGGTGCTAAGAGAGGCAAATGAGAGATGCTAACTGTCCTGTAGAAAGATGTTCCAAGGAGCCAAGACTGTTCAAAGAGCAGCATTACAGATAACCGGGAAAGTGCTATGGAAAGCTTCCACAATTAGGAGGCAATATTCATTCACTATCACACAGAAGAGTTAAAACAAGCACACCAATGCGAGAAGGAGTCTGGCTATTAAGAAGAGAATTTAAATGAAAGATTAAAACAGTAGCTCTCTTGTTTCAATATTAATGTGAGGGGCAGGAGTGAAATGAAATACCTGCTCCCGGAGTTTAAGCTGTGGAAGTTACTAGAAGAGTCAGGGGTTCTACTAGACTTTTGAAAAGCAGTTGTTTCCACAAGACTCTGGCATTTAGAAACTCTAAGAACTAAAATCATCTATCATTATCAAGTGAATTAATTTATGACAGTTCTTCACTATTAATAATCCCAAATAGCTGAAGACACTCGTCCAAAAACCTATAAAATATATGTCTGAGTAACTAAACAGAAATTACAAAAACTCCAATTAGCTTGATAAAGACTTGATTATAAATGGTCTAATGCAGTGGTTCTCAGTCTGTGGGTCGTGACCCCTTTGGGGGTCGAAAGACCCTTTCACAGGGGTCACCAAATTCATAACACAATTATAGTTATGAAGTAGCAACAAAAATAACTATGGTTGGGAGGACACCACAGCATGAGGAACTGTATAAAAGGGTCATGGAATTGGGAAGGTCAAGAATCACTGGTCTAATGCATTAACCCTTAAGGTACTCCTCTGACAACTTTCCAATAAAGCACAATGATCTAGAAATGAACATCTTATGTTCATTATCATTTTCCAGTACTTAAAACATAGAATATGAATTTTTAAAATACTGCCATAGAGAGTGTATTCAAAACTACTAAGTATTGGTTTGATTTGAATTACATCTTAGATTAATGTGTATATCTTAATCCTTTTTTGTTAAAAGTGAAGAATCTTGGTGTAATGATGAGAATGAGAGGCCAATAGCTTCATTATAGCCGAGATTTGCATTACATAATTAAGTATTATGTAATTACTGTGTGTCACAGAACAGTATTTTGCCTGGAATATTTACCTGAATAGTTATACATACATGGAATTATTAAGACCTTAGATATTTGTGCAATGCTTAACAATTAATAAAGCATTTCCAAATATATGTATGCAGTAGGGGAAGGGTTTCAAAACATTCTTGAAAAATTCTTTTAGAGCCTCTTTGTATACATACATATACAAATACATTATGTAATGATATACATCGTGTAATCTGACATTTTTGTGTACTGCATATTTCATATGCGTGATTACCCATTCTTCATTCATATAGAACGATTATGCATTCTTCATTGATGATGAAACCATGCTCTAGGAAACTGGGTGGCACGAAACGAATTCAGAAATGAACTCGGATCTCTAAACTTGACATTTAGGTCCCTCTTCTACATGATTTAGCTGTAAGTCCCCATGACTGGTCTTTACTCCGTATAATCGTGACTTCCTGAGTAACACAAACATTGTCTCTGCAGCGACCCTCCTAACCCGGAAAAGTGGAACGTCAGACCAGATTTCAACGATACCTGGGCACTTGGAGATGGCGGAAATACATCTCCTGGCTATCGCCTTTGGGGGCTTACATTTAGTATCTCCTTAAAATAATCTTTCTTTCAAAAGTTTTACTTTCAAAACAAATATTCTGCCATATACTTTTAAGTGGTGTGTGAATAGAGAGTCGTTTTGCATTTCTTATAAAGGGCAAATTATTAGCATGGATCAATGAAAGGATGTGCCAGCAGTGAAGTGCGGAGAGCCCTGCATCCATATCAATGTAACCGAAATAGAGCTCTTTTTGTCCAGATGCCAGCCAACACCACGCTGTTCACAGTGGTCAAGCTAGAGATGCGCTAGCACCGCTTTCTTGCCCGGCACTTGTTTCCCCTGGTCGGGACCACACACACAGTCCGTCCAGTCTCACCTCGCGGTCTCCTTCCACTCCATCTCCTGCCCATCCACCGCCAGCAGTTCATCCAATTCAGTGAAGAGCTGAGGGGGTGCCGGGCTGTCATCCTCCTCTCCCAAGATGAATCGAATGCGCTCGGCTGCGGGAGAGACTGCAGAAGTGAAAATACTGCGGTTAAACACCGGCTGGACAACTCTGAGCAAAGTATAGCTTCTGGCTTTTCCTCCCTCTGCAGGGCTGTTGGGCTTCCCGTCCACATTTTCAGTGGACATCCTTCTTCCTGAGTCTCCCCTCTCCAACAACTTGAACTTGAAAAGAAATCAAATCCCTTCTCTATTCCCTTGGTCCTCTCTAGTGCTAACCCAAAGGACAGGGCTCCAGGCCTGTGTAGTGTGTGACAAAGAACCTTTAGTCCTCAGAGAGGCTGAGGTCCAATCACAGAACTTTCCCTCCTTCCTCACTCAGGACCCATCCAAAATTATCTGAACAAAAGCAATGTGAACCAATCACTTTTTCTTAGAAGAGTGGGAGTGCACGAGAGCACCCCAATCATGAGTTTCCCCCAAGCCTCCGCCTCCCACCCACACTCACTCCGGCCAATGGCTAATGCCTAGGGCCTCACAGGCCCCTAACTGGTTAACGACAGAGTTGATGAAGGAATATTTAACAAGATCAGGCCTCTTCTTTATATAATGGCAGTATCCAAAAATGTTTAGTCACACTTCAATGCTCTTGAAAAACAAGCTCAAGTAAAATATTGTACACCTAAGTTTAAAAAAAAAGTTTTCCAACACACTCAAGCACATAATTGAATGCCCTACTAGCGCCTTTTGACCCCAATGCCTGAAAATCATGTAATGAAAAATTAACTAGAATTTCCCCCCAGGACATGGATTATAGTCTCTTTAAAACAGTAACATAAAAAGCATTTGGACACTGATGGTCAACATTTAAAAACTAAGACCCAAAGATAACTCTTCTTAATCCTTGAGTAAAACCAAGAATGGCATATACATGTGCATGGAGTCCATGTTCACATATACATATACATACACACAAGTCTACTTGTACATATATGCATATAAACTTGTAAGTACCTAGGTACCCTCCCCAAAAATAAACCTTAATAAAAACAAGAAAACATCTACCTTATAAAAACAGGCCAGAGCACTATTCCATTAGTCAAAATTTTACTGAACATAAACACAAAAAATATTCTGCCTAGCTAGCCATAAAAATTCATTATTAAAAAAAGATACTCGTCCTGTCTATTAAGAGTGACAACATTTACAAATAATGATAATAGCCAATGTTTGTAAAGGTGAGGGAAACATGCATGAGCACCTCTCAATTTATAATTTGGTAGCTGCCCAAATGGGAAACCCATTCTGTGGAGTACTGTGGATAGAGATGGAGATAGTTTTATAGTGTATGTATCCTTTAAGCTAGCAATTCTACTATAAGAAACAGTAATTTTAAATAACTAATAACTACTATCCCAAAGACTTAGTTTTGATAAACATCATTTATCAAATTACATACTGAGAACAAATTTTTGAAAGCCTAATTGTCTGAAAATGAAAATTTGGTTAAATACACCGAAATCATAAAATGCAATGCAATCATCAAAAAGGAAATCCATATGCTTTGTGGCACTTATCCCATATACTACTAACTGAAATAAAAAGTTGTGAAATCATATGCACAATTGCGTTAGTTAGTTAGTTTATTGTGCCAACCTGGCTGATAAACACATGTGGGGTTAATTGAAAAGTGGAGAGATAAATGGCTCAGTGAGCCTCACCTTTCTAGTTCTCAGGTCTCTTGCTTTGTGATGGTTGGATCAGGGTACAGCTGCCTTAGCCAGTTCCCTGCTTTAGCTGGCAAGGCTCACTTCCTGCAAGACATCTCTGAGGAGAAGCCCCATGGACCTACCCCGATGCAGCCCTGGGTGCTGGAGCAGCTGTGTGGAGACCCCTGCCAGCACTGAGATGTTTACACATTCACTGACTCAGCTTTCCTCCTGCAGTCGGCATCATTGCACATGAGTTTCTGTGGGTTTGTTTCTCTAAAGTACCCAGACTCACGCAACAATATAAACCCCACTTTGGAAAACAAAACTATATATAAATATTCACAAAATAAAGTCTGGAATTGAGACAGTCTTCCCTTACTTTGCCCAGTTCCGGACGTGTAAATTTCAGGTAACCTTAGTTCAGTTCTGTCCAGTCTGCCAACAGCCCAGTTATAATGTCAATTCTTAGGCACCCCTGGGGCCACAGTGGTTATGAATCAGGCTGCTAACCAGAAGGTCACAGTTCGAAACCTCCAGCCTCTCTGAGGGAAAAAAACTCTTTCTATTCCAAGAAAGAGTTACAGTCACAGGAAACTCATAGGAGCAGTTCTACCCTGTCCAATAGGGTCACCATGAGTCAAAATGGACTGGACTGGGAAGGGGTTCCGTTTTTTATGGTTTTATGTTCATTGTTAGTGATGCATCAAGTACAAATTTCACTGCTAGCTTTTCCATCTAAAAATCACCTCATAAATAACATCTGTGTATTATGACCATTTTAAAAGCTTAAAAAAATACTGATTCCCCTTCGAGGGCGATGGTCCTGACAAAAGTCAGCGTTTTTTCACTCACTCCCTGACATCGAGTTGATGCCGACTCATAGCGCCCCCTGTGGGTTTCCAAGCCTGTAACTATTTATGGGAGTAGAAAGCCCAGTCTGTGTTTCTCCTGCAGAGGCACTGGTGGTTTTGAACTGCTGACCATGCTCATCACAACCCTACACATAACCACCAGGGCTCCTATTTCATAGGCATATAAAAACTGGAAAAAGGACACTGAACCTCACCGAAGAATAATTGATCCATGGTGAGTGTACTTTTGGTGAAGAATATCGAATATTCATAGACTTCCAGGAAAATAAACAAATTTATATTTATATTGAGAAGTGCCACCAGGATGCTCTTTAGAAGTGAGGATGGTAAGACTTCCTCTGGCTTCCTTTGACTATGTTCCCAGGAGAGGACCAGCACCTTGAGAAGGATGTCTTCTTGGTAAAGCAGAAGACCCTCGGTGAGAGGTACACTATTCTGTTCTGCTGTCTATAAACCCACTGCCTGCAAGTCAATTCCCACTCATGTGGTCCCTACAGTAAAGAGCAGAGCCGCTCCCTGGGGTTTCTGAAGTTATAACCCTTTAAGGGAGCAGACAACTCTGCCTTTTTCTCGTGAAGCAACCGGGAGCTTTGAACTGCTGACTTTGATGTTAGTTAACAGCTCAACTCTCATAATCTACTATGCATAACCCACTACGCAAGCAGGGCTCCGTTATATGTGCAGGTATTGTGAAATGGAGTCAACCGGATGATGGATAACTACAGAAACAATCATGATTAGTGACCAATCACTGCACGTCTTCCAAAGACGGTCAGTAATTAGTCACTGTGTATTCCTTATTCCTCTCACGGGGAGAGCAGAGCATGTAGTTGTGTTGTTTCCTATCTCCCAGTGACAACACTACATGATATTTTGTCCTCCCCCTCCCCAAATGAATAATCCAAAGAGAAAAATAATTGTCCAATGTAGGTGCAGCAAGGAAACAAAATATGATACCACTGAAACTGAAATTTTAAAAAACATGGAGTTACAGAAGACAGAGCTGACCATGAGAGTTGACACTGTCATTGTTTAAAACCCTAACTATGCAGCCAGAAGAACTCAGTGAAAGTGGATTTATCAACATAAATGAGGAATGTGGACGTGAGAAACAGATGTAGATGTCCTAGTATAACTGACAGTGGGGGTGGGGGGTGGGATGGGGAGTGGGGGTGTGTAGAGAAGGACTTCACATTAAAAAACAAAAAATTCTAGGATAAATTTCATGACATTGAAAGGGTAAAGGATAAAATGTTGGAAGCTAATCCAAACTTTTCAAAGAACTTCATGTCATAACCTTGATCATAATATCAGGAGGGACCAGTCCCTGGAGAAGGACATCAGAGTTTGGAAAAGTAGAGGCAGACCCTCAGCCCGGTGGGCTGACCACAGCAGTGGGCTCAAACAGCAGTCATTCTGAGAAGGACGCGGGACCAGCAGTGTTTTGTTCTGTTGTCTCTGGGATCCCGGTGACTCCGTCTGACTACACGTCACAACATGACAATGTATATAAAAGATGCTGGCTCCATATCATAGTTACCCAACTAAAAGAATGAGAAAGCGATTCAAACTAATCTTGATAAACTATTTTAATTCTCAGTGTTTCTGAGGTTTTGAATGATACGGGACTAAAAAGTACTACCTTTATTATTTTGCTCATTTCTTTATACATTTACATAACCAATAGTCAAAGAGGCTTTAGAAATCTGCTGACAGTTTTAAAGATCATGAAACTGTTGTCCGATTGATGGTGAGACTCCTATTGCACAGTCACCTTCTGGTCTCCTTCCCCCGTGCAAAGCAAGGGCTTGCTGGGACGTATCCATACATGTATGAATGGCTGTGCAGTTTATCTAAGAGCTTCTTGTTCCTTTCACTTTATGTGTAAATAGGCTTGCTTTCCAGGTCTACACGTAAAAAAATTAACTCAAACATCTGTTCTTACTGTGTTTACACACTTGTAGGGAGCCCGCACAGTGCAGTGGGTTATGCAGTGAGCTGCAAGCCTCAGGGTCAGCAGCTTGCAAACTCCAGCCACTGGGAGAGAGAGAGGAGGCTTGCTACTCCCGTAAGGAGTCACGGTCCTGGGAAGGGCAGTTTAACCCTGTCCTCCAGGGTCACGAGGGATCGGAATCAACCCCACTGCAATGAGTTTGGTTTTTTTGGTTAGAAGGGGAAGCAAACTCATTTACCAATTAACTCAATTTGTTAAATGAAAAAATAAATTAGACATATACTGAAAAACAAAAATTAGCTGTCAACTTTAAGACTTTTATAAAATCAAAAAGTGAGGCGATGAAAGCAGAAATTAGAATACAAACAGAAGACAATGAACTTGTTTATTCCTGTAGGGGCCCGGTGGCACAGTGGCTGTGAACTCCGCTGTCTGAGCCCACCAGCTGCGTCTGTGGAAATTATACTCTTGGAAATGTTGTGGGACTTCTCTGTATTAGGAAGACAATTGTTTGAGACTTCCAAATATCTCTGGAAGGAAAAAAATAACAAAGTTCTAGGTCTTTTGTGTGA
This sequence comes from Echinops telfairi, assembly GCF_000313985.2. Lineage (NCBI taxonomy): Eukaryota > Metazoa > Chordata > Mammalia > Afrosoricida > Tenrecidae > Echinops > Echinops telfairi. The sequence continues at coordinate 49,123,681 of NW_022111369.1, forward strand.
AAACGTTTCCAATATCCTTCCAATCATGTTATGGGAAATGTTATTTAAGGAGATTGGGAAGGCAGGAAAATTAAGAAATGGTGGATAGAATCTCTAATCTGGATAACATCTGTGAGGATCAGTGTTCACACGAGTACACTCGAAACGTAGTCCCTTTAATCATCCTGTTGCAGCGTGCCACTGACTTGATTCTGATTGACAGCGACCGTGCAGTGCAGAGTAGAACTGTTCCACAGTACTACCAACGCTGTCATCTTTAAAAAAGCAGATGGCCCTGTCTTCTGCCCACGGAGACACCAGTGGGTGAAACTACTGGTTTTTTTAACAGCCTACTGCTTATCCATTGAACTACAGAAATGGTTCTGAAACTGACAAACAGTTGACAGTTACACTTTCCATCAAAATTAAACATCAAGATCCCTGAGATAAACTAGTTTTTGGAGGGAAAAAGTTGACCGTACACTTCTTTGCCTATCTCTAAAGATGTGGTGTGGGTTTGTCCCCACCACTAACTGACTTGATGGTGGTGTGGGTTGGGTTGGGTTGGGTTGGGTTACTAACAGAGCAGAATAAATGTTTCTCCTGCTTAAAGAACAGTCTCCCACAGATACAGACACAGAACACATTCCCAGTGGGCTCAAACTCGTTCAGCATTACCCTGAAGTGTGGCATTCTCCGTTTAGGAAAGCCCAATTTACTGTGTATTAGAGAGCAGCTTAACAATAACTTCCAGAGAAAACGGAACAGAAAAAGAAGGTAACGTTACCTCCAAGTCTTACTCTCCGGAACCTTATCTAGACACCTGCCAGAACAAGACTTACTGGTTGGACAGAGGCTGGTGGAATTCCTGAGACTATGCCCCTGCCCAGCCCTTTAGGTCAGGAAATGAGCTCACCTCCACGGTTGAAGCTTCAACCGAACAGCAGAGAGGTTTACATACTGAACAAAAACACAAGGGAGATAAATACTGCTCAGAATAATCAACCATCTGAGATCCAAAAAGAAGCATTTGCCAGGAAACAAAGCTCAGAAAGCAGGAAGGGGTAGGAAAGAAGAAGGGATAGAAATGGGAAACACAGGAATAGGTGGGATGAGTGATGTTACATGGCGAGGTCTACACTCAATGACATGAAACAAAATGTGTCTGTACTATTGGATGGAAAACTGATTTGTTCTGTACACCTTCACACAGTTCGCAATAAAAAGTATCTTGAAAAACATCTTTCATAAGTTAAATGTATTAAATACACGCTCCTGAACAACCAGTATCACAATCATTTTTGTATAAAATCCCCAAAATCAGTCTTAAACTAGCTTGTGGCTCTAGGCACTTTCTTTCTTTTTTTTTTAAATAATCATTTTATTAGGGGCTCATACAACTCATCACAATCTGTACATACGTCATCTGTGTCCAGCACTTTAGTACATATGTTGAATTCATCATTCTTACGACACCCACTTTCCACTTGAGCCCCTGGTCTCAGCTCATTTTTGCCCCTCCCTCCCCCTCCCCCCGACCCCCTGCCCCTTGATAATTTATAAATTATTTATTTTTTGTCATATCTTACCCCATCCCACATCTCCCTCACCCACTTCTCCACTGTCTGTCCCCCAGGGAGGAGGCCACATGTAGACCTTGTCCTCTGTTCCCCCTTTTTCCCTCTCCTTCCCTCAACCCTCCCGCCATCGCCACTCTCTCCACTGGTCCTGGGGGGGTTCATCTGTCCTGGGTTTGTATTTCCAGTTCCTATCTGTACCAGTGCACCTCCTCCAGTCCAGCCGGATATGTAAGGTAGAATTGGGATCATGGTAGTGGGGTGGAGGAAGCATTTAAGAACTAGAGGAAAATTGCATATTTCATCGTTACTACACTGCACTCCGATTTTCTCCTCACCTCCCCGCAGTCTAGGCACTTTCTTTCTTCAGTTGCTCCCCTCAGCTTTCTCAGGAAGTAGAGGGGTTCCGAAATTGTACTGTCAATGCAGACCTGGGGTAGACACAGCCTCTGGGACAATGAACAACCTTGCCCGCTGCTAACACCACTTTGCAAAGGGCAAGCAAAGACTGAGCACCTCACACATGAAGTGGGTCTGGAAGTTATTTTGCCCATAACTTTGATTGGACAGTTGTTGTTCTTAGTTGTTAGGATCTGTTCCCACGGGGACCTCATGCCCAACAGAACATGAAACAGATAGTGAGATCAGCTAAATACTAGAGACAGCTTCACACTAAGGTTAGCATCTCCTTTCTAACCTGATTTCCTAGGTTTGAATCGCGACCCGGTTACTATTAGTGGTGTGACCAGAAACGATTTCATTAAGATCTCTGGGTCTCACCTGTAACAGGTTGATGAGATGAAGAAGAAGAAGATGATGATGATGATACAATGCAAGGTTTAAATTAGTTAAAAATTATCTCCTTAATAGAAAAAACAGTCTAGCTTCTAAGAAAGGAGGCTAATGGGCATGTTCTTGAGAGCCCTGAGGTAATAACTCTTTTTAGAAGAAGTAATACCATCCTAGGCCCAAGGAATTGGGGATTGATGATCCCAAAATGTCCAGGTCTTCCATGAAGCTATTTATCTCCATTTTGAACCCCTCCTCCTTGAGTACATTCCCTCAGTTTCTGATTTCTTCCAATCACTGTAACATCCCACAGACACTCACAAAAGTTTGAATAAATTTATCGTGTGGTGTTGTTGAGTCCAAAATCCAAAGGTCAAGAAGGGGATCAGAGGACTCACTCCGCTTCTGGCTCTTCCCAGTGATGAGATCACACCTTCTCAGAAGGATCATTTTATACACAGCAGGATGGCGTTACGGCGAATCCAGTGCATAATTACTCACAGGCAAATTCTATCAGTACCTTCCCCCACCTTCTTACCAGACCCATGCAGGTAAAGAAAGTGCATTTGGTGGGAGTTACATTGAGTTTCAATAGTGCAATCAAATTAACATATTGGCCTTCCCCTTTTTAATGATACCCAAATATAAAAAAGTTTTTTCTCTATCCCTGAACTATATCTTATTTATGCACATATGACCTGGGGCCTCTAGCAGGATGTTTCCAGTGGGCACTGGCCTCCTCCCAATCTTAATCAGCCAGGCTTTTTCCCAGGCCACTCCAGAAACAGCTGCTCTTCTCTCAGCTGTAGCACGTCATCCTGGACATCCACCACAAGCAACAGTAGCAACCACGGTAACCATGAAGCACAAGATTGCGGTCCAATTCTATCTTCTCCTAAAGTGAGGATTTAATCTCATCCTATTCCAGTTCATTAGCAGATAATTCCCTCCAAAATGATCCTAGAGCCACAGGAGTATGAAGTCCTGAATTATAATATATTGCATAAAGGATTAAGAGTGAAAGGGACATATTAATGGACTATAACTCGAGGGAGTAAACTTAAAAAAGAGGAGGCAAAATGTCCTGCATGTGTTATATCAGTGAATTAAGTAGCTTCAGGGATAAGAACAAAAGGTGCAGGCACATTTTGGGAAACAGGCAATTGAGAACAAGGGGAAAGAATGAAAAACCCTTTCGTCTCACAGTAATACCTGCTGAATCAGAAAATCAACTTGCACTACACATTAACAGATTATGATTCTAAGTAAGAATCAGGATAGCTTCACTAAAAAACGACATTAAAGAGAAATAAGACATAGAGAGAAAAATAGAATGCAAAGAGGGAGATCAATAAACCAACAATCATAATCCAGTCACTTTTGGGCCCAACAAAGCTAAATTAATGCCTCTAATCTGCACTGGATATTTTTATTCTGCCCTCTATCATTAGAAGCTGTTTTGATCTTTTGTAAAGTGGTTATAGAAATCCTGTATTCTGGGGGTAGAGGTGCTTTAAATCAATTTAGTTAATTTGGTCTTTAATGATGAGTGACCAGAATCAAGAAGTGAGGGTGTGTAAGGCTGATGGCAAGACCCAGTGCTTATCAAACCCCCATTGGCTATAAGAAGGATCACACACACACACACACACACACACACAGCATCAAAACAGCGTGGGGAGTATGGAAGGGATATTATGATTCAAAACTATAATGTGCATTACCTAACATTTTTTAATGGTTACACCGTACGCAGCCTTGTGTTGAATGCTTCCTATTTATTACATAATTGATTTTACACAAGCCTTCTATTACTCTTTTATTGTCCATAGACTACCAATAAGGAAACTGTGTATTAAGAGGTTAGGAGACGTCTTCATGATCACAAAACTAATAAGCGACCTCAAGACCACGCTGGCTATTTCCAAGTCCGTTTCCTAGTCACTGAACTCTCCCGGACGATCTTGTTAGAACCCGCCACGACAAAACAAAAAGCGCAGAGCCAAACTGTCCGATGAACAATTCACAGAGTCAATGTACTGGGCTTCAGAAGAAGTAGAAATCACAAGCACATATAAAAGTAAATTAATTGAACATTAGGTTCATTATGCACCAAGAGGCAATTTGCGAATGTACCCTTTTATTTTGGGTCTAGCAAGCATCCCACTGTGGCCACCCGGCAAGCTATATACACACACACAAATGTTTAATGGAAATTATGATCAAAATGAGCATTCACACTGAGCATGGCAAGTCTACATGCAAATTCCCTGGAAGTGAATTAAATGACAATTTTTAGATTTTGTCTTTTCTCCTTAGTAAAGACCATTTTCCTGGTAAAGTGTTGCTCGCAAACAAAAGTATAAAACAAGAATATTTCTTTCTGTAAGTTATTAGTGTGCTGCCACCAACTGATTTACATAGTTGTACTTCAAATATTCATTTATTTTACTCATCCTGAGGCAAACATCGGTATATAGGTACAATAAAGTAAATAAATAAATTCACTGCCATCCAGTCGATGCTGACTCACAGTGGCTCAAGAAGATAAAGCAGAACTGCCCCTGAGGATTTCCTTGTCTCTCTTCCCGGGAGCAGCTAGGGCTTTTGAACTACTGACCTTGCAGCTAGCAGTCCAACTCGTAACCACTGTAAGAGTTAAGTCACCAGGCCCCCCTTGTGTAAATACTACCGTTGTTAACTTCTACAATCTACTTCTTGTATAGATGACCGTGTCCACTAACAATACACTTAACTACATGTATACAATTCTCAAACTTCCCTGCCGTATTCTTAACTAAAATGGGAAATAACTAAATGAATAAACTTCCAGTACCATAGAAATCTTCAGCACGCACACACACAAGTCGTTTAGGGTCTTTCCCCAGGACCCTACACTCGTGTCTTTACAAAAGCAGCCCGCTTTACTTTAGGAAAGCATCCTCATGCTTGTGACTTCCTGGGCTTGACTTCCCGCGACTCCGTCTGGATGCTGAGGAGAGCCTACCTCCAGGGACAGCAACGGCGCGCCAGACACCCTCGGCCTAACCCGGATCGCCAGTCAGTAATCGCCAGTTTTTGCTGAATTGTCACTGCTGTTTTCCGGTGCTCTTGCGTCAGTGTCAACTCCCGTGACGGCAAGAACATCAGAAGGAGCTGCTGGCCTGTCCATCCGTCCGTCTGTCCTGGGCCGACTGCAGGCACTGCTATGTCAGGGCCCATGGCTGCAGCCTCCCTCAGGGGCTTCCCTTTCTCACGGGCTCGCCGACGTTGCGAGCAGGATGACCTTCTCCAAGGACTAGTCTCTCCTGACGTCACTTCAGACTAAGGTTGCTAAGGTGGTAATAGGAGCTTGGAGGCACACATGACTGTCAACAATTTACTCTCAGCCCGTCTGAGAAGAATGAAAATATGGAGGAGCTCCAAGCCCAGGCAGAGACAGGCGCCCAAAACCATCACACAGCCATGCCCATAGTCTGTGCAACCCAAACCAAGCCTGCTGCCAGCCAGTCCGTCCCAGCTGACGGCATCGCTCCCCGGGCAGGAGGGCTGCCGTGGCTGTAGATTTACAAAGGCGGGTCACTCAGCCTTCCATCCGCTACTAAGTGGTTAAGGGTTGAGTGCGAACCATTTGTGTCACTCGGAGACCTTGAAGTCAGCTACTCTCTGACTTTTCAGTCACATGTAAGAATATATTTTCTTTTTTTTAATAATCATTTTATTAGGGGCTCATACAACTCTTATCACAATCCATACATACATCAATTGTGTAAAGCGCATTTGTACATTCATTGCCCT
>NW_022111369.1:49130583-49144524 GCF_000313985.2 Echinops telfairi
CACCTCGTGATCACACAGGCTGATCTGTTCTTCCATGTGGGCTTTGTTGCTTCTGAGCTAGATGGCCGCTTGTTTACCTTCAAGCTCTTAAGACCCCAGATGCTATATCTTTTAATAGCCCAGCATCTTTTTGTCAATTGTAACCAAAAGAATCCTGATATCTATTTCTATGGTTTCTTGTAAAGGGTGAGAGTAGAGCTAATGAATTTGATGCATCATCATTGAAGAGCCCTTCTAGTATAAATTCCAACTTTGGAATTTATAAGTCATCTAGGTTCTCTGCATGCCTTAACCTGCCTTTACTTAAACTAGTGCATCCCCAAATGGGCAAAGCTGTCCCACTCCCTGGGGACACTGAAATCATCCAGGGAACTGCAAAAACAGATACCTACACTTTATTCTGGATCATGGGCTACAGTAAAAAGTTTGTCATTTCCAGAGGAGCACTGAATTTTTTTAAGGAGGTCAAATAAGTTTGGGAACCTAAACTTAAACCAATCCAGAAGGTGACTGTCCATTTACATGCGCTCAGATTTCAGGCAGGTAAATGAAATAGGGCTGGTTTTTGTTTTGTTTTTGTTTCAAATTAGTTAAGAAATTGAAAACATCAAGTACCATTCATGAATATAAATAATTCTAAAAATACTTAGGTTTATATATTAATAAACTCACCCCAGGGAAGGTAGGATGAATTATCACCATTTTTCTTGGTTAATCTGGACATTATTATTCAGTTTTAGGGTCAACAGAACCAAGAACTTGGAAGAGTTTCAGAATATGCCCATTGGTGGAACTTATCAAAACTACCAGACAGGGTCATTGACATAAAAAAAGAAGAAGACGCAAGAAGAGGTGACTTTCAGCCAGCAAGGAAGGAAAAATGGAGGGTTCTGAAATGTTTGGGGAAATATATTACTTCGGCTTTCATTTTCATTCATAGGGAAAAAAATTCACCTGTGGCTTATACTACTAAAATTTTATCAGGACTCAGTTTGCATATATGAGACACTCAGAATTCATTATAACAAAAATGGTAGCTCTTACATTCCTCAATTCATTCCATCTTCTTTCATAATTTCTGCCAAGATAAATGTGTTGAAAATATTTTAAATGGACTGTCAGTAGTGTTAATTTGTGTATATATATATAATATTGCTAAGCCAGTCACACACACACAAACAGTAGTTTCAGTAGTCAAATAAATTAATCTATGAAATCCCAAGGCATACGATATTGAAAAAACATTGGGTCAAAGTTTCTATGGTCTCCTGTTCCTTTCACTGATCATTCCATTTCAATGTTAAGGTGTACTTTTCCAATATATCAAGAACCTCTATCAGAGAAAGAAATAACATTCAAATTAGTCATTTTGGATTTTAGCAACCTCAATGGCAACCTAATCTAACTCAACTAAAGATAAAACTACACTTTTGTCTCCTGTACTTTACTTTCCATGTGATCCCTTTCTCTCCTTCCTGTAACCCACAGCCGCATGGCAGTCATGAACCTTCAAACACCAATGGGCCCGACAAACACTGACAACTCTAGTTCACTTATTCCCGCCCCAAGTTACATGTGAAGGGCTCCAAAAATTTGTGGACATTTTTCGTTACCGTGCAATTACATTTTTACATGAACTTTCTGAGCGTTTTCCCTCTTATCACACTAAACACTCTCCTCCCTTTGATTAATCCATCTCTCTGGGATTCCTGATGTTTCATACATACTCATCCTTTTGAATTCATCCCCCTGAGTGATGCCCTCTGTTTGCCAAACCACCTGAAGGGGCCCTACATTACACACATACCCATTAGGATCCGGCATGGCAATCCCAATAACCTACCCAAAATGTAAGCTCCCAAATTTCCCACAAAGGTTATATTTGAGTTCCCAAAACAACACACAAGTGTGAGGGAAGAGCAAGAGATTAATTAGTCTGGATAGGATAAATGACAGAAAGCATGGGTTTGATGGATCAGTTCGGGCTGTTGGTCTGCCTCCTGAGGTCTGAATTGAGTCTTTTGACATTATTGTATCCATGGGATTTTCAGATGATAAAAGGCTTCAAGTGGAGAAGAGGAATTCATACATCCATGTCCATTTGCCTACATTTAACCACCAGGGTATATCTGCTTTATTAAAATTAAATAGGGTCTTAAAGCCACAAGCATTATTTCTGGTTGTCTTTAACTTCTTTCTAGTTTTCTGTTCAAAACAAATTATTTGCCAGCTTCCTATCCTTCCTTGAATGAGTCTATAACTCCATGTATTGTCAGGTAACGTGCAACAAACGGAGTCCTAATCTATATGTATTAAGCATAGGGAAAAAAATCAAAAAGATATACCCCAAATTGTTAACAGCTATTATATCCCTAAGTGATGGAACTATTGACTATTCTCACTTTCCTTGTTTTGCTTAGATGTAATTTACAAATTTTGTAACATATCACTATTATCATATTTGTAATTTAAAATGTTCACCTAATAAACTGAAACCAAAGTCACTGCCCTTGAGTCAATCCTGACTCTTAGCAACTCTATGGGAAAGGGTAGAACTGCCCCACCCGCTGTGGGTTTCTGAGATTGGAACTCTTTATGGGCATAGAAATTTTCCTCACTCTCCCTGAAAGGATCCGGTGGTTTTGAACTGTTGACATTGTGGTTAGCAGTCCAATGTATAACCACTGAGCTGCAAGGGCTCAAAAACTTATTTAATGTATTTTTAATTGCAAAATTGAAAACAGCTGTGTCGCTTTAATGCCCCGTGTTTCTGTTTCTGCTTCTGTTTTGTTTTTTGCCTCATGTTTCATGATAATGAACAAAACTTAATGAACTCAATTCTCGTTCCCATTAAATGCAAAACACAAATGTAAGCTACTGGCACCTGCTTTCACTCTTAGTTCTAGAGACTGGAGTAGGTAATTCTGAACCCCTCAGCAGGACTGATTTTAGTTCTGAAAGCAAATTAGATACCGCACAGTCACATGTCTCTGAAATAATGCATACAGCACATTGGCAAAGAGAAAACATGGCTCATTCAAGGAACATGGGGAAGTAGGATGTTTTCTGTCAGCACTACCCACACAACCAAGCCCAGTGGCATTGAAAGGAGTTTCATCTTTCTCCCGTGAGCCATAGCTTACACATTTCAACATATCCACTCACATACAATTCTGTTGTTTGAGCCCATCGAGTGGGGTTTATACAGTCATCAATGCTATCACCTCCCTCCCCCGCCCCTCTTCCTGTACCCTCAGGGCACCATACTCCTGTTACTGTTTCTGAAGGGTTCTCTATCTGAAGAGTTCTCTATCTTGGCTTCCATGTACCTAATGCTCTTAAATATACAAATGAGCACACGCAAATCTAACATCATTAATGAGGTAAAACAAATAAAAATCTAATAGTAAAGGGAGGAAATATTAGAGAACTAGAGGATAGTTTTGCGGTTCATCAGTGCTATACTGCACTCTGGATTTATCATCTCTTCCATGTGGCCCTTCTGGGAGGAACTGTTCAGTTATCTTACAGGAGGGTTTAGGGTCTCCACTATATCCACGCTTCTTCACATCAATTTGGTTACTTGTTTTGGAACTTATGATAACTCTTGATCACAAAGGCTGGTGTGCTTCTATCATGTGGGTTTTGTTGTTTCCCTGCTAGATGGCTGCTTGTTTAACAACAAGCCTTTAAGACCCCAGCTGCTATACCTTTTAATAGCCGGGCACCATCAGCTTTCTTCACCACATTTGCTTACGCGCCCACTTTGTCTTCAGCCATTGTGTCAGGAAGGTGAGTATCATACAATGCCATATTATTGGAACAAGCCATTCTTGTACTTACCCATATATACTCGAGTATAAGCCGACCTGAATATCAGGTGAGGTACCTAATTTTATTACAATACCTGCATTAAAAATGTGCTGAAAAACTCTGCTTATACGTGAGTATATATGGTAGGTAATATTTAAGCAGAGCCCCAAAGTCCATCTGCTTCCTTGTTATATTTGCATATATTTACATATATAAAAGTACACAAACATATATATTTTTTTTCTTCTTTCCTCTTTTTCTTTTTTTCCTCCTGCCCTGCTATCATATCTACCCATGGTTCACCTCCCAGTAATTCCTCTCCGATACAACCCGATTGATCAAACAAGACAAGAAAAGCCATCAATTTTAAAGCACTTACTGTTTCCCTACACTTGTCATTGTTGGGTCCCCACTCACCTCTCCCCCCCTATCCCCCCAAGAGACAACCAGATCAGTCATTGTTTCCATAAGATTGCCTATCCTGCCTATTTTGTATGGATAAACATCAAACAAAAATAAATAAGCAGAGAAATAGTAACAAGACTAACAGGGATCCTGACATAGAGCAGCTGATTATCTCTCTGTTAACCTGAGAGAAGGACATGGTATTAACCATCAGTCTAGCCCCCCTTCCAGAGCACCACATCCCGGGTCCTGCTTACCTAGTAACTCAAACACCCTTTTAGCCTTCAGCATTCCTGTCTGAAAGGCGAGCATCCTAACCATGCCCATTGCTATTCCTGCAGTCAAGGATAGAGCAGTCTAGTGTCCTCCCCACTCCAGTTATGCCTTTAGACATTCAGTTTGGCCCCCTTGTGAGTAACCTCCAACCAGTTCAGATGGGGTACCAAGTGCTGCCCACCCCTCACTTTGGGGAATTTGTGGCTTTGCTCCACCACTTGTTTGTTGCACAGCCCTCTTGATTTATCCCGTGTGCAGATCAGACCTGCTGCTCTCCTGAGCTGTATCTTCAGGGCTGTCATCTAGGGAGAGGACACCAGGTCTCGAGCTGAGGCAACCCGCTGCAGTTTCAATTTTAAGCCAAACGTCTGGGTCTTAGCAAGCTTTTGGCTTGATGGGTGCCAAAAGCATTGTGGGAAGATCAGCTAACGCAAAGGACTGCTCTTTCCATCAAGTCTTTTAAAGCCAGACCAAAGCTAATGAAGATGATATTATGAAATGAATCAGAACATTGAAAATGAACATTATTGGAATCCTTCAAGGATGTGAAATTTGCCATTTTTGACATAGTATAAACTAAAGAAATTAAAGTTCTATGGGGAAGTGTGAGAGATAGAAGCACCGTGTTCATTAGTGTATGGACACCCAAAAAAGTACAGGACTGGATGCAAGATACAAGAAATGGTAGCTTTGCCTTTTGACATATTTGTTTCATAAAGGTTCCTGTGATTGCATAGCATTACTATTTGTCTTACTCTTGTATAATGTACCCATCTGTGGTCCACTTTTAACTGGGACTAGTGTCCTTCATGTAATAAACTCCAAAGAGCCCAAAATATCAATACCAAAATAAAAGTTAAGGAATATGGTCACCTAGCAACATTTTCTTAAAAAAACTAAAAGTTCCTATTGTATGCTTGTCATAGGCACCATTTCCATTTGCTTCACATTTCTCTCTCCCTCCTTCACTTCTCTTTGCTCTGCCAGAGCTGTCCACGATACGCATTATATGATGAATCACTCTGCCTAAGACTGAACACATCAGCATTTTCTCCAGGTTCAACTCAGCCCAATTACTAGCACAATTTATACCCCAAGGTTTCTAAAGTCAGGCTCAATTCTCATCAACATTAGGAATCAAGAGTCCCAAAATAAACCCTACAGATTTGCTTAAGTGCTACTATTTTCTATACAAGGTAGCTAAATTTATAACTCCAATATCAGTGTCACAGCCATCCTGTTACTGCTAATGCTTCCACATACTTTTCCCAAAGATTCTCTTTCAAAATGCCTAAGAATATAAAGCAATCATGGGTAAAAGCAGAGCAAAAGCCACTTTCAGGACTTCTGGCTTTATCCCCACATTGCCAAAAATCTTTATCCATATATTCTGGATAGCAGTATTTTAAAATGTGGTTCAAAATATAACTTTGAAACACGGGAGTGGGTAAAGAACAGATCTATCAGGAAGTCATGACAAGGGTCCTGGTTCTTTTTTTTTTTTTTTAAGTAAACTTTCTACAATGTACAGCTGTTGTAATTATTCTGATACAGCTCTTAATACCAAAAATGTGCCCCAAATGTGAAAGCAGAGAACACTAGAGGGATGTTTATTTGTTTTATTGGCTATACAAAGGCATTCAACTGTGCTGATCATAAAAATACACAGATAACATTGCTAAAAAATGGGAATTCCATATATTTAATTGTGCTCAGAAGCAAGAGGATACTGAGTGGTTTGAAATAAGAAAAGGTGTGGCTGAGTTGTATCCTTTCACCAGACATATTAAATCTGTATAATGAGCAAATAATTCGAGAAGCTGGGTTATATGAAGACGAGTGTAGCATCGGAAGGCTGACTACGCATCTGCAATATGCAGGCGAACTGAAAGCATTTACTGATGAAAATCAAAGAGTACAGCCTTCAGTTTGGATCACATGAAAAAAACAAAATCGTTACAACTAGGTCAAGAAACACCATCACGATAAACTGATAGATAGAACTTTTCAAGAATTTTATTTTCTGTGGATCCACCATCAACACTTTCAGAAGCTGCAGCCCATAAATCAAACAGCACTACTAGATCGGGCAAAAGTGCTGCAGAAGACCTCTTTAAAGTGTCCAAGAGCAAAGATATCATGTTGAGGACTAAGGTGCACCCGATTTAAGCTGGAGTATTTTCAATCACCTCATATACGTGTGAAAATTGAACAATGAAAAAGGAAGACTAGAGAAAAATGCATGCACCCTAATTACAATGCTGGTGATGAATACTGAAAATATTATGGACTGCCAGAAGAACAAACAAGCCTGTCTTGAAGAATTATGGCCACTGATGTTCCTTAGGACATGCCCTCACCAGAGACCAGTCCCTGGAGAAGGATATAATGCCTCGTTAAAGTAGAGGCTCAGCAAAAAAGAAGGCTTTCACTCAGGGTGAGACAGTGACTACAACAATGGGTTCAAACATAATAGCAATTTAGGTTGAATCGGGTGATGTTTTGTTCTGTGTACAAACGCAAAGGCCTTTAACAATAGCAGCAATGTGTAAGAGACCAGCCTGTCACTCTCAGAGGCACCTGAAGAAACCTCGGAGAATCAGAAGAGGCAACGGAGTGTCCCTTCAGAAGGTACCATTCTACATCGCTTCCTGTGCAGAACTATTCTCAACGAGGTGCAGAACTTTCCAGTCATTAAACACCAAGTAGAAAACTTACAGCTCCTTTGTTTTCTTGACCTCTTCAGGCTGCCCCTTTCTTGAGACTCATAAGTATTCACTTAAACCATTTTAGAAATATAATTGTCTGTTTATGACACTTTACAAGGCATTATCTAAGCCCAAATCTTGTCCTAGCACTCAGGTCATAAAATGCTTTAGTGCCCTTATAAAGCAGTGATTACACATGACCCAAGGGACACTGTAATAGGTGGTGCACAATTCTTGGCTCATAGCAGGCAACAAGGAAACCCACTTATCTTACCCTTCCCAGTTTCACGATTTTAATATGATCTTTAAATTTTTACTGTCTATACAGATTATTGATGAGTTTGCAATGTTTGGATCCTTCGTTGTATGTGATTTACATCTATATTTATATGTATATTTTATTTTGGGGTTCTTTGTTGTGTTTGTGTTTTTGTTTTACTAACTAGCCACTGTGTTGGCTATAATTTTGAAGCAAATTAATCAGGAAACGATTGGTCTTGGATCAGTGGCTAATTGTTTATTTTTATAAGTACCTTAGTTGCTATCTGCTTCAGTTTCCTCACCTATGAAATAAGGAGAATAAGAAAGAGGTGCTCAAATAAGTCCACGATTTTAACCTGATAATTGTCCAAATCCTCTGTCAACTCCTTTATGTAAAAGGGGCTCTGGGCTTGAGGAACAAGCCAAAATTCATGAAAGAAACCCAAGGTTCATATGATAGCGCCAGCCAACATCAACAGTAAATCTGAAGAATCAGAAGGAGGGATCAAAAGCAAGTGACCAATTTAAGAATGAGAAGCTAAGACAAACAGGTAAAAGTAATCTGACATTAAGGTATAAGTATATGTGATCTGACGGTGCTACATGAGTACAGTCAGAAGGGCATAAACCAGGTCAAGGTATATACTAAACACAAGTATCAAAATGGTCTGTTAATCTGAAAATGAATTAAAGAGACTACCAGAAGTAGGTGGGAGTGGAGGAATGTGTTTGTTCTCAATAAGCTTTAGGGAGGACTTATAGAAAACGGAAGTCCTTCCAAAGCAGGCTATAGACATGCACAAAGCCTTCCTCCGTGGTCGCTGAAGTGTTTGCAGCAGTGGCTCTCACATCCCCCAAGTGTATGGGTCTTTAAAGTTTCAGGAACGTTCTTCATGAGGAGGTTCTGAATATGCTTTCCTGCCTAGTTCTAGCACACAACAGTTATTTCATGAGGAAATGCAATCCTGAGAGCAATCGTCACAGGTAGAGTAATGGAAACAGAGACAAGATCCGGATCTTGTTCTCAGCTCCAACTCCGACTGAGAAAATCTCCCCTTGTCTCTCTGACCCAGCTTCCCCATCTGTCTGACCTATACGAACAGCAGGAACAGTGAAGCGATTACTAAAGGCACATCCAGGGATCGCAGAACTGCATTTTTCTCCTGGCTTACAAAGATCTATTGAGAAACACAAAGTAATGCTATTATATGAAATGATCTACTGATGTACTTTCAGTTTGACATTTTTGACCTCATCTTTGAGAAGTATTACCAGCAAATTTTCAAATGCTATGATTGGGCGGGAGAGGGGGACAGGGGGAGACTGAATTTGGCATTTTGGGAGAGAAAAACTAATCGTACACAAAAGTCTCATTCCTTTTTACACTGTTATCTAGTCAGTCAAAGAAGTGTGTGGAGTACGACCTCCAGTATTTAAACACCTGCTACATACAGGAGTTGCACAAGGAACAGAAGATTATATTTCTTTTCTTTTTCAACAAGTTTATCATCAGTCATGAGCAACAAAATTAGACCTCGGTAAAAGTGAGATAAACTGGAAAAGGCAGTTAACCAAATCTAGAGACCCAAGTAAGCACTTGTCATGGTTCCACATTAGACTGCTAATCTCAAGGTCAGCAGTTTGAAACCACCATCCACTCCATGGGAGAACGATGGGGATTTCTACTCCCATGAAGAATCGCACTCTCGGAAGCCAGCAGTGGTCATTCTAGCATTTCCTATATGATTGTCAAGAGTTGGAATCGACTCAGTGGCAGTGGGTTTGGTTTATTTATGGTTTTATCATTTTATTAGGAGCTCTTACAGATATCATAACATTCCACAGTTCAATCCCATCAAGCAGTATTGTGCATTGCTACCACGATCAGTTTCAAACATTCTATTTCTTCTTGAACGCCTTGATATCAGCTCTCCTGTGTCCCCTCCCTGCCCGACCATAGGGAACTGCTATTATTTTTCTTTTTTCTATAATAGTTTTTCCCCATGTCCTACACAATCCAATACAACCATTCACATACACTTCTGTTGCTCAATCCCATCAAGTGGGCTTATAGTCATCAATTTTATCAGCTCCCCACCATCCCGTCTACCCCTCTTCCCATAGCCTCAGGTTAGATTTGAGTACGTTCATTTGTATATTTAAGATCATTCAGTACGTGAAAGCCGAGATAGATAAGCCTTCAGAAACAGTAACAGGAATAATAGTTCCCTTGGGTTAAGTATTTACTACAATCAAAAGACTTTTTCACATTTCATTGAGGAGAAAAAAATAAATAAAGCATATGACTAAGGATGAGGAGTTCCAAAGACAAAAAAGAAGAAAAGGGTATATTTGGTGTCTGCAGTTAAGAAGAATTAAGTCCTAAAAGGAACTAAGTTATGCACAAGGTTCACTTACTGGGATGAAGGAGGACATTTTGTCACAGGACAACAGTTTGGGGTCACAGAACTCTAGTGGCATCACGGGTGACATGCTGGGCTGCTAACCACAAGGTCAGCAGGTCTAACCCAGAGTCGCTCCATGGACAAAGACTAGGCTTTCCGCTCCTGTGAACACTGACCATCTCAGACACCCTGTCTGAGGCAAGGCCACTGGATGCTGGAACACACACAAAGGCAGTGGGTCTGGCTTTTGATTTACTGACAAGAGTCTACCCTCCCTCTTCAAGAAATGTCTGACAAAGACAAATGTAAAACTGGCAACTAAAAAAATTCAATATTAAACCGCATTGATTATCTCTTACCTACATTTAAATGTACCTAAATTAGGATTGTCATAGCCTAAATAGGCTGCCCACTCAATCTCTCTATTATTGTGCTTAACAGAAGTTTTAAGAAGTATAATTTTCAATTACAATAGAACAAAACTAATGTTGAAGTAAATGGTGCAAATTAGTCCTGTTATAAGCATGTTCCTGAAAAAAACCTTAACTTTTCAATCAAGGAAGCTAATATTTTTATTGATCTCATTGTTGGTTATATAAAAATAAATTATAGCTATTATATAAATTCTGAACTTTTGCCTTATATTCAGGGAAAAACTGATTGTCATTTTCATAATGTTTTATTCATCTAATCCTACTTAAAATCACACTAAAAATGTTATCTAATAGTTACTTGTGATCCCAGCTAAATTGATTCTGAAGAACATAATTCTGAAAATCAGTTTTGACTCAATGGTAAAGAGTAATACAAAAATAGCCTAAATATAAAATTACATTCTGTGGGCATTAAATAAGTTTTCCTATGGAGTAATTAGTCTAAGTCATATATATGTCTATGTCTAAGAATCCATCTTTGAAACATCAGCTGCAATTGAAATTATTTTGCATGAATACTTGAAATATCCTACAATAAATTGTAATTCTTTATTTTTCATGTGATATAAATATGTTCTGAGCTGAGTCAAGAGATTATATGCCCTCGTTCAAGTTCTTGGGTATGGGAGCTCAGATCATAGGCTTGGCTGGCAACAAGGTAAATGCTCAAAAAAAAGAATAAAATAAACCATGCTCTATGTCTCACTTTGGTAACAACTGGAGCCTTAAACATTCATGAGCAGCCATCTACGATGCAACTATTGGTCTCTTCCTGTCTGGTGTAAAACAGTGTGAAAAAAACTGAAGATCAGAGTAAAACTATCAGATCAATGCCTAATGAACTACACAAATCTCAGTCTTCAGAATCTTGAGACCAGAACCACCAGATGGTGCCCAGCTAACTCTTCCAATTGCTCTAAAAAGGATCACATTACAGGGTCCTGGAGAAAGTAGGAGAAGACTGTTGAACAAAATTCAATATAATAAAAGAGACGAGGCTTACTGGTTGGATAAAGACTAAAAGAATCCCCAAGACTATGGCTCTTAGTCACCTTTGAAGTCTAGAAATAAGCTCACTCCTATGTCTCAATTTTCAGCCAAATAATAAACAGGTCAGTCAGTGGAACGATAACAATATGGTGCACACTGCTCAGAGCAATCATCCATGCAAAGTCACAGGGCAGCATTTGCCTATGGACAGAGTTCAGCTGGGTTGGGAAAGAATGAGGAATGGAAACGTAAGGTCACTATGAGTCTGAACGAACTTAATAGCACCTAACAACACAATAGAAGTACGGATTATTTCCTTTACACGCCCACAAGCTCCATGCTCACACGTGAAACATGTTCAAAGACACTGTATAAAGTACCTAGAGCACAAAACTGGTAATGGGTAAATTTAAAACAAGAAAGCAATATGTACACCCAGACATAGCTATATATAACTAGAAAATCCATACTTTTTCTATTGTGTTTCCCAATTCATTTTCTTTCTCCTGTAGATAAAGGGTACCCTTCAGAAACCCCCATATCTCAACAGCACATCTGGTCATTAATTTGATCTCTTTGAAAGTGAGGTGTGTTCAGGAGAAAACGAAGAGGGAAGGAGAGAGAGTGGAACACATCCTGGCCCACCAAGCCCCGAGGACAATATTCCTGCTCAGAGCAGCCAATGCACAGCGAAGACCATAGGACTGGCCCCACCATGAGACACAAAGTTCCTCCCTGACCCATAGCACTATGAGGGACAACACCAGAGGTACCGTGAGGGAATTGTGCCTGATCTGACCCCACCATACTGGGAGAAATGCTAAGGGCGTGCAACAGAGTAGCAAGGGGAACAAAGCAATGAAGTCCCCGGGGAATACCAAAAATAGACTTTGGGTCAGGGCATGGCACCCGAACAGACTGGAGTGGAAAACACTCCTAAAGGTCAACAAACAGACCTGGAACTACTGATAGGCTTTCTTTTTTGTCTTGGGGTTTTTGTTGTTGTGGTTGGTGTTGTTATTTTCTTCTGTTGCTTGGTTTTGCTCTATCTTGATTTTGTGCTTATTATTGTCTCTGCATGATTATCTAGATAAAATATGCAGTATAAACAATCCCGAGGAGAAAACAACGGGACCAATGGTTCCAGGGGTGACACAGGAGAACAGGAGGCAGGGGGAAAGGAAGTGGGTGTTAACAAACCCAGGGACAAGGGAACAACTAATGATCCAAAATTGATTGTGAGGAGGGTGTAGAGGTCTGGTAGGGCTTGATCAAGAGCAATGTAACTGAGAGGAATTACTGAACCCAAATGAAAGCCGAATATGATAGTTAGACAAGAGGAAAGTAAAAGGAAATAGAGGAAAGAACCAGGGGGCAAATGGGCATTAATAGAGGTCTAAATACAGGCATGTACATATGTAAATATGTTTACATATAATGATAGGGAAATAGATCTATGTACATATATTTATATGTTAAATATTAAGGTAGCAGGTGGACATTAGGTCCCTATTGAAGTACTCCCTCAACTTTGCTCTAAAAACCTGGCATTCCGTGATTCTCAGTGTCCTGACATGATCGCTGAAGACAAAATGGGTGCATAAGCAAATGTGGTGAAGAAAGCTGATGGTGCCCAGCTATCAAAAGATATAGCACCTGGGGTCATAAAGGCTCTTGAAGATAAACAAGCAGCCATCGAGCTGAGAAACAACAGAGTCCACATGGAAGAAGCACACCAGCCTGTGTGATCATGAGGTGTCTACAGGATCAGGTATCAGGCATCAAAGACCCAGAACAAAACAAATCTTCTCAATGAGAATGACGAGGGAGTGCAGAGTGGAGACCCAAAGCCCATCTATAGACTATTGGATATCCCCTTACAGAGGGGTCACAAGGAAGAGATGAGCCAGTCAGGGTGCAGTCTAGTACTGAGGAGACATACAACTTTCCTCTAGTTCTTTAATGCTTCCTCCCCCACTATCATAACTCCAATTCTACCTTACAAATCTGGCTAGATCAGAGCATATACACGGGTATAGATAAGAGCTGGAAACACAGGGAATCCAGTACAGATACATCCCTCAGGACCAATAATGAGAGCAGTAATACTAGAAGGGGGAGGGGATGGTGGGAGAAGAAAGGGGGAACTAATCACAATGGTCTACATATAACCCCCTCCATGGGGATGGATAACAGAAAAGTGGGTAAAGGGACACCTCAGTCAGTGTAAGACATGAAAAAATAATAATAATTCATAAATTATCAAGGGTTCATGAAGGGGGAAGGGAAGGGAAAAGAGGGCTAAAAATTAGGATCAGATGCCAAGGGCTCAAATAGAAAGAAAATGTTTTGAAAATGATGATGGGAACAAATGTGTATCACACAATGGATGGATGTATGGATTATGATAAAAACTGTACGAGCCCCCAATAAAATGATTTTTTTAAGTGAGGTTTGTTAAGAATCACACTAATAACAATGTCTATTTCTATTTCTCAGATAACCGGGCATTACACATGACCAAATGCATTCCAATGAGGACTAAACTTTTCATACACTAAGTTTTCAAGTGAACCATTATTTCCTTACTTTTCAACCTGCTAGTCATTCTATTCTCTCTCCTCTCTCCTCTCCCCTCTCCCCTCTCCC
>NW_022111369.1:49144643-49173500 GCF_000313985.2 Echinops telfairi
CTCCTCTCTCTCTCTCTCTCTCTCTCTCTCTCTCTCTCATTTTAAACAGTTTTAAGAGATGTCTAAATTTATTCCGGAGCACAGACAACCTAACCTGAAATCTTGTTGGTTTTGAATCTAGGGGTTGCAGAGCTGTTCAATAAGAGTCAGATGACAGCACAGAAACACAGGCAGGTAGAGTTGTGTATAAAGTGGTTGTTATTACTTTGGAAATTACTTTCTTTGAACTCATCAGCTTTCAAAACAACAAGAAGGACATTCATTCCAGAGAACACACTAACCTCCTAATATCCCCTGTACGTGCCTCAGCCTCAGTGCTGGGTGTACATTGGGAAAAGACAATCAAGTAGAACTGAACACACACCCATAGAATGTAAGAAGTTAAAAAAATCAACGAACCAAGAAACACAAGCATTTTTAAGACTATTTAATGACCAAGGGTCAATAAAACTGGATGTTAATTCAGTTCCCTGCCTGAAGAAAAGTGCATTTCTAGTTGACAGTCAAATCTAGAAAGCTTCAAAGACTAATGGGACGGGAGTTTTAAAGTGGTCTGGTACCACCATGGTGACCAAGGGACTACTGTGCTTATGAACTTAAGTCATTAATCTCCAACAAGATGAAATATGCCCAACAAGTGCTTAGAAGCACATGTCTTAGCAACATATCCATTTCCCATTGAAAACATTTACAGACCTTTATCAGACCTACACTACAAATGCTCAAAAAGAGAGCTTTTTCCTGAAGTCCAGAAATACTCAGGAAGATGATTCCCTTCACTACTTCCAGTGCAATAACTCTGTTCCCAAAGTAAGGCTGCTAGCAAATCAATTAAAGCCAGGGGATGACATTCTGTCAAAACAATCTGCAAACATTTATTTTGCTGCCACAGTTCAGCTGAAACCAGTTCCTACTGAGATGCTGACACTCCTATAATGTGGATTCATGATTTTGTGGCTTCAAAAATTAATAACCGTAACTTTTGTGTTGCAAATGGTTTGAATTGCCAGCAGCGTGCTACCTCCAACTGGCTCAAAATAAAGCAGTTCATGATTTAACTGGTTCTCAAATGCAGGAATGCATTTCTCTCCGTAGCTTTGATCCTACCTAGTGTCCCGTACCACGAGTGCAGCCAAAGATGGCACCATCATTCTTTATGCCCCAAATAGATTAGGAGGGAATTGTCACGTTTTTCTCTCAGGGATAAAAATCTAAGGCTTCAGAGAATTTTGTCACCAAATGTGTCACATAAAATGTCTATGTGATGGTCATTGAGTTTTCCATTTGACACACTAATCCTTGAGTCTAATTTACATAGTCTCCCAAACAAAACAAAACTCACTGCCGCCCGATCAACTGTGACAAGAGCAGAAGATAGAACTGAGGCATTCGCAAGGCATAAAATATTGTGGTAAATATCTGTTCAATGGTCAAGACTACCATAAATTGTACATGTAAAATAAATTGCCCTATGGAAAATGAAGGTGGATGCCTTTGAGTTGTGATGCTGGCAAAGAATATTGAAAACACCATGGAATGCCAGAAAAACAAATCAAGCTGCCCTGGAAGAAGTGCGATCAAAATATCCCTTAGAGGAAAGGACAGTGAGACTTCAGCTCACGCACTTCAGACATGCTCTCAAGAGGGACCAATCTCTGGAGAAGGCGGAGCTCACGCTCAGTGAAGGAGATGGTGCGCAGAGAGAAAAGCCCTTAAAATGAACTGACCCGGGGCAGCAACCGTGGGCTCAAACGGAACAGTGTTGTCAAGGCTGGACAGTGATTCCCTCTTTTGCACATAGGGTCACTCAGAGTCGGAACTGATTTCACAGCACCTAGCGATGACAACAGGGTGCTTATATGAGAAGAAACACAACCACAATGGTCCTTAGGTGTCAGGATGGTGAGGTCACTTACTTTGTACATGTCATAAGGAAAGATCAGTGATAAGAGGAAGACACGATGTTGGATAAAAGACATCACATTTGATGTTAGCAAAACTGTGGAAAGCTGTCAATGACGTGGACCCCCATAACAGTCACAGCAACAGGCTCAAACATACCGGGGTCTGGTAACATTTCTTTCTGTTCTACAAAGGCCATCATGAGTCACAGTCAACTTGGCAGCAACCCACACCATGTTTATTACAGTAATAGTGTTCCTTCTCAAATAGCCAAGTGAAAGTGAGGCTTCAGGTAAATACTGTATGCTTATCTTGTACTTCATGCTACTTGATGCAGGAGTGTTTACAACCCTGTCTCAGAAAGGAACTCTGTCTCTGTCGAAGATGGTCAAAATCAGCGGTTCTCAACCTGTGGGTCATGACCCCTTTGGGGGTTGAACGACCTATTCACAGGGGTCACCTGAATCATAACAGTAGCAAAATTAGAGTTACGAAGTAGCAAAGAAAATAATTTTATGGTTGGGCGGCGGGCGCCACAACATGAGGAACTGTATTAAAGGGTCACGGCATCAGGAAGGGTGAGAACCACTGGTCTAAATCATTATCTGCTATAAGATTTTCCAATAGGGCTTGACCTGCAGCCAAGTATGACCAACTTTCATAAAGGACTTTCAGTTTATTGTCATACTTGTGCTATGATCATGTAATTACTAATCAATATCCTGGTCCATCTATTTTCTCAGGAAAGCAAACCCAAGCTAATGTACTTTTTCAGTTCAAAATACTTAACTTCCTTCTCAACCCTGTGGAAGTGTGCACTATTTGAACAGGTCAGCTCTGCCTAAATTTTGGCTATTTGCATCAATTTTAGATTTGATCTATTGGACATAGAACTGAGAGAAAAACAGAGCTCTGTGGGAAAGGGAGGAACCTAGAAAAATCTTCCAAATTCCTCATTTCTCAAGAGTCAGATAGTCATTATTTGGCTTGTTAAATTTTGTAAATTCCAAAAGATTCATAGTATTACTAAATGCATTTGGCTTATCCATTCTCCCTTCAATAGCATGGACGACTAGGGTTAAGTATGAGTATACACAGTGCATGTAGTCAGTGATCATATCAGACTTCCTCAAAAATTCTTCAGAAGTACCTATTATGTGCCATAAACTTTGTCCACGCTGTAAGGC
Organism: Echinops telfairi; assembly: GCF_000313985.2. Taxonomy (NCBI): domain Eukaryota; kingdom Metazoa; phylum Chordata; class Mammalia; order Afrosoricida; family Tenrecidae; genus Echinops; species Echinops telfairi. The sequence goes on from NW_022111369.1 coordinate 49,147,733, forward strand.
TCTGGGTGAACGCACATTTTAAAAAGAAAAACTCACAATGAAAACAGAATTATCCACTAAAGGTTACTCATTCACCTAATCAAAATTTATTGAGGATCCATAGTTTTATTCTGCCCTTACTGGGCACTGTGTCAGCATATAATTTTTTGTGGTATTTTTAAAACTTGCAGTTGTGTGTACCTGGAGCACAGAACCTGAAAATATGACAAGTGGGAAGAAATGAGACTATAAAAGGAAATGCAAGATATATTAATAATGGCCCTTTGTACTTTGATAATGCACTTACAGTACCAATAGGGAAGTATGAAAGGGATCCGAGCAGGGAGGGGCAAAGTAAGACTGGGTTTTAGAACAGCGCCTGTGGACGGTGAGGCGGAGGTAGAGCATCCGTTCTTCCCACCATGACTGTATCTCCATAGCTGTGCGTGGCAGCATGGTCACCTATTCAGATCCTACTCCTCTTTGCATCTCAGCATGTGGGTGTTTTTTTTCTTATTTAATGGTTTTATTGGCATATCATTCACATCTCATCAATTAATCATATTCAGAAGAATTGTACAACCGTCACCACAATCAGTGTCAGAACATTTTTGGTCTTGTACTCATTGTTGTTAGCTCCCCCATCTTCCCCAAACCATCCCTCCCTTTCCAATGCCAGTTACTATCTGTATACATTTATCTATCCTATATTCCCCATACAGAGAATCATACAAAACACAAACAAATAACAACAACATTGGCAAATGAAATGTAAAAAAACCTCAATCAAAAAGAAAGTAGAAACTGTGAAAATTGAAACAACTTTAAATTGGGTCAAAAGGGAGATCAAACAACAAGGTGTAACATTTTACCTTCACTACAGCGGCCACACTCGACTTTACAATGCTCTCTGTCTGACAGTGGGAAGAGTCACACCTTGGACTGTGGTCAAGAGGGGATTCACTCAAGTTTAATTTATGTGGGGACCTTGCAAACGGATTTTGGGCTTCCACTGTCATCCAGGGGCTTCTGCAAACCAGGTGCTCACAGTTCAAGCTCTGATACCATTCCCTCCTTCAGATTCAGATTTTATTACTGACAATCCTTGGATCACACAGGCTAGTGTGCGTCTTCCACATGGACTTAGTTAATGCTTCACTTAAATCAGCAGTTCTCAAACTATAGGTCGCGACCCCTTTGGGTGTTGAACGACCCTTTCACGGGAGTTGCCTGATTCATAACAGTAGCAAAATTACAGTTATGAAGTAGCAACAAAAATACTTTTATGGTTGGGGGGGAGGGGAGTAACCACAACATGAGGAATTGTATTAAAGGGTTACGACATTGGGAAGGTTAAGAGCCACCGGATTAGATAGTTGCTTGTTTTAAGCCAAGCCTGTAAGACCCCAAATGCTATTCTTTCTGATACCCAGGCACCATCTGATTTCTTCACCACACTTTACTATAGCACCCCTATCTTCAGTCAACATGTGTTCTTGGGAATGTACCAGACTGCTTCTGTTTCTTTCCATCAATCTGTAATTAAACTACCCTACTTCAAATGTGTACTCAGCATTTATTTTGCAACCGTTTGTATATGTACAACTTCGAGTCATTAGACAACATATCATAAAATTAGCATATTTTCATTGATATGCCTCAACTCTCTAAAAACATTGAGCTAATCGTTGGGGCTCTGTGAGATAGAACTGACTTGATGGCAGACAGTTTGGTTTGGGTGTCACAGCACATGGAGCTATTAACGTTTCTGGCCTTGCTCCAATGAATGGAGTTGCTGTGTCTGCTGGACACTGTTTAGGAACGTAAAGCAAAATCATGGGTGTGTGTTTCATCAGCTGCTACCAGTCAAAATGCATCATTAATAACCCTTGACAGTCAGTTACACTGAGAGGTAAAAGAGGTGTCTAATTGATAAAAGTACAATCTAAAGGTTAATATAATAGTCAGCCAACCTTTGAGCAGAATTTTCCAAATCGACCTGAAAATAGGTTTACCATATGCATCTGGGTTAAATAAAAACACAGACTACCAGGCTCCTGAGTGTCAGCCATTCACTCGGGAGGGGGTGATGGAGTGTGTTAGGAATCTGCTTTTCAAGTGGCCTGTGTGAAGTTAAAAATTAGGCTAGTTTGGTAAACCGTGACTTGTAGCTGCCATAATGAATTTCTTATAATTAAAGCAGCATTAAGCACATATTTTTATCTTAAATACTTTGATGAAACCTAAGCAATCACTTTAAGTAATTGCCACTCTTTTAGTGTTTACTGAAACCATTTACAACTAACTCACGGACCATTTTCTAAATGCTCCAGGCTTACTTGGCTTCCCTGCGCATTTAACAGTGTGTTAACTATTAATAAAGAGTGCAGAAAACTCCGAAACTGGAGGTCATTTTAACATTTAAAGGGACCACCAAGAAGCATGACTTGTAATTTGCAAAATACATGTGAGCTCCTTGTGGCATCAGCCAGGACTTTACAATCAAAGCTATAAAGAAAGACCAGGTCGTGAATAAGCAAGGAACTTCCAACAATAAGTACATTGGAAACACCTTCTTTTGTTCCCAATGTCAATCAGGAAACAGACAGAAAAATATAATTTCCCCAGTTATCCAGGAATTTTTCTGAGGCAGCATTTCTGATAAATGAAATCTGAGTAAAGACATACGTATATGAAATTAGGGGTATCTATTCCATGATTTAATATGTACCTGGCCACACTGTAAGTTCTTTTCATTGGTTTTTTTTTTCATTTCATAATATTCTACATCATTTTGTTCAGTTGACAAATGAAACTGAGTCATAGAGAAGTTACGGAAACTGCTCAAGACCTAACCGCCAAAGACAGACGGAGCCAGGAGTGGAAATCCAGCTTCATAGCTTCTGCTTTCCGTACCATCGAAGGTGCTGACTCCCAGGGAAGAGCCCATTCACACAGGGTTTGAGAGAAGCCGGGCAGCAACGCAGGACAAGAAGCCTGGGAGGAACTCACTCGTCAAGCAACACAAGCTTGGAAGTCGGCATCAAATTCTCTTTCTGAGAGTCTACAGTGTGTTCAAACTATGAAAGATGAATACTAAAGGCATGATCCCTTTTCCTCATTGCTCAACTCAATTGTCATCTCTTTTTGCGAGGCCTCCCAGACTCCAGGAAAAATTAAATCAGTGTCTCCCAGGGGTGTGCCCACTGCCACCAAGTTAATTCCATTCATAGAAACCAAAAATTTCCTTTATTTGTATCCACAATACAGCCTGTGGAAGCAGCAGTCAAGAAACAAAAACTGTCTCACACTGAGGAAAGTGGCTGCGAAAGGCCTCGACAGTATTAACAGGAAAGATATCACCTTGAAAACTAAACTGGGCCTGATCCAACCATGACATTGCCATCGCCTTGGACACGTGGGAAAACTGGACAACGAGCGCAGAAGACCGAAAAAAGAGATGCCTCTGAACTATGATGGTGTAGTCAAAGAATACTGGCCATTCGATGGACAGTCAGAAAAACAAACACATCTGTCTTGGAAGAAGTACAGCCAGAATGCTCCTGGGAAGCATCCGTGGCTTCTCTTCTGGTCGTGTCATCAGGGGGACCAGTCCGTAGATGAACAGCACTCACGTTAAAGTAGAGGACCAGGTAAAGCCCTCAACATTATGAAGTGCCACAGTGGCGGCATGATGGGCTCGAGCACACTGATGGCTGTGAAGGTGGGGAAGGACTCACCAGGCATCAGAACCAACGTGGCATCAACTGGTTTGTCTTTGGGGGGTTCTGTGTGCTTCATTGGCTTGTATGTGGTATCTGGGGACGTTAGTGCAGTGTTCGGTCTACTACACGGCATGCATCACTCCCGCCTTCTCTATTGTCAAAATGACGGGTTGGCATTTTATCAATACATTATGCGACTCAGAATTTTGTTCATATGATAGTGCATCTGTATACTTCATCTCTCATTTTATAGGGTAAAAACCTTTGCACGTAGGGACCAGTGCCTATCTTACTTATTGCGCCAGATCATGCTGAAAAACCCCTTTGCAAGAGACCACTTAGTCTTCAGAGCAGCCAGCCCTCTGAAGTAGTTTATTTTTAAAATGGTTAAGAGAGATCAAGTCACTTGCTCAAGGTTACACAGTTAGAAACAGACAGAATTGGGACTTACATCTAACTCCACACCCCACACTACTGACCCCTGTGCTATTTGGGGGCTCTCAGAGGTAAAAATCGAAGCTCTGCCACCACCTCCTACTTAGGTGACCTTGCATTTAATTTCTCTGGCCCTCATTTTAATCATCTGTGAGGCTAGTGATTGAGAACTTCCAGGAATGGTGCGAGGATATGATGAGATACTGACTTGAACGAGAAAGTCACATGGCAGGTGTTCCATAAATGAATATTGTTTGGGCCACAGAACTAAGTTCTGCCCCGTTAAACTCATCACTTTTGTTACTAATTGACTGAGATCAGAAAACTTCTACTAAGTGCTGGACTGTACAAAAAACTGTGCCGGCCAGGAGTTCCAGGTGTTGCACGAAACTCAAGGGTATAGATGATAAAGGAGGCTGCGGTGAATACAGATAGCTGTGGAGGGACATTTTCCTACCACCCCGTTTCATATCCCCGTTTAATCAACCGAGTTGCTACAGTACAAGGTACCAAACTTGACCAAAGCCAGCTCAGTCACTGGGAAATCTGGAACCGCTCAGTGGCTTCATATTCTACTCAGGGGTTCAGTTACCTGGCTTCCACACTCGTGTGACTCTTGAACTAAATGCACTTCAAACTGAAACCGTGTTTCTACCAGGAGAGGAAGGGTGCAGAAGGCCTAGTTTCAGACGGAGGCTCAACAGAATACCAGCTCTGTGAAACCGACCAGTCTGCTGGGGGGTGGACTGGAGATGAAGTCACCTTCCTGCAGGACCCGGTGGGGGTTAAATGAGCTACCACGCAGAAATAACTAGCCAGGAGCCAGGCCTACACCAGACACCAGCTGAGACCTGCGGGCGAAGCCCACCGGGAGCTCTCCAGATGTCACGAAACAAAGAGCTTGCAGAAGGAAAGGAGGGAGAGAAGGGGAATAAAGGGAAGGGGAAGCAGCCGGAGAAGTGGGAGGGGGCCAGCACAGACCAAAAGGGAGTGAGGGACACATTTTAGGTTTTCTGGGCACAATTCTATTGAGAAAGAGTAGATCAGCTTCAAAGCACACACAATCCAATGAATTGGATCCAGGATTCTCCTGTTAAACAAGGGTCTTGCATTTCGCTCCATCATGGGGTTGGGCCACTAACTTCAAGGTCAGTAGTTAGAAACCACCAGCTGCTCCACAGGAGAAACACAAGGTTTCCTACCACTGTAAAGACAGACAGTCTCTGAACCCCACTGGGGCAGGACTGCCCTGCCGTGGGGGTTGCAAGGAGCTGAGTCTCGAGACCGTGCGTTTGAGTTGGGACAGAAATGGTCATTCCTACAGCTGTGTTTCAGCCATGGATACAGGAGAGAGTTTTCCAAAAGGGGGTCCCTGGGAAAGCTGCCCCTGCACGTCGCAGCAGAAAAGCCTTCTATAAACCTTCTAACAGAGATGTGTGCAGCGCTGATAGGTATATTGTGCTGTTGTGAAAGAAATGCCACAGTTTGATGTAAATTATATTCTAAGTGACCAACCTGCTGTTCTTGACTCACAAGAAGCACATGTGAATAATGAATCTACCCCCACCCTCCCTCATGGCATTTATTTCTCTCTCTCCCTCTCTTCTGGTAAATCCTCAGATGTGCATCTGTAATCTTAGGAGATGTATAAATTTCTATCACTATCAAATTCATAGGTGAGATCAAAGTTAAAAAATAATGAGTTCTGACATGAATCACTTTAGGAAGAGAAAAACCTTGGCACAGTATGATTCTTATACTTTCCTTTTGTGGCACAGGGAAGCCCTAGTAATGCAAAGGTTAGCCACTGGGCTGCTAAACAAAAGGCTATGGGTTCAAACCCACAGCTGGTCGGTGAGAGAAAGGTGTGGCTATCAGCTTACGGTGGTTACAAAATCTGGTGCCAATGTGTGAAGGGGTGGAGTCTACCGTGTCAATCAGGCTGCAGCTTGATGACCTCATTTGGTGGCACCACAGAGATAAATAGCTCATTGAGGCCAGACACACATAGACGCTCTGCTGACAAGACACATGGAGCTACGCTAGAGCCCTGGAGCTGGAGGAGCCACATGGAGACCCCCGTCAACAATGAGATGGTTCCACTGCCACTGGATCCACAAGACTTTCCACCCACTGGCCTGTGATCTTCCTGCATTCTGCATCATTGCATGTGTCCATGAGTCTAAAGAGGAATTTATAGATTGGTATCAGACATATGGGCTAATATTGGACTTATAGACTTGATTTGGACTGGGCTAGGATGTTTTTCTCAATATAAAATTGCTCTTTTATATAAAACTCTTTCTTATACACATATGAGTGTCTATGAATTTGTTTTTGCTAGTCCACCCGGACTAACACACAGCTTCAGATTCCAGAAGGATCAGCTTCCAGAAGGATCCTTCCAGAAGGATTATACAAACCTGGAACCCCCATGGGGCAGTCCTGATAGGTCACTGAGAGGCAGAATCAACTCAACAGCAATGGTTTGGGTTTGGGTTTCTTTCCTTGCAGATGGTTAAACACCATTTAAAACAAAATGTATTGTAACCTCCAAAAATTCATTACTACAAAAAAGGGAACTCACACGGAACTTTCATTCTGTGGGTAGAGCACACGAGGCAATCCATTCCCAAAACACATGATTTAGGCCTAAGATGGAAAGCCCCCTTTCCTACATGGTCACAAAGCCCCAATCTTCATGTTCCCTCAGGGTTATATAATAAAGGTTGGTGAATGGCCTATGAAATGCTTACATCTTATCTGGAAGCAGGCTGCCAAAAACTACACACTCAAGGCAGAGTGCCTATCTTTCCAGAAATCCAGCATTCACAGGAAGTGAGAGAGTAAACAGTAACCAGCCATCCAGCAGGGCACTGCAAAGAGAATGAGCTAGGGGTAGTCCGGTGCAGGTCAAGATTTCCCAGTCCATTCTCATGGATCCCCTTTGTCAAAAAAACGTTTACTGTCGACATATTTGAAGCTAAGCCTCATGGATAAACAATATCTGCCACCTGCATATTTTATAAAAAGACGTAAACAGTCATCGTGGCCATAGAGCAAAATCAACAATTCATGGGATCTTAGATCTGTAAGTTGGTTGGAAATTATATACAAGTCTCATATTGTAAATCAGAAAACAGGGGTTCAAGTATCAGAAACTAGCACAGGTTCAGTAAGGCATAAGCAAAATCAAGACAAAAGGGGAAAAAAAGATTCATTATTCTCAGTGAATAATGAGAATATTTCAACCACTATACAACATCCTTTTACAATAGCCTGGCTATTTCTGAAATTCTCAAATATTTCCTTTGCAAAGACAAAGAAGAAAAAATTGGATGGATGGATGGAAGGAAGGAAGACACTGCTGCTTTTCAAATCCAAATACACAGCCCCAAACTCATACACGTGCTTCCTCTCCAGTTCTAGAATAGTCATTCCCTACCTTGAAACTAAAATAATGTAAAATCTTACTAAGCTATATCTTCTGCAATACAGCACCGAACCAGCCACCAAATATCGAGAACCCAACTGTGAATGTGTCAGGCTTATCAGAGTGAAGTGTTATTCATTTCCTTAGCACCTGTCTTCAAATGCCCTATTTCCTAGAGCCTAGACAATAGGAAGGCTGGTCACTGGCCAGTTGGCTTAAGTTGCATATCCTTCTGTCATTTTTGAGCCTCGCAAATAGTAAGATTAAATCTCTTAGCTCAGTTTATTGAACAGTTCATTCAAACCCATCATAAACTTTTCATTGCAAAGGGAAATGACCCTCACATTAAGAATACCTAGATAAAAAAGAACATCTATAGGTGTGGGATGTTATGCTTTGAAAAAGCATGTTATAAAAATAAGCATAATCATCTAGACCACTGAATACCATTTTCCATGATTTCGCTAAGGTTGTACCTCTGAGGACATGTTCAGTTGAAAAGCTAAGAAATTTTCCAATGGGAAGAAAAATCAAAGAAATTTAAGGCGAACTCAAAGAATGACATAAAACCAACCACTCACCTACAAAGCTACGTGGATGAAAAGCAGATTCCAACCAAAAATCAGAAACCATTTGACAAACTGGGAAACACAGAACCTACTCATACCTGACCTTGAACTATTTCATGTTGACTCTTTCTAACCTGAAGATGCCCCAGATGTCAAACTAAGGAAACATCTTTTCCAGGATGTGAAACTCACTTTAGGAAATTCTGGGTCTCCTTTCCCATAGCGTTTAGTGTCTAACCAACGGATTCTAAAAGCTAAATCATTTACATTAAAACTAAATCATTTCTTGGGGGGGGGGAGTGCAATGTACATTTACCTATATATGTTAACTTGGTGACTCATACATACAAAAATACTGTTTTAAAAATTGTTAAATACTATACTTTAAGAATCAGTACAAGTTATGAACCATGACCAAACCATACGAGTTTAACTCAGTCCCCCGAATGCAGTCTTTCACCAGGCAGTGGAGAAATGAAGACTCTTGATCTCCTTTTTCCAGCCTCCTTCCATCTCTACCCAATGTTACTACGCACCCAGTAGGCACACCCCGGCTCTTCACAATGAAGCAGTCGCTCCATGAAATGACTTCCAACCACTCAAATTTAAAAAATTGCAAACCCATCCCCCTTGAATTGATTGCGACTCACAGTGACCCTACATAGGCTTTCCAAGATCATAAATCTTTATGGGAAGACTGACACCCCACCTTTCTTCCATGAACTAATGTACTCTCTGTAATGAAGACAACCCATAGGGCCTGAGTATTGTCGATCACACTGGGAAGAGTAGATTTAAAATAATAGCAATGCTTAATATTTGCAACGGAGTTTACAGTTCACAGCATGTGTTTAAATACATACGCTCATTTACGTTCACAAGTCCGCACAGAAATGGGAAAGAGAAACAGAATCTTAGAAGCGTCACAGCGCTACGAAAGTGGCAGAAGCCAACTTTGACTGAGGCCCTCTCACTTTAAATGCACAGGATCAGTAGTCCAAAGCCCCCAGCCACATGTGCGGAGGACAGGACTTCCGCTCCCATGAAGAGTCACAGTCTTAGAAACCCACAGGGGCACTGCTACCCTGCCCTAGGGGAGGTCACTCAAGTCAGCATCAGCCCGATGACAGTGAGAAAAATGCGCTTTACACTTCAGTAAAAATATACAAAAAGTAATGCATTGATAAATCTAAAATAAGTTTAAAATATGGCAGGGGAGCGAGAGGGGGAACTGAACAATGAGTACATGGAAGAATAAATTGTTCTAAAATTGACTTACAGAGATGACTACAATTCTTGTTAATAGGATTGGACTACTGAATTGTATGATACCTGAATTATAGGCCAACAAAACTTTTTAAAAATAGAATTATAACCCAAAAAAGCATATGTATCAAGCCAGAAAGGTACATATAAGGACAAGTAATTGTCTTCTCTAGATACAGCCACACATGAGATAAAAGCTCTGGTGGCATTGTGGGTTAAACATTGGGGTGTTAGCCACAAGGTCAGTGGTTCAAAACCACCAGCTACTCCATGGGAGAAAGATGAGGCTCTCTGCTCCTGTGAAGATTTACAACCTTGGAAACCCACAGGGGCAGATCTACTCTGTCCTATATTGTTGCTAAGCGTTAGAATGGACTTGATGACAGTGAGAATGTGCGGCAGTCTTTCACAACTAGTGTGTGATGTGATTTTACCAAGCAGTTATACGATGCGACAAGGCCAGCTGCAGTGGGCAAGGATAATAATGGATTCAGTAAGCAAAAGAAGCACCCCGTATCTACCTGGCGAAGGAAATTCATTCCATGATGCGGACAGTTTATAGTACAAAGGCTGTAGCACCATGCCACTGGGCAGGGCACAGTTAATGCAGATTCTTCAAGGACTCTGTCCCACAGCCAAGTCTCTCTACTGGGTTTTACAAGGACTCCTTTGTATTGGGCCCCCTCCCAACACATGGGAAACTTCAGAACGCCTCTTGCCACTGCATGCAACTAAGCTGAGCCAGTTGGTATTACTGGCTCTCAAGGGTGGCCAGCCAGTTGAGCCAAGACATATTTCCAATACTTCTCACGCCGGCAAACAACCTATACTTTGTAAAAGCTGGTCCTTTATCTTTAGTAAAAGATTAGGGAGGGTTTTTTACCATTAATACTTTAAAATCCAGCTAGTATGAGAGAACAAAGTAATATCCAGTGATAATTTCTTATTTTCTGACCTTTATTTTCTATCCTCCAGCCAATTAGGCAAACTGCTAGGTCTGAAATGACAAGTCCGCAAGAACAACATATTCTATTTCTCACTAAGGAAGTACAATTTCAAGGATGTGTGTAAGGAGAGAAGTGTTTAAGATGATCGGCTCAGAATATGCTAAATGTACACGAGTAAGCCATTTAAATTCCCTGCCCCTCACCCCATCCGCTGGTAACCACTAATCGTCTGTGGTCTACATGAATTTACCTATTCTAGATACGTCCTATGGAGGGGATATGATAAGATCACCCATCTGTGTCGGCCTGATTCCACTTCAAGATTCTATGTGTTGACATATATCAACATTTCTCTTTAAAGCAGAATAATATCAAATTGTATGTCCATATCCGATTTTGTCTATTCATCTTTTCAAGGCCACCTGGGCTGTGTCTGCCATGTGGGCTCCTGCACAGAATGTGGCAATGAACATTGTTGTCTGTGTGTCTGTTTGAGTCCCTACGTTCAAGTCTTCGTGGTATTATGTCTAGGAATACGATTGCTGTGTTGTATTTTCTATGTTTAACTTTTAGAGGAAATGCAAATGTGTTTTTCAGAATCGTTACACCATTTTACAGTCCCATCAGCAATGTACAATCATTCCAGTTTCTCCATACCCTGACTACGTTAGTTATATTTCATGGATTTTAAGACTAGCCATTCCAGGGCGTGTGCAGAATCTCCTAATAGTATTGATCTGCATTTCTTGAATGGCTAACAAAGTTTAGCATCTTTTCTCTGCTTACTGGATATTTGTGTATGTTTCTTTCGAGAAATGTCTGTTTCAAGATTTGCCCTTTTTTATTTGGGTTGCTGGTTATTTTTGCTGTTCAGTTTTAAGAGTCCTTTATTTATGGATTTTAAATGCTTGTAAAATAGTTCCTAAATAGTTTCGTCTACTCTGAAGGTTTTCTTGCTACATTGTTGATAATGCCCTTGCTGCATAAAAGCTTTTAGTTTTTATAAAACCCAACTTATTTTAGTTGTTGCTACTCATGCGCCTCGCATATTATGTGGTCTCAAAACCTTACGCCTATATTTTCTTCTACGAGTTCTATGGTTTTAGCTCATGTTTAGATCATTGGTTCATTTTGAATTAATTTATATGAGTGTTAGGCAGTTTGATACAATTACTTCTAAATCCTTCGACATGAGGAAATCCAGTTGTTCTAGAGCCATTTGTTAAAGAGGCTTTTCTTTTCCCTATTCAGTGGATTTGGTAGTGCTATAAAAAATAATGACGCCTCATTGAGGGTGTGGCCTTTTGTATAAAGGAGAAAAACCAAGCAGAATTGAATCTTCTTCGGCCTTTGGAATTCTGATATTTGGCCTTGATCTACTCTCACCTGCCCATCAAGAAGTCATCAGCGAATTCCCAACTGAGAATTCATTTGGCCAACTTCGGATTCATTTACCTCTGTAATCTGCCAGCCTATGCGCCCTGCAGCCTCTGTTTCTTCATCTTGCTTCCTGTTTGTCAACTTCCAAGAGTCAAGAGAAGCCTCACAAACCTATTTGGACTTACGTATTCCTTCAACTGTTTAAGCCATTTCTTGATATAAATAAATCTCTTTCTACATACAACATGCACAAGCATCCCTGCTTTTGCTTCTCTGTAGAACCCAACCAAATGGAGGCTGTTGGAATTTTAATAGGAATTCTACCTGCAATTACTTTGGATAGAAATGGCATCTTAACAGTATTAAGTGTTCCTTTTATGAACATGGTGTTGTTCCAGCAGTGTTTAATCATTTTCATGGTTTTCACCTCTTTGACTAATTTATTTCTAGGTATTTTATTCTTTTACATGGTATTGTAAAAGAAGTGACTCTCTTAAATTCTTTTTCAGATTGCTAGTTCCCAATGTACTGAATCACAACTGATCTGTATTTCGATCTTGTACTTAGCAACTTTTCTGAGTTTACTGATTAGTTCTAGTGGCTTTCTTGTGGACACATTGGGATTTTCTGTTTGCAGTGTCCTGGCACCAGCGAAACAACCCACTGCTGGAAATGAGGAAAACACTCAGGAGGAAACTCACTGCAATCCACAGAAATTATCAGCTCAAATGTTAGTTTCCCAAATTCTTTTTTGATTTCTAAAATGTTACAATTTAGGTCTGTCTAAAAGTCATTGATGGCCCCCAAACAGGAAATGCATCCAATTCTAAAAAAAAGAAAACCAACTCCATAAAGCTAGAGCTTTGCCATTTATCCAGGCACTACCCATAACAGAAATGCTGCATGCCACTCGCTTCAAGGTACAATTTGGACTTTTAGGCTCACAGGTCATTAAACAGGCGGCAGATCGGTGTCGTCTGCTGCCAAAAGAAGGTAGGATGTGCTCTGCTACTTACACAGTGATATGTAAATGCAAAGATAAAGGCTGGATGAAAAGAAGACTTCCTAAATGGGATCAAAGGCAGTGAGATGAAAATAGGCGTGGACATTCTTGAGATTAGACTGGATTGGATTGGATGGCTTTTACTCCCTCTTGCTTCGATTGTCGTCATTGTTCGGTGTCAGTCAGTCAATTCCAACTAATAGCAACCCTGAGTTCCACACCACCAGGGCGGCATCACTCTCGCAGCTGTTCTTTCTTTTCAGCCCATTGTAATGGCCACCATGTCAATCCTTCTGGCTGAATGTCTTCCTCGGCTTTTCACTGCCCCTCGACTTGGCCTAGCATGATACCCTTCTCCAGGGAGTGGTCCCTCTTGACAACGTATTAGGAAAATAAAAATCCACTCATGCTATATTTGTCTGATAGAAAGAAAGAAAATTGTTGTTGGTGGTGGTGTGTGCATGTGCTGAATTACAAAAGACTTAGTTGAAGGTATGACTTCTGAAGACCGGGAAATAAGGACTGCGTGAGAAACGCCATAGCAATGGAGGGCTGACCAGATGCCACAGTGGTTGGACAAACTTCTGTTTCAAGATAAATGACATCAGGAAAGCTTTCTCAAAAACAAAAACAAAAAAAGGAGTGGCTACAAGCATTTTTCTTTTTCAGTCAATTTTGTAGAATTATGATAACGATGTGGTTCTATGATTGCCTCACAACTGGGGCAGGAAGCAGCCTCATGATAAATGGAGAAAAGACTGAAGTTGTCAAGGAATTTCTTTACTTGGATTCACAATCAACAACCATGGAAGCGAACGTCAACAAATCAAATGATGCATTGCACTGGGAAAATCTGCTGCAACAAGCCTCTTCAAAGTCAGAGACAGCAAAGTTATCACTTTAAGACTAAAGCGCGCCTGACTGAAGGCATGCGTGGTCATGGAAGTTGTCTCATTTGAATGTGACACTGGACAATGAACAAGGAAGACCAAAGAATTGATCCCTCTGGATGATGGTATTGACAAAGAACACTGAATATACCAAGGACTCTCAGAAGAAACCAATCTGTGTTGGAAAAGGACAGCCAGAATGTTCCTTAGAAGAAAAAGTGGCCAGGCATTTCATGCACTTTGGACATGTAGTAGGAAGGGACTAGTCCCTGGGAAGGAATGCTTGGTAAAGTCAAAGTTGGGGGGCGGGGGGGGGAGACCGTCCTTCGGTGAGACTGCGCGAGAGAAGGTCTGGAACAACAGGCCCAATTGTGAGGACGGTACAGGATCAGGCAGTGGTTCCTTCTTTGGTCTCTGAGATGGAATCAACCTAATGCTCACCACCGTAGCACGTCTTCAGCGTATGGAAGGGCTGGATCTTCACTCATGAAAGTGAATAGTTTCAGAAAAGCAAAGGATTGTAAAGAATCTGGTTTATGGGAAAGACTGAATATTCAGCAAAGGAAAATAACTAAAAAAAACTAAGATTTTCATGTTGAAAATTAAATATACCTCTACACATAAAAATATATTTATAACAATTGTGAGGATCAGCTTTTATTGCACATATTATTAGCTAAAGAAAGCCAACTATGTTTAAGGTAGCGAGCCCAATCGTTTAAGCTAGAAGAAAAAGCCACATGAGGAATAAATCAATTTGGTGAGGGGTAATTCCTGGTTTTAATACCTTAAACTGGGAGACATTTGTATAGTCTCTAATTAATGTCAGAATATCCCTTACAAGAAGCAAACCATACTTCTGTAAACTGTCACTAACCAGCCTCTGGTTCATCATATGTTCAGGAATGTTCTTCTAATAGGCACACTTGCTAGTTCACTATCTATTCTGCTGACATTAAAAAAAAAAAAACCCAAGCAGGTTGACTCTCTTTCAGAGCCAGTTGTAGACATACATTCTTCTCTAGCCAAGTCCCAACCAATTTAAAAACACCCAAACATGACCTGACAGCAACCCGTGATCTAATGGATGCGTTTACCAGGTGTCCAAGAACCTGAATCACATGCCCAGGGCAGTACAATGCACAGGCCACTCCAGAGTGAAGACTCATTTCAGACCCGTCAACGGGAGTCTGTCTCTGAAGTCTTGCAAAGGAAACCTTTATAAACTGGTAGAATTTGTTTCTCCCTTACACTAATAAGAGTCGTATTGCTATTTTATTTAGCTTGTTTTTTTAATGTTCCACCTCATTTCAGAGAGAATTCCAGGTGGTTATTAGTATACTTCTGACTTGGGGGAAATGGAAAACTATTCCTGGAGATTTCTGTCAAGCTGATTTTTCTCTTGTGGCCACTGAGGAACTGGAGACTCACACTGTTCCCTGAGAATGTCTTTATCGAGTATTCCACAATCGGATTGTGTAAGAGTGACCTCACCTTTCACGAATGCTCTCAAAGCTTCCCCTGCCTGCTGATTCACAGAAGGACCAGGCGCACACAGTGAATGCTTTCAGAATGAGTGCTCAGAAGTTAGTAGTGACAGAGGTATGTCACAGTCGGCCAGGTATGCCCTGAAAGTTCAAAACACATGGTTCAAAAAAAACAACAACACTTGCCCTCAATTTAAGTACTCAGAAAATTGTCCAACTGATTCTGAAATCTCACCGTTGACATGACTTTGCAGGAAGACATCTCTCTGTGACTCTTGTCTTGACCTCATGGAACCAGTTCAGCAGAACACAGAGAACTTGACAGGTCTCCAGTCACGATGTTGCTCAGGGTGTCATTGTACAAAGTCTTCTTTATTTCTTTGTGTGTGTGTGTGTGTGTGTGTGTGTTGGGAATACTTGTGTTTCTCCTATGCAAGTGGTTTGGTGTTAAGTCACGGGCTCTATAAACGGAGTAACTAGTCAAGACACATCATTTTCCTTGGTACTATGCCAAACTCACCTCATGGCAGTAAATACTGCACAGTTTGCATTTGTTCTTTCTTGACTTCATTTAAGGTCTTCATTTTTCATTTCCCACCTATTTTATTTTGCCATTTATGCATAAACTGCACGTGATATTGGATCATGTAGAGGAACAAAGTAGTGCTCAACCAAAAATATGTTCTCAGGCCTTTTGAAAATGAGTGGCCCAATTGAATATATATCCTATTCTTTATAGCAGCTTCTGGAAAAACCAAAAAGAAAAACTGTGGTAGATATATGATCTGTTGTCAATTTGAGAGGATTAAGAGTGAAGAGGTGGAGTTAAGCCTCTCAATCAGGTCACAGCTTGATGACCTCATTTGGAGGCGCTAAGGAGATAAATAGCTCACTGGAGGCAGGACGCAGGCTCACTCCCTGAGAGACTCTCTACTGACAAGACATGGGGATCTGAGCTGATGGCAGTGAGAGCCCTGGACCTGGAGGAGCCAGGTGGAGACCCATGCCAGTGCTGAGATCCACAAGACTATCCACCCACTGGCCTGTGACCGTCCTGCATTCGGCATCATTGCATGTGCTTCATGAGTCTAAAGAGGACTTTACAGATTGATGTCAGACATATGGACTAATGTTGGACTTATGCATTTGATCTGGATTGGGCTGGAATGTTTTCTCAATATTCAATTACTCTTATACATAGCTCTTTCTTATACATATATGAGTTTGTCTATGAATTTGTTTCTCTAGTCTACCCAGACTAACACAAAAACATTGTCATGAACAGCAGAGTAAGCTATCAGCTCTTGAGTTGATAACCATGAAAATTTCAGAATTGCATACAACCCTTGTCTATGCATGGTTTCAAGGTCACTGATGTCAATAATACTTCAAAGAACATTGGAAAACTGTTTTAATATTGGGAGGAGGAGAAGCGCTAGAAATACGCGTTTTGCCATGGAGACATGAAAACCTGTGGGAACATTAAAGCAGCGTCCTCAGTGTAACCAGTTGTCACTGAGCTGATCTGAACTCCTGGGGGCACCGTGCATAATACAGTCAAATTTGCAATGACTGATTTTTCAGAAGCTGATCAGCACACTTCTCTTCTGAAATACCTCTGGTGGACTCCAACCACCAGTCTTTGGGTTAGCAGGGAGAGCACTCACCGTCTGTGCCACTCAACTGTAAGACCACATTGAGCCCCCCACTCGGGTCTCAGTGACTGCTCTTTCAACATACGGAACAATGTGCCAGGGAATAAAGGAAAGAATTCAATCCTTAGCTTCCTTCCCTTTCAACTCATTTGCATTTATTGCAAATCCAAACTTCTCTGTTGAACTCCCCTGAAAGACCCTGCTTTTTCATTCCGTTTCTTTTGGGTTGGGTCACGTTGCAGTGAGTTTTCTTTCTGTAGCGGATTCACCACTAATGAGCTGAATGGAAGGAAAGTTGGAAACTTGTCTCCTTCCTCTCTACAAATGCCTTTCCTTGAACCATGATAAAATACTTCTTGCCTTGCAAAATGATATTTCTTTACCACATCCAGCCTTCTGACCATCACATCCAACCTTCTGACCACCACCACCACCATTTATTCAACTAGACTATGGTTTCCTATGGGGGGGAAGGGAGGGAGTTATATTCTTTTCACATGACAGTAAAGTTTTGCTTCAATCATTAAGAAAAAGAAAAGTGTTGGTGCCTCTATTTTCATTTAATATTAATTATTTTGGTAAATTTTAACCTGATTCTTATTATTTGTGTGTGTGTGTGTGTGTGTGTGTGTGTGTGTACACGACAGGAAACCATAACTTGTGTGATATTTTCTATTCACTAAATTCACTAAATAAAAGCACCAATAAGAGGCTTTCATAAACTGAGTGGGGTTCCCATTCTCCCAAAACATTCCCCCAGAGCAGTATTCAAAGCCAAGGAGGGCCAACAGTTCTGTTTGGACAATTTCTTTCAGGCTCAGCCTCTCCTACAGAGTACACCCAATCACCTTTTTGGTTTGCATAATATGAGAACGAACGTTAACCACAATGCCTTCCTGGAGTGACCTCATAGTTTCCCTTAAAATACTGAGACCCAGATACCCAGTCATATGTGCCAAAGCAATTACAGAAAGGATTTACTTATTAAACATTAACTCCCTGGTAATGCAGAGGACTAGAAAATCCCTGATGCACTCTTGCACCGAAACTTCACTGGAAACAAATTTTTCTAGGTCCCCAAGGACTTTTCCTTTCAAATCCAATAGAGCTTTTTCAAGTTTTCCTTCTGCTTTGATCTCTGTGCTTCATTTAGCACGGTTGAAATTCTCTCCTCGCACGGTTTCCCTGGGTGTTCTCTGTGCTCTTCTACCACTGCTTTGTCTCATTTGCTGACTGGTTTGGTTGTGGTGGTGGTTAGTGTGTGCGTTTTGGTGGTGTTTGTTTGTTTGTTTGTTTGTTTGTTTTTGCTTTGGGTTTTTTTTTTTTTGTCTGCCTCCGTCTTGCCAGCCGGCAATAGCTTATAAGTTTCAGAACTCCATTTCCGCCTCACTCTTCACCACCATGAAGCACACGTCACCTACCCTGCTGGAATATCAGCTTGCACAAATGCCTCACAAATGAGAGTTCAAGGCTTGCCCTTACCTGTGACTCACCTCTCCAGTTACTCACTAGTCATTTCAGGTCATGGCCCCTGACATCTGACACATAACATCTCAAAAATTGAGCTTATTTTCTTGCCAACCCAGCAGAATTCTTCCAATACCCTACACTAAACCCTCATGAGACCAGATGATGCACAGCAGTACAGATGGGAATTGGAAACACAGGGAATCTACGACAGATGAACCACTCAGGACCAGGGGTGACAGTGGCGATACCAGGAGGGAAGAGGGGTGTAGAAAGGGGAAATTGATCACAGGGAGCTACATATAACCTCCTCTCTGGGGGATGGGCAACAGAGGGGTAGGTGCAGGGAGACGCCGGGCAGTGTAATATAAGATATAATAATAATTTATAAATTATCAAGGGAGGGGGGGGGGGAATTAGCTGATTCCGGGAACCCAAGAGGCAAGCGAATTTTGGGAATGATGAGGGCAACAAATGTATAGATGTGCTTTACACAATTGATCTATGTATTGTGATGAATTTTATGAGCCCCAATAAATTGATTTTTTTTAATTAATATTTTAAAACTCTTACAACAACAACAAAAAAGCCCGCTAGCATTCTTTGCCCTCTAGCTTTAACACTCCACTACTTCCTAAACATTGCTGCTCAAATAATTATCACGGTTCACCATCTTCAACATAGTACTAGTACTCAAGAAGTAATTCTGTATACAGATCCTATAGGAAACTATGCACCCAACATATCTATATACAAAAAGACAAAAAGCTTCCATATTTTTCAATAAGAAATGTTAAATTATTCCACTAGACATTCTTTACTTTTTCATATAGCTTGTTATTGTTATTGTGCTGGTCGTGTTGAGAATGCACAACAGAACATGCACCAATTCAACAGCTCCCAGGGTACATCCAGTGACCTGACGACATTCTTGCAGTTGTGCAACCACCCCCAGTTTCCACACCCACTAATATAAACTCCTGTCCTCAACATTTGATACCACGTCTTTTGAGGTGCTGCTGTCAATTTGACCCCCAAGAGGCAAATCTTCAAAGAGCACAGAGGTCACGGCAGACATCCTTTACAAGTGAAGCTAAACGACTTTTTTTGGTTTTGTTTTTAAGAATAATGTTCAAGGCAACTTTTGGTTTAAGGTTTAAGATGATCTCAGGGCAATAGTTTCAGAAGTTCATCAGAGTCTGGGGTTTGTCAGATTTAGAAATTCTGTTCTGCATCTGATCCCCTGGATGAATATTCTTCTATAGAACCGTACATCAAAATGCCTAGTAGCAGTACCCAAGCACCAAGTAGTTCTAGTCGCAAGGCAAAGGGGGCACTTGTTCATGGAAGCAATGAGCCACACATCCCATTTCTTCTTCCCATTCCTGGTCTTCTTTCTCTTTGGCCCCAGGCAATTGGAGAACATGTATTGTACCTTGGAAGCCGCTTAGAAGCTGTCAAGACATTAACCAATGGAGTGGCACCAGGACAGGAACCCTAAGCATAATAACAGGGCAATGAACTGGGATGCCCCCAGAAACCACAACCCTAAACTCCAAACTAAAGAACCAATGTCTGTAGGTACCCTCAGTAGCTACACTTCCTTTTTTATTATTCTTGTCATTGTTGTTGTAAATATAAGTAGGCTTCAAAAAGTTGATGGGAAAAATGGAGTTGAAATATAATGGATTTTTTTCCACGAAGTTTTTGAAGTTCTCTTTATATCTATTGCACAGCTTTTGACAGGTACACAGCTGACTGATAGCAACTACAGAAACTGGCTATACAACCCAACCCTTAATAAAATGGACCGCCACCAAGTCAGTTCCGAGCCTTAATAGGCGCCATTTCCCCATTTGTCACAAGCTACAAATCAGTACTCCGTAAGCAATCACCTCCCTTTGCCCTTTCCCTCACCACCCTGACAACCGCAGATAAACTTTGGTCTCTATGAGTTTTCCTGCTTTTGTATTTTTATGTAAGTGGCGTCTTACAAAATTTGACTTTTGACTTGACTTGTGTCACTCAGCGTAATGTCCTCCAGCTCTTTCCAAATCCAGACTTCATTTCTCTCCCTGGTTGCACATTATTTCCTTTCTCAGACATTTTCTTAGCTTGTCAGCTTGCTGGAAGGGAAAGGAATAGTTTTTTGACTCCACCTAGTAAACATTGACTCCTGCCTGTTTTGGAATGATATCTCCTCTATCTCTTTGCTCAGTGCTACTAAATCCATAACAGATCCCCAAATTCACTGCTTATATCCCTAAAGAACCTGGAATGTAAATCCATTCACCACTCTACAAATCAAAACATTTGCTTGGACTTCCATGTAAGACAAAATGTCAGATGTGTTTTGAGGTTAATTGCACAAAGGATAAAGAAAGCAATGTAGAATTGTTGTTCTCCTACTGAAAGACTTAAGAGTCTTCTTAAGGAGACAATCTCTTCCACGGAGATTGTTCAAATTGAATAAATAATTGGCTTAACGAAGACACTGGCCAATGGCTCGGCATGTCTTTGAAAGCCTTTCCAAGGCTCTCCCAGCATTTACTGTCTCTTTACTTGCAGGGAAAAACGTCAGGAGCTGCATGGACTTGCAGTCTCCTTCCAAAAACACAGGGTCTCCGACACTTCTGGAGATTCTCCCTTGAAAGAAAACCATTTCAAGAATTCCGGCCTACGCTGACACCTCAGCCCCTCCCTCTCAGGGGACCATGTGGAAGAGAAGCAAGAGGCCATTCTGCATGCTGCTTCTCTCTAGAGTCTCAGAAACTGCCCTTACCAAGGAGATATGAATATGCAATTTTTAAACTTTAAAATAAATGGATAGAAATAGCTCCTAAATGCACTTTAGCAGATAGCAATTTGGAAGCTCTCAATGCAAGGCAATATACTCATTCCTGAGAATCTTTGTCACAATCAATAATAGATGGCACAGGTCAGCAGTTTGAAACCACCAGCAGCTCCGCAGGAGAAAGCTGAGGCTTTCTCCTCTTGCAAAGATGTTCAGTCTCAGAAACCCACGAGGGCAGTTCTACTCTGCCAAACAAGGTCGCTCGGAGTCAGAATCCGCTCAGTGACAGCGAGGTTGGTCAGATTTGGCATTAGGTCATGATGAACACTTAAAAAGACAAGCATGCCGCAAGCCACTTATCCACACTGAATCTGGGTGAGATTTACTAAACAGAAAATATTTTGTTTTGGCCCATATCCTAGAGTAGGCCAGAGAATGAAAGAGAATGCAAATTATTTTGTCATTTCTTGTTTGTTGAAAGCAATCTTTGGATTATAGTCAAAACCACCAGAAGTAAAAAGTTTAATTTTGAACTTTCCTAAAGAACCCCTGCTTACATACCACATCTATAAAACCTTTCTCCCAGTGAGGGCAACGTGCTAGTCCATCACCACTAGATGTATCTGAGGAAAGCACACTGCTGGTTTAAAATACAAAAGCCATACTGTGCAAGAGAGAAAAAGACAATCACTGCCAAGTGTATGAGCATGAATGGTCAAATGCCAGTTGGTATTAGTAATGGAAATATTATCCCATAAACGTAAGGCTGAATGATACTCAAAAAGCTTATAAAATGCAGGGCAGCCTCACTGCTTCTCCCAAAAGAATGACTACCATTATCATAAAAGAGATGGCCCACAACTTAATGCATTTTCCACCCGTTGTCATTTCAGTGGCTGTGGAGGCCCTGTTTGTCCTCGTGTTTTCTGAAAAGGCACCCTGGCGTTTCCCTTTGATTCATTCAAAGTTTATACATTGACGTTCTAATTGCCTTCACACCGGATGTGTCTTCCTTCCTGGTCTTTCCAGAGTGAGTGGGACTATGGTTTTGTGGGATGCGTATTGGCAACTTGCTGTCATGTGTACTGGTAACTTCCCTGGAAATATGATGCACACCCTTCTGAGGACTGAGACATCTAATTAAAGGGCTGTAATCAACCCAGGCAATCTGCCTTCAAACCCGCCTAGTTAAGAGCATGAACTCGGTGTCAGATGGACCTAGCTCAGATCTTGGCTCTGCCATTTACTAGCTGCATACCTTGAGACGTGACTGTGACTTAACCATCACTAAGAGCCAATGACAATAAAAAAGCTCATGACAGTAATAAAAATGGTAATAATACCTCACCATGTCCTTATGAAGATACAAGGAGAGAATGAATGTAAAATGGACAACACAGTCCCTGGCCACACAATAAACCCTATCTAATTTTAACATTTATTAACATGAGTTAGGGTAGTCGTTCTACTAATTTACTCAGAACCTTAAATTCTCTCATTTGCAGAGTGGGAAAAAGAACACTAACTGCACAAGGTTGTCGTGAATATCAATAGAGACAATGTCAGTGAAAGCATCATTTAATGGGATAGCTAGACAAAAACAAAAGATACTATTAGTCTACCCATCAATGAATTATCACTAGATAGTTGCTCAATTTCATAGCCAAAGATAAAACTTGGCTTTTTATACCATTCGGGAACCAGCTTGTGATGCTTTCAATGGGGATGCCTCTATGGTTTCCTGCAGCACCAACAGCGACCATGTGCTGGGGGAACTACGTCTCCAATGAACGTGATCTTTTGACAGCACAATGCAGAAAATGTCTCTGAGTATTACCTCAGCTTAAGTCCTCCAAATTTCTGCAAAGAGGGCTGACATCTAATTTGTATCTGATTTTATTGTAGCAAAATATAAATAACCTACAAGGTGCCAGTTTGAGTCTACAATCAACCACATAAATAAAATACATAATGTTGCATAACCATCACCACTATCTTCCTGCAGAACTTGTCACTCCTATAAATTAGTAACCAGAATTTATGGCAAAACTTGTGAATGAGTCTACTGGCCATTCAAGTTTGACAATTGTTGTTTCAAAGTTTTGTTGCGAAGGAGAGCTGAGAGAATCACAGACATAACTAATAATTGTCACTAAGGAAAAATGGCTCACCAGGAAAGGAAAAATGAAACAGAACTCCCCAATAAATTTTAATCTGATAAGGATACATATTAAAATAAACAGCACAGACAAAAATTCAAATATCAATATTTAGCTGTTTCTTTGTAGCTACCTTTTCAGTGACATCTTAGGGAGTCACTGGTGTCTTTTTTTTCATTGTTTTTTCACTTTTGCTAATAAATATATGACAGAGTCCCAGGGTGATGCAAACAGTGAACATGCTTGATTGCTGGTTGGGAGTTTAAGTGCACTCAGAGGTAACTCCAACAAAAGGCCTGGACATCTACTTCTGAAAAATTAAAAATAAAAACGCGTTGCCAACAAGTGGATTATGACTCATAAGGACCCTGTATCACAGGGTAGAACTACCCCCTGTGCATTTCCAAAACTAACTCTTTATGGGAGTAGAAATCCTCATCTTTCTCCCTGTGAGGAGCTGGTGATTTCAAACTGCTGACCTTGTGGTCAGCAGCTACTGGAAGCACGACAGCACAGCACACAGTTCTACTGGAACATACACAGGATCACCATGACACAACAGCCTCTGGCGTGTGGGTGTGGGTGTGGGTGTGTAACAAAACATTCTGCACTTCACTATTTTTACACATACTAATCAGTGACATGAATTACATTCCTATTGCACAAGCATCACCACTGTCCATTTTCAAATTTTCCCATCAACTGCAACAGAAGTTCAGTACTCTCTAAGCAACAAGCCTGTCTTTCTCCATCCCTCCCACCCCTGAGAACGAATATACTTTGCAACTGGCCACACTGAGCACTCAGGTTTCTCGCTGGCTGTACACATTGCCCGGACTTCACTTGCACACTTGCCTGTGGCTACCCACTGAACAGGAGGTAAAAATAAGAACTTCTAAGTTCTAATGCTTCATCAAGCATCAGCCTTCACGAAACTTGCCAAAAATACTATCACCCATATTTCTGAGGTTAGAACTATTGAGTGGACTGTAATTTAATACAAGCAAACTGATTCTGTACTACGTAGATAAATGGGAGTGGGGCGGAGAAATCCATACACAGAATACCTCTCGAGACACATCAATCTAAAATGTTACCAAGAATCAAGCTGAGTCCGAAAAGAACACACAGGTCAAGAAATCCTCATTTCCTTTCTTTACAAAAGTTCATATCAAGTGTTTAGGGTTAAGTAAAATATCGAACATACCTATCTCAACCTGTGGAGAAGATGGAGAAAAATCTCTCAGATAGTACCACTCTAGTTGGATTTCTTCAAGCAGTGCTTAAAGCTTCTGCCCATCACGGAGCACATAGGAAAAGACATGTGTGTGTCCCACAGAGAAAGCTGCGTGGCTTCTGAGTCCAATAAAGCACTGTCCAGTTACCCGAGAGCTGAGGAGAAAAATACCCTGGCATATCCGAAATCCACTACTGACGGGCACCAACAGGGAGGCTTTCACTGAAAAATGGCCCGATCTGAGTCCCCACTCAGGGGCCGTCTGCTGTCAGTGAGACAGATTACGTGGACATGCCATTACCCAAAGGAAACTCAGTGAAGTCAGAAAACTAGAGTTCGTGAAATGGTAGTATTCAGATGGAAACAAGAAGAAAAACCCAAAATATGCAAATCCCGATCTATGCCTCCAAAATGGGGAGCGGAAGCACCAGTGGGAACGAAAAGGTAAAAGCCAGTCAGACTTCCTTGAGCAAAGCACACAGCGGGGTCACCCTTCTAGCTTAACTATAAAGGTTCAGACAGACATAAACACCAATGGAGCTCACCGGTGAGCCAAGGTCAGTTTTGAGAAGTAATGCACTGCTCTGCTTGATACCGTTAGCAACCACTTGCAGGAAGATTAAATATACAGAACATAGCTTATAAAACTGTCAACTCCTCCAAAGCTTCAAAATGCAATACTCCTATCTTATTTCCCAGGGACCTTATGTGGAAGAAGGATTCATTGTATTATCAGGGTTACAACTAAGACGAAAGGCTCAAAATCACAGGAAAGATGACTTCGATTCAATAGAATGAAGACAATTCGGCCATCAGAAGTGTCCACCAATGAAACGGACCACAGTGCAAAGCGATTCATTTCCTGGCCCTGGGGCTATGAATTATGATCTCTCAGAAAAAAATCACAGCAAGAACTTCTGCTTTCCTAAGAGAGAGAAGAGCTGGCTTTTAAAGTCCCTTTGTGTCAACTTCTATGAAAAATACTTATGGGAAAAAACAAGTCTTTCTACCATTAAAGGAGCAGTAATGAATCTGGCAAAGACTGTAACATCTAAAATGACCCCAGTCTAAATTACAAGTAGAGGCCCTGTATTTCCATTCTGGGAAATATAACTGATAGAGGCTTATTTTTACCTATGACATCATACTACTACTAACATTACCTTCTATTACCCTTATCACTGGTTTAAGTTTCCAACAAAAGTTTATAGACCTTAGAAATCAAGACAAAGGGAGAACAATTTTTCTAAATGACTCCATTCCTGAAAGCTAAATGCTGAGAAAGTTTGAAGACGCTCGCTCACCCTCCCCGGCTAGCCTGAGGAAGGAAAAAGGAAAAGGC
>NW_022111369.1:49173600-49189274 GCF_000313985.2 Echinops telfairi
GAGCACTTGTCCCCTGAAAGGATGGCACCGTTGACAGGCCAGGATCGGCTTACATTAAACTCTGCAGGGAAGTCCCCTTGGACCCGGAATAACGCACGCAGAACTAGTGGAAATTTTGTAGAAGAAAGATAATCAAAGTCTCATACCCAATCTGATTTGATCTCCCATGTCTGTAATTGGCAATAAATTCTTAATGGGTACAATTTGGCCATCTCCAGCAGTGATTCTGCAGGAAAGAACGTGGGAGTCATACAGCAGTAACACGGACTCCAAAGCCACTCCCCTGACAGCCTAACATTTCCTTCCTTGGAAATTAGGGCAATGAGGCTATATGGGCTTCCACGTACCAGAAGCGTGTCCTTCACACTTGATCCTGCCAAGGCTCTGCGGGCTTCCCACAAAGGCCAAAACATCTGAAGCAACGGAGGCAGGACTCATGTGGCCTGTGTGACTCTGATAAGAAGGAAAACCTCCCACTGTGAGTTCATGGTGACAGCACCCATTTCAGCGGTCGCAGATGCTCTGTGTTTGGCTCACTCACCAGTCAGTTTACTGTCAGGACAAAAGCATCCAGCACACCACCCTGCCACTGAACCAACTCCAAGTCATAGCCCCCCCGGTACCCCGACAGAGGAGCACTGCCCCTGGGGTTGTCTGAGGTGTAAACCTTTACAAGAATAGAAAGCCTCATCCTCCTCTCACAGAGGTGGGAGGTTTTGAACAGCTGACCTGGTGGTTAGCAGCCCAATGCGTACACTACTCTGCCACAGGGCTTCTTAAAAAGAAGGCAGCGAAATGGAAATGAGGTTTTCACTACAATGCCTCCTAGGAGCGCTAGCAGCAGAGTGCATGATGTGCTGGACTGCTGGCCAACAGCGAGCTGTCTGACAGCACCGCCTCTCTGCAGGAGACAATTGGGTTTTCTACTCCTGTAAAGTTTGACAAACTGGAAACCCAGGGGGCGATTCTATTCTGTCCTGTGAGGTTGTTCTGAGTGCGATGTGCTCAATGGCAGTAAGTCTGGAAGATAATGAGAGAGAACTGAGGATCGGGGAAGGATCAGAGAGAGGAATAGACGTTGTAGTGATTCTAAAGAATGGACCACAGATTTAAATAGAAGATGAAAAACTTTTAACGTTAACACAAGAGAACATTTGGAGTTTGGTGAAACTTTCTTAGACATGAAATATTAATTATGACATTTTAAAGAAAGGAAACTCACAAACTAAGGTTGATTCATGTTTTTAAAATTTTACCATGCAAACCCATTGCCATCAAGTTGATTCTAATCTATTAGTATCCATAAGCCGGAGTCAAAGTACCCCATACTATTCTCAAACTATGATCTTTCTCCCGCAGAGCAGCTAGCTGGTGGGCTCCACCCTCCACCCAGTGCCCCCAGTGTGCTGCAACAGACCCAGCCGTGAGGATGCAGCAACAAGCTGCAAACGGGGGATAGCACCGAACTCAGAGAGAAAATACACAGGTGGAGGGAAGGTAGGGTGGAAAGGGGGAACCGATTATGAGGATCTACATATAACCTCCTCCCTGGGGGACGGACGACAGAAAAGTGGGTGATGGGAAACACTGGAGAGTGTAAGACATGACAAAATAATAATAGTTTATAAATTATCAAGGGCTCATGAGGGAGGGGGAGCAAGAAGGGAGGGGGGAAATGAGCTGATATCAAGGGCTTAAGTAGAGAGGAAATGTTTTGAGAACGATAAGGGCAACGAATGTACAAATGTGCTTTACACAATTGATGTGTGTATGGATTGTGATAAGCGTTGTATGAGCCCCCAATAAAAATGATTTTTTTTAAAAGCCTCAAAAGATGTGTGTGTGTGTGTGTGTGTGTGTGTGTGTGTGTGTGTGTGTGTGTGTATTTAATCCTACCTGGAAATGTCTGAGAAAGACCGGAGCAACCTCACTGGAGAAGATGTTCAAATGGCATGTAAGAGCATGGAAAGGTATTCATCATTAGTCGTCACATTGATTCTAGCCCATAGCAGCCTCATGGTTTGTAAGACTAGATGGTATCCATATGGTTTCTAAAATCTTTACAGAAGCAAATAATCTCCTTTTTCTCTCATGGAGCAGCTCGTGGGTTTGAACCAAGGACCCTGAAGTTAGCAGCCTAACACCTAATGCACAGAGCCACCGGAGCTCCTCCATTAGCCATTGTGGAAATACAAATTAAGATCAGGATGACCTATTTGACATACATATGGAAAAATCCTCAACTCAAACTCACTGTCATCGAGTGGACGCTGAGCCATGGTGGCCACAGGGACAGGGAAGAACAGCCCTGTGAGTTTCCGGAATCCAACTCTTTACAGGAGCAGAACGCGCCATCTTTCTCCCTCGGGTGGCTGGTGGTTTGGAGCTGCTGACCTTGCGGTTAGCAGCCCTACTCATCACCACTACACCACCACAGCTCTGATACACCTTTTAGAATAGCTAAATATTACAATGAAATTTGAAAACAGTGACAACACCAATACAGATGAAAATACAGTGAATCTTTCTTACATGGCTGGTGAGAATGGAAAATGGTTCAGCCCCACTCAAAAATCATTTGGCAGATTCTTTTTTTTTTTAATCATTTTATTGGGGGCTCATACAGCTCTTATCACAATCCATCCATCCATCCATCCATCCATTGCTTCAAGCACATTTGTACATTGGTTGCCATCATCATTTTCAAAGCTTTCTACTTCACCCCATTTGCTTATGCACCCACTTTGTCTTCAGCAATCGAGTCAGGAAACTGAGCAATGCAGAATGCCAGGTTATTAGAACAAAGTGTTCTTGCATTGAGGGAGTACTTGAATTGAGGCCCAATGTCTGTCTGATACTTTGATACTTAACATATAAATATATGTACATAGTTTCCCTATTGTTATATATGAATATATTTGCATATGTACATGCCTGTATTTAGACCTCTATAAATGCCCATTTCCTCCTAGTTCTTTCCCCTATTTCCTTTTACTTTCCTCTTGTCCCACTATCATGTTTGGCCTTCCTTAGGGTTTCAGTAATTCCTCTAGATTACATTGCTCTTGATCAAGCCCTACCAGGCATCCTATGCCCCGCTAGCCATCAATTTTAGATCACTTGTTGTTCCCTTGTCCCTGGGTTTGTTAACACCCACTTCCTTTCCCTGCCTCCCCTCTCCCATGTCCCCCCAGAACCACCGGTCCAATTGTTTTCTCCTCCCGATTTTTTATCCCACATTTGGCAGATTCTTAAAAAACTAAAATGTACATTCTATTTGACTTAGAATTGCACTTCAAAGCACTGACAGCAAAAAAAAAACAAAAAAACCCACCATTTTATTTTATATGTACTCAAAATCCTGCACATAGGCCAGCCTGGAAATAACCACAAAGCTCCTCATTGGGTGAATAGGTAAACAAACAGGTGAATTCATACTGTGAAATATGACTCTGTAATAAAAAGGATTTTTTAAACTTCAATTTTTACTATTGGTGCACACACCAAATTGGTGGCTCTGAGGAACATTACACTGAGTAGAAGGGGAAATGCCCATCTGAAAAAGTCACCAAGTCTAAAGCCACATCAACTTGAATGCACCCGGTCTCATCGAAAAAAGTTACATACTGAATGACTTCATTTCTAAGACATTTTTGAAATGGAAAGAGTGTAGAGATGGGACACCAGATTAGAAGTCGCCAGCAGTTAGCGACAGTGGGGAGCAAGAGGGTTTAACATGGAGCAAGAAGTGGCACCTAGAAGATTCTTTTGACGAGAGACCAGTTCTGTATCTTGA
Organism: Echinops telfairi; assembly: GCF_000313985.2. Taxonomy (NCBI): domain Eukaryota; kingdom Metazoa; phylum Chordata; class Mammalia; order Afrosoricida; family Tenrecidae; genus Echinops; species Echinops telfairi. The sequence continues at coordinate 49,177,397 of NW_022111369.1, forward strand.
TTGTAGTGGCATTTACAACGGCACAATGCCATGGAGCTATATTCACACGTTATCATTTCCTGGTTTTTATACTCTATTTGCTTAAAGGTTACACAAAGTCACTCTTTACTATCTCTGCAGTCAATCCCTATAAATCTATAATGCTTTCAACTGAAAAACAATAAAATTATAAACCGTGTACCATGCCAGTTTGCATCACCAGCGAATCATTCCAGACCATCTAAAGCTTTCAGGATGCTGCTTCCACCACTGATTTCCACATGCTCTCCCCTCGGACTGGTCTCCTACCTACACTGACTTCGCTAGTTCTCCAGTTTTCTTGGAAACTGTGGTTGCATCACAGACGCGTTTCCCTTTGCTATTCCGGCGTCTTGGTTTCAGGGGAGTTTGGCAGCCACATCCTTGGGGATTTGAAAGCGGTAAATCATTACCCGCCACCTCATTTAGAAGCATGGTTTCAAAGAGATGGAAAAATCTTTCCACCACTTTCTAAAAGTTCTAACACTGGTGGAAGACGGTTACTGTAGTCAGTTCAACTTATTATATAGGAAGTAGGAAACCACAGCCCAGTACAGGAGGGAAAAGTGGTGTGGTAGAAAGAGAACAAAAAAACTAACAAAATTTTTAACAATTTGTACCTTTGGCCAACTCACTGTTCCTCAGTTGTCTCATCTGTTAAATGCAGAGGCTTACCTAGATCATTTGTCACCACTTTGAAGTATCACTATGAAGGAAAGAAAAGCTTAATTTTCTGAGAACAGTCTGGCTGCAGTGAAACCTTGAAAGGAGACAGAAAGTCAGGCCAGGGATGTGCTCTCCATTTGCCCATCACTCCCCATCACCAGCGCCGTATAGAGAATGACGATGACCAGTTTGAACAGTCCCGGGTGAAAGGGAGGCTTCTCAGTACGCACTGTAGAAGAAGGTGGCAAACCCTTCCACAGCTGAGTGCCAAGTTACATCTCCAAGGGTAACAACCTTTTGCTCAAGACAAAAAGGTTCTTTGCGGTGGGGGGAAATGGCTTTTGTTATTTGGATTGCTCTTCCTTGTTCATTTGATTCATTCATAGATTCACTCTGGTGACAACTGAGAGCCACGCAGAAGGGCTGTGCTGCCATGGGCCACAACTAAAGACATTTCCTGGGCCTGCGTTCTTTGGGGCCACTTCAGCTGTGGCAGTGAAAGAATTTTAAAGATTTCTTTTTTTTTCCCCAAAGAAGGAAGCCAAAGATTCTAGGCTTGTGAATGAGCTGGGGACATTCCTCCAAAGAAATCAATGAAGGACAATGAAGGGTCACTTGGAACTAAGTGAACCTTTTGGAATAAAGAGTCCCAAGCAACCTACTTTAGGGGTTTCGTTTTATTTGTTTATTTGCTTAGCTCCGCTTTAGTGGTGACTCTCTGGGAACAACACTTGTCTGGCGCCTCATTTTGTCTTTTGACTAATTCGTCTAATTTCATAAGACCTAAAAGAACAAAGAAGAGAACAGGAGAACTGAAAAAGCACTCAGAGGCGGCCTCGATGGCCCTCTCAATTCAGAACTTTATTCCACAGGATCGATGTTGGGTTAGCTTAAAATTCCAAACTTCCCAATGCTGCTGCACCAAACTCGCTGCCTTCCAGTTGTCTCTGAGCCACAGCGACCTCACAGGACAGAGGAGAACTGTCCCTTGTGGATTCCCAAGACTCTCCGTCTTTATGACTCTGTAGTTAGCAGTCCAATACTCACCCAACAGTGGTTCAAAACTCAATGCCACTGAGTGGATTGTGGCACTATATAAGGCTCCCAAAGCTGTACATCTCTACCAGAGAAAATAGCTTCATCTTTCTCACATGGTGTTGCTGGTGGGTTTGAACCGCTGGACTTGATGTCAGCAGCCCAAGGCATAACCCACTATGCCACCAGGGCTCCTGCAAGGTTACAGAGCAGTTATTTTGTGAGGTGGCAGAACTCCATTTTCAGAGTGCAAGCCCAGTTCTCTTCCTATTCCACTGTAGGACCACTCCAATACATTGTAGACTGTGACGGTGGAATTCTGGAAAGCTTGTGTGATAGTTAAGGTTTATTGTGCCAACCTGGCTGATAAACACATGTGGGATTAATTGAAGGGCAGAGAGATAAATGGCTCTGTGAGCCTCACCTTTCTGGTTCTTGGTTCTCTTGCTCTCTGGTGGTCAGACCGGTGTGTGGCTGCCTCAGCCAGTTCTCTGCTTCAGCTGGCAAGGCTTACTTCCTGCGAGACATTCCTGAAGAGAAGCCATGAAAATCTACCCTGATGCAGCCCTGGGTGCTATAGCAGCCGCATGGAGATCCCTGCCAACGCTGAGAAGCTTACATGCTCCCTGAGTTAGCTTTCCTCCTGCAGTCAGTGTCATTGCGTGTGTTTTGTGAGTTTTAGGAGGATTTTGTGGATTGATGTTGGACATATGGGCTAATGTCAGACTTATATGCTTGGGCAGGACTCAGGATGCTTAATGTACAATTACCCTTTATATAAAACTCTCTCTTATAAAATATGAGTGTTTATTAATTTTGTTTCTCTAGTCTACCCAGACTACCACAGCTTGCTAATCAGATTCACAAACCCTTTCAAAGCTACTAACTGTATTTGAGAATTTAACTCCTGACACCTAAATTGTTAAGATATAATCAGTTTGGTGAGCCTCAATCCTTCTCAAACTGTCTGCTTTAATGCTTCATGAGTGAATTACATGAATATATCCAGAACACAGTTTGCCCAATATTTACTGTGCTATTGCTGTTGAGTGGCTGTCCGGTGAAAGTTGGACTGATAACCTTGAGGCTAGCAGTTCAAAACCCACAAGCACACCACAAGAAAATGATGAGGCTATCTGCTCTCAGAAAGATTTAAAACTTTGGGAACCTTCGATAAGGCCGCCATGAGTTGGAATTGACTTGATGGCACTGAGCTTTAGATCGATGTTGGGTTAGGTTCCAAAGACCAGGTCACTATGTAAAAAAAAAAAGAAAAGGGTATGCAAAAATGGAAGATGATTATATCATATCACAAAATGAAGAATGACTACATTATTATGAAACTGCTAAGTCACATCCATTGCACAACTACCAGATGCCATCATAATATAATGGCGAACCACTGAGAATCACAGCCCAGCAGGCTGACACATACAGTAACCATCAGGGTCAGCATTACTCTCACCTAACACCTTGGCTACTTCGTTACTGCCAGATATGCATCATAAATGTACAAAATAAAATAGTAGTATCTCACTATTGCCATAAATGTGAAATATCAGACAATGAGATAGCTGATAAAATAAATCATGGGTAGGATTCAATGAGCTAATAATTTTCAAGAACTCAGAATTGCACACAGTTTAAAAAATGTACCTCTTCTTATTGTGTCGTCATTGGAAATGGAGGCTATGACTTTGCTCCAGGGGAACACACCAAAGTAAGTATGATAAAAAAGCACCAATTTGGAACATTCAAATCACAAAATGAGAGTGACCTTACTTGTATAACTGATTATGGCTTTTAGAAATACCATTAAATTCTCTATATTAATCATTTCAAACTAAAATTATTGCTTTGTGTTACATTCTCAAAAATTCAACTTCTTGATATCACTAGATCTAGTAGGTAATTCACCCTTGTGAATCTTCTTAGAGATTTCATTTTTTAATGCCATAAAGCCCACTGAGGTACTTCAAAGGCTTTCCTGTAACTCTGAAAGATTATCAGTAATACCATCTTTAAAATGTTTACAAAGTCTTATCACTCATGTTTTGCAATGGACAACTCTGTTGACAGAAGTTGTAGCACATACAGGTGCCAGCTTGGATTTTTCTTTTTCAAGAAAATGCTGGCTTGCCTGCGGGTAGAGAAGTGGTGAAACGTCTGCTCACGAAAGCCAGGGGAATGTGTTTTAATCTTATCCCTTAGCACCTATCAGACTCTCTGTGAGTCATATAAGTTTAGCAAGGCTCAGTTTCCTTTCCTGCAAAATAAGAATAATAATGATAGTTTCTTCACTGGACTGCTTCAAAGGCTAAAGGAGATAAGATGAAGCACAGTCTCTACGACAGTAACTGGATTAGGAATTTCCTTAGGGGCATGGCAGAGGTGGATTGGTAAAACAGGGAGCTAACAACAATGAGTACAAGAAAGCAGAAAATGTTCTAAGATTGATTGTGGTAATGATTGCACAACTCGTTTTAATATGATTGAACTATGGAATGAGATGATATGTGCATCATATGTCAATAAAACTGTGACAAATAAATGATTTTTTGTAAGATTCAATACGTTTTTAGTTTTTACCAGTCTAGAAAAACCTTCTCAAGCAGCAACACAAACATGAGCTTGTTAATTATCCACTTGCTATGAAATGCCTGGATGAGAAAGGTAATATTTACGTGATAATATTCTCATTGTACTACTGATAAAAATTCTAATTGTACTCCTGATAAAACACATCACTAAATAAAGCAGAACCCCTAAGCGAGGGTACACTTACCCTGAGTTAACTTCACTCCTTAAAGCATTATACACAGCATGACTGAAGAAAGAGAACGTGGTCTCGAGAGGCACACAAGGTCGGAGTCTCAAGTGCACGTTTATTCACGGCTAGCTATGTGACCCTGCACTAGTTATGTGAAGGCCAACTCACCTTACTATTAAACGAGTATAATGACATTTTTTAAAGAGTAGCTGCTGGAATTAAATACGAATGTTTATGAGGGTTAAATAAACTGAGGCCTGCAGGGTTCCCAGTACAGCACCTGACACCTAACAGATACCCAGCAAAAGGTTAGCACTCCTACACAACGCCCTTTATGCTATTGCCTAGATGTAAAAGTTTGTTGAGATCCTTATCTATAATAATTCATATTGTCCCTTATCTACAGCCTGAAGGAAATCAACTCCTTGAGATCACAATTCTAATGAAACCTTCACTTCCATTGAACATGCTTTCCTTTCTCTGATGATAATTAGATAACTGAGTGTGTGTCACTTTTTTGTCTTGGCTGCCAGGAAGCACCATTAAATGAATTCAATTTGCGCAACAAGACTGCTCCTAAGGCTCTGTGTAGTATGTATTCTCCCTAGCTTGACTTCCACTTTTGTCCATAGTTTAATGTTCCCAGATACTGCAAGTCTTGAGTACAGTATGGACACTCTAAGCTATTAAATTGATGACTTTGCTCCAGGGGAACACACCAAAGTAAGTATGATAAAAAGCACCAATTTGGAACATTCAAACCCTATTTCTCTTACTTCTCCCCTGTCCTTGGGCAATTCATTTAAGCTTTATTTATCTTTATTTTCCCCATGAAGCAGGACAGTAGTCTCTGCAAAATTCTCAGAACCATTTGTGTACACAAATGTGCTTCATCAAGTGCTACATAAAGGTTAGAGACCAAGTAAATGTTGGGGCAGTGCAGGTGTTTGCAACACATAGACTGCGGTGCAGTGCTGAGGACCCCTGCAGGCACACGTAGAAGATGTGCAGCAACAGGGACCCAAAGCAGCAGCCACACTAGCTGAGTGCAACAGGTGTCCAAAAAATAAGAAACATGATTGAAATGAAGGTCGACAGGATGCATTACATAATCCTTATGAGAACAAGGAATACATGCTAATTTGTTGGTCAGTCTCTAAACTACATTGATTTGTTTAGAGGACAGTGCTAATGGCTTGTTCCCCAACAAGTCCATGAGTTGCACCCTTCACTCTCCCCAGATCCATGTCAGGTTGTGAGTGGCAAGGTCCTGGACGGTGGGAACCCAACATTGCTCCTGAATTAAATACATCACATCAACTGGTACACCCATAAGTACTCATATACTATTAATGTAATGCAAAGAGGGGAGTTTTTTTTAAACAGAAAGAAAGTAATTTCTAAATTTGGGCTAGAATCTAGCAGCTCTTAATAATAGGCAAGGTGGGCGTTTCTCCATTTTTAGAGTAATTTGCTGACTTATTCTAGGAGTTCAAATGCTCTCATGGCATCTCTGAGTCTTTCATTCCAGGAGCCCAAGCCCTGCACTCACACTGAGCACCAGCTACCTGCCTGTGGAAGAGGGAAAACTGGGAGCTGATGCAGGACAGCACGTCGGAAAGATGCTGAGCTGGATATGTCTTGTAAAAAGCTCTGCCCCTTTCTAGTGCGTGACTGTGGTGAAGTTAATAGTAACTAAGGTGAGTCTTCACTGAGCGGTATTGTTTACCTGTGCCTTTTGAAGACACTATGCCTCATTTCACCTTCCCAACAACTCTATCTTCGGCACAGTAATTTCACATTATTTTGTTTACCGGTAACAAAAATTGAGACTAGTGACAGTTAAGTGACTGGCCCACCGCCAAAAACTAGTCATGGGTCCCAACTGTGACTCTAGTCTCAAAGCCGTAGCCACTGCACACGATGGCTTTATACACCTTGCTTTATTCAACTGTGAACTAAGAGAGTAGTAATACTCACACGTGATTTTCGACATGGTTATTATGGCTAGAAGCAAACCAAATCACGGAGGGCCGGCCCTTTCGAAAGGCTCTATGCTACATAAACAGTAGGTTGTCTGACTCAATTCCAGGGCCCTCCTTAACACCAACAACATGCTAGGTAAGGGCAAGCAAAGCAACCCACGGGAAAGGAGGCTAGCTACCGCTACATATTCTCAACTCAGAACATAAACCAAATGCCTGCCCCCGCCCCCTGTTACAAGACATCTGTGAACATGAGCGACTGCTGTAACAGAGCAGTCACGGCCGCGCTGATGAGTAAGGGGGAAAGCCCGTGTCGAATCGACCCACACCCTTCAGAAAGACGCAACTCAACTGCTGGAAGTACAGATACAGTCCAAGCTATTGCACTGCTGGGCTCCTCCATTTCCAAGGCAACACACTTTCAGTTTTCTCTGGGATGCGGTTGACTTTAGACCAATCAAGTGGAAAACAACTATTCATAGCTGTAATTTGCTAATTCTGAATATGCCAAGTGCTGCAAAATGAACACTGGGAGCCTCCCGGACTTGACTGCACTCTATCCGCAGCTCTTCCTGCGTGGCCGAGTGCTCCCGGAGGAGAGAGCCAGAGCAGGAGGGCAAAGACCTTGGCCTGACCCTGACTCCTCCAGTGCAGGAGGTGTGACCTTGCCCAGGGCACTTGGCCTGTGGGAAACTCTGATTTTCATGTTGAAAGGCAAAGCCGATGCTTGTTCTAGTTATGCAAGGGTTATGAAACAATTAAGATATTGCACATAAAAGCCATTCGATTCAAAGAGCTCCTTCTAGAACTTTTTAAGAGAGAACACAAATTTCTGTGCATTTGGTTGGCATCCTGTAGGCCTGCTGATTCACAGCTTTCGAAAGTACTAAAACAAAGAGCAAGCTCACTGCCATCGACTCAATTCCAACTGATAAGTCACCCCCTAGGGCAAAGGGGAATTGCCCTTGTGGGTCTCTGAGACGGGACTCTTTAGGAAAGTAGAAAGTTTCGTCTTGTATCCACAAAGTTGGTGGTGGCGGCCAACCTCTGGCCTGCCCTTTCCGAGCCCAAGGTTTAACCCACGACGCCACCAGGGTCCACTTTCAAAGATACAGTGGAGCAAAAATTCTAGTGCGTGTAAAGTACACAGATTTCAAAATTCCTCTGGCTACATCATTTTCCTTTGGCTATTCGCAGAAAAGGTAACAAACTAAAACAAAGGCATACATCTTGGGGAGAAAACACCATTCCACACTTGGGCAACACATGTAAAGTCGTCCTGGAAGGAAGTCATGGAGCGAGCAGTAGCAGAGCTGACGTTGCGTGTCCTCTTGACCCTGTCATTTGATCCCCCTTCCCTTGGTCACATCATGTGAGTCAGAGCTAAAGAAGGTCAACACAACTGAAATATGAAAGTCAACACAACTCAAATATTCATTCACACAGAAAGGTGTGCCCTCCAGCCTTCTGCACTTCCAAATTGTAGAAGTCAACATGCTCCAGAATTGACCTTAACTTCAAAATAGAAAAACCTGTAGTGTGACTAGAAAAGGTACCAATGTAAAAAATATATATATATTCTGCTAAGATTCACTAATGGTTCCAAAATGATGGCTTTACTTGACACACTCACACAATAGGAAGAAATATTTGCAGAAAAGAATGTAATGACATGTAGGCAGAAGATGGGAGGTGGTTGAACGGACAAAACAGCAGGAGGGCAAAAATAGGAAGTCAGTAAGCAAAGAGTTCTATTGGAAAGCAAGTAAAATACTGGTGTGTTAACTTACTGTGTGCCTTAAATATAGATGTGCTGTTATCATGCCTTTGGCATCCTGTATGCCCACTTATGCACTTGAAATTAGTGCCTTCATCTTCTCAAATATTAGTCAAAGATAATGGCATTGTTTCCTAGGTCAAACTTTTCTCAGCAGGAAGCCTCCCCTTACCAGCAGATATTGATGGGCTTGTCTTAAATGTACTCAGACCCACCGCGTTCTGGTGTTTCGTTCTTCTTTGCCCTCACAATGGTTTTTCGTGTCAGCCTTCTCCATTTATTTTGTCGGCTGCTAAGCATGATAAGATTGTATAGCCCCATGGACCATTCCATCATCGCACACACTACAGGTGCAATGTAACATTCCTTTATATGGATATTTGACTAGTAAGGGTCGTTCCCAAAAGATTATAAGGATCGGAAGGGCCTTCACCATTATATTTCAGCATCTAACACAGTCGTTGATGCACAATATGCCTTTACTCGATATTTGGATAAAGGATGGATAAGGATCTCGTCTCTCTTCATACTAATGTAACTTTAGGGTGCATGCTCTCAAGCACTCCGTGCTGGGTCACTTTTCTGGGGTTTCATCGGTTTAGCATGAACACACTGAAGGGTTAAGGACTTCCTAGAACAAAGAACTGGCTAATGTTTTTTAACACGGTATGTTCACAGCATACCTCTAAGAAGCAACTAAGATAAATGACCACATTTCAAACTTTTACAAATAAAAAAAAATAAAGAGAGAGCATTCCATGGAGTGGCTGAAGGTAGAAAAAATAGCTAAGGAGGGGGAAAGGGTTAAAGAAATAAAGGGAGGGCTGTGTGTGGGTGGAAGGGGTGGATGGGTGGATGGGTAGACAAGTTTTTACATAAGATTGTGGGGGGCGGGAATTCATTGTCATCGAGTCAATGCTGGCCCAGAGCAACCCTCTGAAGGTTTCCATGACTGTAACCATTTACAGGTAGAAAACCCAGTCTTTCTCTCTCAGAGCTGATGATGATTTCCAACTGCCAACCATGCAGATTGCAGCCTAATGCCTACCCACTACATGACCAGGGCTCCTTTTTCATTTGTTTTTAACATAAGATAGGCATGTTGTTACTTTACTCAGAAAGGAAACTACCTTTCCACAGCAAAATCTGACCACTTCACCCATTTCATCTCGTCAAGTTTAGCTACTTTAGTTCCAGCTTGTTTTATTTACTTTCTCCAAAAGTATATGTAATTCATTGTAAAATGAACATTACAAGTACATAAAATGAGGCTTTTGATTCTCAACTGTGATTTCTGGATTCCAGTGTAGTGTCTCCAGAGAGCAAAGGAACGGCTCTTCATAAACTCGTTACCACTCTGCAGGACGCTATAAACTAAACAGAAGCATCCATCTTGGTGATACAATTGGAATTTGGATGGATAAAATGTCTTTCAAGTCCCACTCTCTCTAGCATGACACTGTTAAAAAAAAGCTAATCTACCCTTGTTAATACCCACTCCACTGCAACTGTTACGAGTCTCTGCTTAGAGTCCAAGAAACTGTGTTGAGTGACTCACTCCCCATGGTGAGCTTTGAGGTTCACAAGTCGAGAGAAGGACAGTGAGAGAGACAGAGAGAGGAGATAATATAAACCTCAGAAGCTTTCAATAGGAAAAATTAACATCATATTTTCAGGCATCTTACCTAATGCTTGAACAGAGCTTGTGTTCAATAAATATCAACTTAGTACTAACTGATATTAGTATTTTTATTAGAAACCTCCTATTAATGAAATCCAGGTCACCTTACAAGCAAAGAAATTCCAATCGAGTCTCATAACTTGACTTTGCATTGAGAGAGAATATGGCAGACACTGTAACAAACACACCTCGCCAGTGAAAATGACAAAGAGACGCCACATCTTACTGACTGGAAGAGAAAACACATGGCATTTTTTCCCATTTACAGAGTCCATAATGGAGCTAATAAGGAAGTTCTAATAAGTCAGATGGGCTCTGGTGCCTTACCAGTTGAATTCTCCCCTTCCCTGTGGGGAATCTGTATTGAATTATAGGACACGGTACCTAGTATACAACCACCATCCATTTGTCAGTCGTGGTGCTTGGATGGTTAAAATGAGCTTCCAGGCTAAGAAACACTGGAAAAGAAATGCCTGGGAGCTACTCCCGAAGCTTAGCCAAGAAGACTCTCTGTGCCACAATGATCCCCAGTCCCTCCTAGGTATGGAACGGGAGCAGGTAGAATTCCATGCTTCTGTGCCTGGATTGCCATGAGCCGTGCCGACTGAACAGCAGCTAACCACAAAGACACAGAGTGAAAATGGTCATAAAGCACCCTGTAGAAAACGGATGTCAGCCGCCTTTCCCGTGCATCAGGAAAGAATGCGTGGGAGGGGGGAGCGGGGAGGGAGGGGAAAAATGAGGACCTAATGTCGGGGGTTTAAATGGAGAGAAAATGTTTTGAGAAATGATGTACAAATACGCCTTACACAATTGATGTGTGTATGGATTGGGATAACAGTTGTATGAGCCCCTAATAAAATGTTTATAAAAAAAAAAAAAAAAAGAATGCGTTTCCTCCCAAGCACTGTCCAGTACACTTACATTTATCTCTTCTTGGTCAGTACTACGTCCCATGGTCACTCCCACTTACAAGAGAAACCAAGGCATTTAATGGGCAAACTACTGTCATGAACAGCACCTGGGGTTCTGAGTATCAGAAAGGAGAGAAGAGTGGCTATCAGAGTTGGGCAAAGGAGAACGGCAGATCAGTCCAGGTACAGAAAGAAAGCGACCGTATTCTTTCCTTCCAATAGGCAGAAAACCCCTCAACTTTCTCACCACAGCACAGGTTCGTTCCTGAACACAAGGGCAGAGAGATAGAATGAGCGCCCCCAACTGCATCCCCCACCTCTTGGGACAATCTGGCTCTTCCCAAACTCAACGTAAGCGCTCCGTCCTCTGTCAGGACTTCTTCAACTCTCCCAGTCAAAGCCAGACACTCTCCTTGAGGTCCCCACAGCCCCTTTCCTAGCTATACAGCTCCGCTGTAGCAATTCCTACAGTCTCTTCGGTCTCTTCCTCTGCTAAACTAGGGGGGATTTGTGGAAGGTCCATCTCTGCAGGCTTAGTGCTGAGGCCTGTGCCTCAAAAGAATGCTCCCTAAGCCTCTGGGGGGGAAAAGGTGACCTGCACTGCGGTGAGGCTGGAGACAGGTGCCCTGCACTGCGGTGAGGGCGGAGACAGGTACCCTGCACTGCGGTGAGGGCGGAGACAGGTTCCCTGCACTGCGGTGAGGGCGGAGACAGGTGCCCTGCCCTGCGGTGTGGGCGGAGACAGGTTCCCTGCACTGCGGTGCAGGCGGAGACAGGTGCCCTGCACTGCGGTTAGGGTGGAGACAGGTGCCCTGCACTGCGGTGAGGGCGGAGACAGGTGACGTACACTGCGGTGTGGGCGGAGACAGGTGACGTGCACTGCGGTGAGGGCGGAGACAGGTGACTTGCACTGCGGTGAGGACGGAGACAGGTGACGTGCACTGCGGTGAGGGCGGAGACAGGTGCCCTGCACTGCGGTGAGGGCGGAGACAGGTGACGTGCACTGCAGTGAGGGCGGAGACAGGTGACCTG
>NW_022111369.1:49189374-49248909 GCF_000313985.2 Echinops telfairi
TGCACTGCGGTGAGGGCGGAGACAGGTGACCTGCACTGCGGTGAGGGCGGAGACAGGTTCCCTGCACTGCGGTGAGAGCGGAGACAGGTGACTTGCACTGCGGTGAGGGCAGAGACAGGTGCCCTGCACTGCGGTGAGAGTGGAGACAGGTGCCCTGCACTGGGGTGAGGGCGGAGACAGGTGCCCTGCACTGCGGTGAGCTCAGTGGCTTGCCTTACACTGCAATACAGGCGCACTGTTCTGACGGCCCCGCTCTTCTCCCCATTTCCATGGTTAAGTAGGGTGTCTGACCAGAAGGAGGACACGCTTGCAAGTCTGAAGTTCATACAAATAGATCATGTCTCTATGAGATCATACGTCAGCCTGATTTTCTGGGAGAGAATAAAAAAGCATTAAGGTATATAAGCTTATTTCCTCCCAGGGGAACCATGGAAAAAGGAGACAAAATCACTGTTACTAAACAAAACACTAAGGGGAAAAAAATATTTTTCCACTTAAGAGAATGACAGAGTAGTAAAAGTGACAAAAATAAATAAAAACCTACCACATACTGAAAAAGTTGCACAACTGCCTAAAAGTCAAACCATAATTATGAATGTGTTGGCATTGGGCGGCGAGTTTGGGATTTCAAGAAAGCTAGTCACTTTCCTATGCACACCCATCAGAAATGCCACAAGCAGCTTTGATTAAACGATGGTTGTCACGGTATATAGGAATGAACTAACATGTGGTGTGTTGTTGCTTTTTTAAAATTAACTACTGACCATATCCAGTGGTTCCAATTAAAGAATGGTTCGTGGCTTGCAAAAATTCCCCTCAACCCAGCTGTCGTCCTAAACAGTCCCAATGTCTCACTCTGCACCCCAGCTGCCCTCCACACCGGTTACCACACAGCCAGGCTCAGATTCGGATGGACATTCGGGATACCCCGCCTACCTACCTGCCTACCACCGCCATCAATTTGGTTCTGATTCATAACAACCCCATAGGACAGAATAGAACTGCTCCTTTGGGTTTCTGAGACTTTAATTTTTTAACTGAAAATAAATTATTTATTGCTTTTAAGTATATATATATATATATATATACAAATATTTTTAAGAGAATACCAACTTGGAGCTAATCTAATTAACAAAAACATGGTATACTAAGCACTATTTGGATTTCATCTAATTTCACAAAAGCACTTTTTTTTAAATCCTTTTATTGGGGGCTCTTACAGCTCTTATAACAATCCATACATCTATCAAATGTGTCAGGCACATTTGTACATACTGTATATACTCGTGAATAAGCCGAGTTTTTCAGCACATTTTTAATGTAGTTTTTGTGGTAAAATTAGGTGCCTCGGCTGTCATTTGGGTCGGCTTATACTCGAGTATATATGGTATATTGCCTTCATCCTTTTCAAATCATTTTCTTTCTACTTGAGCCTTTGGTATCAGCTCATTTTTTTGCTCTCTCTCCCCACCCTCATGAGCCCTTGATAAATTATAAATTATTATTATTTTCAGATCTTACACCATCTGCTGTCTCCCTTCACCCATGTTTCTGTTGTTTGTCACCCTGGGTTGGGGGATTATATGTCAATCATTAGGATCAGTTCCCCCTTCCTTCCCCGGCTCCTTCTTCCTACCTCTATAAATGTCCTTTGCCTTCTAGTTCTTTCCTCTATTTCCTACAAAAGCATAATTATATTATTACCAAAAGCATAATATACTAAGGGCTTCTACTATAACTCAGTCAGTCCGTCAAACAGACATCAGTTGCTGCCACCGACTCCCACAAATTCATTGGATTCACATTTAAAAGGAAACTTGACCTAGTGACTTTAAATATTTATGGGAATGTCAGCCTCATTTGTGACCCTACAGTTTAAACGACTCAATGTGTAAACTACTACACCACCAGGGCTCAGTCCAGCTTTGCCTATGGCTGAAAAAGCCTAGGGACCATCGCCCATAAGGAGTATAGATTAAATGGTAGAAGTACGTTAAACCCCCCTCTCCACCCCACCGTTCCCAAAAGCCCACTGTCTCTGAGTCAGTTCCAACTCATAGTGACCCTATGTAGCATTTCCAAGCTTTACAGGGCCATGTAGCCTCCCACTTTCTCCCGCAGATTAAGTGGTGGTTTGAACCTCTGACTTTGTCAGTTCAGGGCTGACCCCACAGTGGCCCCTGGGCACCACTGAAAGACGGGGAGATAAGCAAAAGGTGATTTCTAGAAAGTCAAGGTTCTTTTTCCTTTGGTGGGCTAGTATCTAAGAGACCTGGTGGCACTATGGTTTAGGCATTCGGCTACACACCACAAGGTCAGAGGTTCAAACTCACCAGCAGTTGTGCGTGGGAAAGTTGAGGCTTTCACTCAGGTAAAAATTTAAAGTCTTGGAAACTCTAACACAGTGGTTCTCAGCCTTCCTAATGCCACGACCCTTTAATTCAGTTCCTCATGTTGTGGTGACCCCCAACCATAAAATTATTTTCGTTGCTACTTCATCACTGTCATTTTTATACTGTTATGAATTAGGCAAGTCCTGTGAAAGGGTCGTTCGACCGCCAAAAGGGTTGCGACCCACAGGTTGAGAACCTCTGCTCTGCCTAATGGAGTCACTATCAGTCAGATTTGATTCAATGGCAAAGGATTTCAGTTACATGGAGCAGTGGTGCAAACATAAGAACAGAAGGAAGATTTTTAGATATCACAGTAAGTGGCTTGGTAGTTACACATTGGGCTGAGATCTACCAGCTAAGCAATTCAAAACCATCAGCCACTCCCATGGGGGCTTTTGATTCCCTTAACCAGTTACAGTCTTGGAAACTCACAGATGCAATTCTACCCTGTCGGACAGGATCGCTGTGAGTCGGCATCAACTTGATGTCAGCGAGTTTGGTTTGGGGCTTTGGTTTTTATAAGCACTTGAAGCGGGTGGGGGAACAGGGGGGTGTGGGACATCAGAACTATTGGAACAAGAGATAAAACATGCAGAGACTACCAAGATTATGGCACTCAGAGACCAGGCTTGACTAAGTTAGGAGTGCTCTCTTGAGGAGGTGGTCTTCCGGTGATGCAAGAGGTGCAGTGTTGGAACCTCAGTGAAAGGTTGCTGTTTTATGTGGCTATTAGGTGCCGTAGCGTCCATGCCAACTCACAGCAACCCTACGTACAACGGAAGGCAACACACCTCCTGCACCATCCTCACAACTGTCCTTACGTCTGAATCTGGTTTTTCAACCAAAGACTCAGTCAATCTTGTTGAGGGTCTTCCTCTTTTTCACTGCCCCTCTATGTTACCAGGCATGATGTCCTTCTCCAGGGACTGCTCTCTCCTGACAACATGTCCAAAGTACTTATGATGAAGTCGCACCATCCTGGTCTCTAAGGAGTACTTGGCCATATTTTTCCCAGGACAGATTTGTTTGTTCTTTTAGCAATCCATAGTACCTTCAGTCTTCTTTGCCAGTCAAATGCATCCATTCCTGTTTGATCTTCCATTTCCAATTCCGCCCAAAGGCTACCCAAAGGAAGTAGCCTAAGCCTGAGAAGCCAAGCCTGGCAACTGGCCATGGAAACTCCTAACCATTACAGTTTGACTCTGACCTGCAGAGGGTCTCCATAAGTCAGAATCATCTTGACAGCAACTAGACATGTTTTGAGGGATGAGATGTTGGCCTTTGCTACACACCTGTGGGAAACAGAAAGGTTTCTCCCTAGTTGTCTCCCCCAGATATATATGTTAGTCTTAGGACACTGCTTGCAACTAATGGTAAATGATTGTCAAGTTATCTCCCTGAAGACTCCAGCCATCCAGAGCTAGCAGACACCCTTGTTTCTCCCACTATGGGCAGGGCTCACTCCCTGCTGTTAGGGATAGTGGATGGCTTCCCCTGAAAGCTTAGGCTAAATCAAGTCTCCAGCTCTAGAGCAATCAAGGTCACTGGCCATCATGACTCTGGGGTCCGCCCATCTTATCACAAGTGAACCCCCATACCTCCCCTTCTGATTGTGTGTATACCCCTGGATCGTCCCCCTGCCATTACTGTAGTACCTACAGCACAACCCCTTCCTGTGATGTTATGTCTTTACCTGTAATTAGGGGGCTTGCATGCCCTCCAAAAGATATATAAGCCTTGGTTAGTGATAAATCTCTCTCTCTCTCCCCCCCTGTACTACCAAGAGGAACTGAGGTGAGCATGCTACCATGAAATGTGTCTGACTCCTTCATTTTACTCTCTCCTATCGCTCATATTTTCTATGACTTTACTATAATCTTTACTTGTTATCGCTGTACAATTGTGTCTACTGGACCTGTGATGATTTGTTAGGGGCAGGCTCTCCTGACACACACCCTGTGATTTTTCTATTCTTCTCCACTCTCCTGGTGTTTCTTAATCAAGCCCCTCCACCTCCTCTCCTGACTGCTTCAGAATAGGCTGTCTTCTCTCTTCTTAGCCTCAGTATCCCACCTGTGGGTTCCCCTGTATTCCCCATTGACTGGTCAACATATAGAGCTCAGTGGTGTCTTTTAAACTGAAATGTAATTTTAAAACAAATGCATTCTCCAGGTAGACGAGTCATCTGATCCATTGCTATCTGATACAATCTGTGTAGGCACCTTCTGTGACAATGAAGGCACCCTACTGCCAAAGCAGGCCAGCCAAGAGGAGAGCTTGGACAAGATGATTGACAGTGTGGTTGCCTTCATGGCTCTCACACAAGACAATTGTGAGGATGGCGCAGGGGTCAGAACCAACATCACGGCACCATGGAACCCAGCTGCTTATCAAGAAGAGACCTTCTCTAACACTTCTGCCTGGATACAAATGACACCATGAAGAGTTTACCGTTTATCCCACTATAGACTTCGCTCAGATGTTTTCACATAAAATGGAATCAGATTCTATTTCACATAAAATAGACTCAGAAGCTTAAAGAGAAGGAAGTAGCCTAAGCAGATCCCCAAGGTTAGTTTCATGGGAAAAGCAACAACAAAAAAATCCATAAATCTTCCACGTTTGATTTGAGCAACCAAATAATAATGGCTCAGAAGCTTCATCAATCCCGGTTTCAATGATTTTCAAAAAGTGAAGCAGTCACTGTTACAGCCGTGATTTACCATCAATCCCTCTTAACCCACGGGCCTTTTCAAAATCAATAATGAGGAATTATTACCTGTTTCTGTGCATGAACATCACCTCAAGAAACACTAACTTAAGCTTGTTTTCAAGATTTTGCTCATTTGTTTACTTCGGGTTTTTTCTGTTTATTTTAAATACTTATCAGTTTCACCAAAAAGTAACAAAGTCAAGTTAGACAAAAAATTGATTAGGATTTTATCGTTGGCTCATGTATATGCTCTGAGTATGGAGTGACTCTCTGAAGTGAATTGTTACTGACAGAAACTGCTATTCCTATGTGTGTCAGTCTGGGTAGACTAGAGAAACAAATCCATGTGTATAAGAAAGAGCTTTATATACAAGAGAAATTGAACACTGAGAAAACATCCCAGCCCAGTCCAGATCAAGTCCATAAGTCAATGTTAGTCCATATGTCTGATACCAATCTATAAAGTCCGCTTCAGACTCACGAAACACATGCAATGGCACTGAATGCAGAAGATCACAGGCCAGTGGGGAGAAAGTCTTTGGATGCAGTGGCATTGTAAGCATCTCAGCGCTGGCAGGGGTCTCTGCATCAGGGTGGGTCCATGTGCCTTTTCAGCTACTATGTCTCCCAGGGTGTGAAGTAGTGAGAGAGCGGTGTCTCCCACCTCCAAGGAGGAAGTACCAGATTTCCCAGACTTCAGAGGAGAAGGCCAGGCCCACCCAGGAGTCTCCTTGACTATCTCCAGATTGACAGCCTAGACTCCACCCCGACACTCTTAACCCTTAAATTGACACCAGGTTAGATGACTACCACACTATGACTTGGTAACAGAAATCACCCTATTTTCTGCTGAAAACAACTCCAGTTTTGAACAAACACAGCGAGACCTCCAGCCCACGGGCTTATTGTGAATAAGCATTCAGAAGTCACGTTTTCCATTACACTCAAAGCCTTAAAAATGAAGCAGAATCAATTAAACTTAATTGCTTTCTCTTGTGGCCTTTGTGATAAAGTTTTGGTAACTGACAAAGGATAGTTTGAATATTAGCAGCTGAATCACAATAACATTACTACCAAAAGTGGCTTCTAAAAACTGGTATGGAGTAACTCATGTTTTTTGGGGGAAAAACCAGAGTTCAGTATAATTGGCTCACACATTCTGACTTGAAATTCCAGGGGTGATTTTTTTGTTTTGTTTTGTTTTCCCAGAATCATTACATTAAAATTCTGAGATGGATATATGAGGACTATCTTAGTCCATCTCTGCAGTAATAGGAACTTCAATCTGTGATCCTAGACGAGTGTAAGCAATTCTTAAAATATTCTAATATTCTATGTAAGCATTCCACAAATATCTTTGGTGACAGCTCATAATTAACTAACTTCACTATCATATACTCTTTTATATACTACTATCTTCACTCATCCAGGTGGAAAATAAACCCTAAAAAAATAATCATAAACAGAGGCAGGTTTATTCCAACTCAGTAAGCTATATGTGTCTTTAGAGAAATGTCACCTTAAATAATACTTTGCATTTCCTTCACTGACCTGGATATTTTCACACATTTTAATATTTCCCCACAAGGGAAAGGACATAAAGGATAACATTTTTATTTGTTTTGTCAACATGGGCACATTTCTATCTTATTTACAGGCAAATTACTTATTACAAAACCAAGCTGTACAGCGAAGTCACAAGACCACTCACTCTCCTCTTTTCATGTCCAGTGACTGCACTCAGCCTCTCAGACAACACCCCGGTGATTTTTGTTGACACCACATTTCGGTAAGAATTTAAACTGATAGGGCTGAAATTTTTTTTTAATAACAAAGATAGTTGTTAATACCGAATAATTACACCACCCTTTCTCCTCTCCAGTGGTTGTGGGGTGTTTTGTTTTTGTTTGGGGGGGGGGGCAGGAGGGGATTCTTCTGTTTTTCAGATGATCCAGATTCTTAACTTATCATTTCTATACATTTCTCGTACTTATCTATTCAAAGTACATGCTACTGCAGAACACAACCCAACATAAGCACCAGGTGTTGCTCCTGCCCGGGAAACCCAGGGTCGCCGCTGGAGAGACAGCACAGCATGTGAATGAAAGCGGTACATCCCTCGCGGAAGCATCACGGCCGAACTACCAGCAGGTGTACTGAAGACGACGCTTGCTGCCGGCCGTGACGAAGTCAGAATGAGTTGCTGTAAAAGAACCGAAGGCAGCCTTGCAGAGACAGAGCAAACCTGTAATTTTCACTGAGCTACTTAAAATATTAAAAAATAGTCAAACTTCAATTACATTGTCAATGAACTCTTATACTTCTAGAGCAGCGGTTCTCAACCTGTGGGGTTCGACCCCTTTGGGGGGTCGAATGACCCTTTCACAGGAGTTGCCCAGTTCATCACAGTAGCAAAAGTACAGTGATGAAGTAGCAACAAAAATGATCTTGCGGTTGGGGGTCCCCACCACATGAGGAACTGTATGAAAGGGTTGCGGCATGAGGAAGGGTGAGAACCACTGCTCTATTAATGAAGAGCATTAGCAGTTTGCCTGGTTTGTTTGTTGTGTGCCTCTAATTACAGAAAGGTTAGGTAGAACTGATACAACTGGCAGCTTTGCCTGAAATAATCCCCGTCTATTTCAAGGCAGACTCCCAAAGGCTGAAAACCCAAATAAGAAGATCTTTCCTTCAGATTCAAAGGACGGGGCAGACACAGGAGATATTCTGAGGGAAATCCTAAAAAGAATCAGTGAGTGGTAAGCTATGGAAGAAAAAAAAGGGGGGATAGGGGACATAAAGATAATTTCAATTTTGAATATGTTGGTGACCAAGCTAAATGGGCACCCCATGCTCACAACACCTCTACGCAAGTGTGACGAGAAGACTGGTGACACGCCCCATCCATGGGAAAGTGATTAAAAGAACCCCTCATGCCTGTATCCAGATTGTGGTCGTGGAGCATTCCAGAGAATGTATTTATAGAGTCCACCCTGGTCCCTTACCCGAACTACTTCTGCATCCCCAGTTCACACCAATGAAGTCCCTGATTTGAATCCCTAAGACCTGGAGAGGAATTATTTCAGGAATTATTTCCCTCAATAGCATACATTTCCTAAACAGAACGTTATTCAAAAAGATCCTTGCAGACACCCTCCATGCCTTCAGTGCATCCCACTCATGTGTGCCCATGCCCACGTGAACACACGGACACACGCAAACGTTCTGCTATACAAACTGGAACGCCAAACCGCAGGGTTGTACCCTGCCGCAGTGCCACCCCATTTATTTCAGTAAAGTTCATTTTACGTCTGAAATTACATCCACTCTTCTGGTTGTCCTCCATATTCTACCACAAGTCTACACCTCTTTTCCTTCCTACCACCTGGAGGGAGCACAGGGGAGCCCCCAGAGGCCTCCGGAACCCATGAGTCAGAAATAGCAACAACATCAGCTCTCCCATGACACGTGCAAACATACTATTCATAACATCTCACGGCAGGACAAGACGGAATCACCATTGACTCGTGGCAACAAAGCCCGACACCCTTACTTCTGTCGGGTCGGCACTGCCCTGGGGCAGGGAGGGCACTTCTAGGCGACCTGAAGGGAACGCTGTTTCAGAAAGTCAGGTCCGTTTCAGAAATGCCTACTGTTCGAATGGCTAAAAAGAAGCCAGTAACACCGTGACACAGTCCTCTTGCCTTCGGGAGCACTGCAGAGGAATAACCAGTAATTATTTGTGACACACAACATGGAGCATGATTGAGGCCACCCAGTGCCACCAGAAACACAAGTCGGCCAAACCATGTTCTTTGTTGCATAGCACTGTCTTTACAGTGCTGACTTCCCTCACCCAACAGCCCAGCTGGATGGAGCGCACTGAGATCGACACAGAGAGGAAGGGCCAGAAAAAGAAGCCTTCTCATGAGAAAGCACACCAGCCCTTTGCTGGCACGATACACCCTTAGAATGTATAGCCCGGGCCCAGAACTAGAGGACGCAAGTGCTGACTACATTCAACACTTGATAATTGGTAAACAGAGCCACGGGCCCCTGGCAGTATTCCATATAAAAGGATGGCACAACTAGTAGCACTTCTGTCCCTTAGAGTACTTGATTTCCTGGTCCTTCCACCTGGGACACTAGCAGCTAGAGCAGTGGTTCTCAACCTGTGGGTCGAGACCCCTTTGGGGGTCAAATGGGATTGCCCAATTCATAACAGTAGCCAAAGTAAAGTTATGAGGTAGCAACAAAAACAATTTTATGGCTGGGGTCACCACAACACGAGGAACTGTATCAAAGGGTCGCAGCATTAGGAAGGTTGAGAACCATTGATCTAGCGTGACATTTGCTGGCAAACTCCGACCCTGAATTTAAGTTGTATCTCCCCCAAAGATGCCAGGAGCCAAGCTGACCACTCTAGGGAGACTTTGTAGCAGGAAGTATTTCCAGCGGGGTCCCTGGTGTTCATCAAGGAGCTGATCACTGCAAAGTGAACCCCTCAAGTTTGGGGAAAGACCTGGGGGCAATAGATGGGGGAAGACACACACGAAGAAAGTGTTCTGTTTAACTGAAGAAGAATACCGGCTTTGTATGGGAGGGCTTGCAGTGGGCCAGGTGGGTAGCCCTTCCTGTTAATTAAGTCATTGAATGCCCAGCACACTAAGAAGTTATTTAGACCAGTGCCCTCTCTTTACAAAGGAGGACGCTGGAGCACCAAGAGATTAAGTCATTTACCAGCGTTGCCCTCCTGGTCTGAGCTGGGATTCAACTGCAAGGAATCTGGCCCAAATCTGGACTCTCAACCACTGTGCTACCCTGCCTTTGCAGCAAATTGGATCACGTGTAGCCCCTTCTGAAAAGGCCAACGTTTTTAAAGCTTTGAATTTTTTTTATTTTTAATATAAAGAGCTTTTGTTCTTAGACCTTAAGATAAAGCACACTTCCTCCTACTTCTATAAGATGAAACAGAGAGAGGAGGATGAAAGAAGACAGTTTTGCTCTTTGGTGTTATTGTTTGGTTTTTGAACTGGAACAGAATCTGTATTCTTTCACACACATTCCAAGGGTTCCCTTCTCTCCTGCAAGTTGACTCATTCTGCATAGTGTGGGGATAGAGGAAATTAAATAAATCTTGCTTTGCAGTATCAAAATTAAGGGTCTTGTTGGAAAACACTTAAACACACACACACACACACACACAAAAAGAAAAAGTAGAAATGTTCCAAGAAGTGTGAGGTCAAGTGGGGGTAGGGCACAGGGGTGTTCACTGGGAAAAGGGGAAGTCAAGTGACAAAACACCAAGTATTCTTGGCTCTTATGAAAAGCTACTCTGTTCATTTACCCGGAAGAGCCCAACAAAAGCAACTGCCCATTGCTCTGTTTCAGCTTCCTGAATATAACTGGATCACCAACTGGCATCCATTGTTCCCTGCCCACAGAACAATGTCCACTAGCATAAATCCCTGAGGCCTGGTACGCACCCAAAGAGCTAAAAAAAAAAAAAAAGAGTGCCGCAAGACTGGAGCAGGGTCTGTCTGCACACACCTAGTGGTAGGATTCCACAATGGCTGTGGTGTGAGTGAGAGGTGCGTGTTGAAGCTTGTCAAGAAATCCATTATAAAAAAAAAAGAAAGAAATCTATTATGCATGCGATCAATATGCTGCACAAGATGCTCTGTATGTAACTGTGTCTCCCAACATTTTACACATCGCCAGGGTGAGTCTCCCACAAGTGCCCCAAGACACTAACAAAGGAAGGGACTCAGACGCCAAAATCAACTATGATGAGAAGCCGTGCCATTTTCCCAAAGCCTAGCTTAGTCAAGACTGCCGCCGCCCTGCACCCCCACTTTCTGGGCAACCCTCAGATGACAGCAGCTGCTAACTCAGGGGGGGGACAGAAGTGCCAGTGGAGGAGGTAAAGGATTCTTTTTCAGAAAGAACACAATCTAACTCTTCCCTCCACCGCCCACTCCACACCACCTCCTCATTCCCTTGTCGCTCCTCCTGCTTGCTCCTCCACCTCACTTTCTTCTCCAGCCTCCCTCCCCGCTCTTCCACGGTTCTCCCGGCATCTCCTTCCTGTGTCCTGAAGAGAGCCAGCCACCCGCTCCGACACCACACCGAGAAGAAGGTGTGTAAGGACCTGAAGTCACGGTGGAACTGAGGGAGGGAAACGAAGCTCTCCAGACTTCTCCTCAAAGCTCCAAAGGGCAAAGAACCAAAATGCACATTTTTTTTCTTTTTATTAAAAAAAACACCTTGTCTTTCGTTAAAAAAAAACCTTGTCTCCATACCAATGCCATGGATAAAATAAAGAGCATCTCTGTTGTAAGCTAAACGAATCTATTCATGATCTCGTCTTCCTGATGTGCTTATACTGGAAATGTCTGGCTTATCTCTTCTTACAAATGCCCTTCACTATGCAATCCCCTGCCTCTTTCCTGTAACTGCCGCAGCTGACGTCCCAAGCTCTACATAGAGAGTGACTATTTTAAGGCTCCATGATGAGCCCACCTGCCCTGTGGACCGAGTTCTTCCATCAACTATGGACGACAAGCAACTCAACATATTTGGGAGTCCTCTACCCAGACCGAAGATCACTCTGGAAGCAGTTAAAGTAATGAGGTGTTTTCCAAAGTAGAATAATTAAAGTTTAGGGCCGCAATTTATGTGGTGAGAGAGGAAATGCCAAAACCAAACCAAACCCACTGCCTTCGAATCAATTCTGACTCAACCTGACCTTGGTTTCTGAGGCTGTAAATCTTTATGGGGATAGATAGCTTATTTCCCACACGCTGGCAGTGGGTTTGAACCACTGACCTTGTGGTTAGAAGTCCAAGGCTTAACCAACCGTATCACCAAGCCTCCTTTGATGGGGGAAAGCAGCAGGGAGGGGAAATATAAAGGTAATGTGCAAGCAAAACAAGATAATCCGTTTAATCATTACCCAGAATGAGGGAAATATTTAGGTCCATTAAAGCAATGTTTCTCCCTTCCTTTATAGTAAGCCATTCACGTCAATACTGCTCTATAAAAATGTATTAAACATAGTCAACACGCCTAACCCTGTGCTGGGTGGCAGAGACATACCTGATCTTGCTCTCATGGCGCTTACAACCTCGCATGCATGAAAGACAAAAACGTAAGCTCACAGAAGCACAGGTTGAAACGCATCTTGAGAAGGAGACAAACAAGGAGCTAAGAGAATAACATGGGGGAAGCTGCTTTAGAGAGCTGTAAGTGAAGGGCTCTGAAGAGGTGGTCTTTGAAAGTTGGGGCCTAAAAGGAGAGAAGAGCTAGCCGTACAAAAATAGGCTGACTCTTTTACGGGCACAGACTGCATACAAGTGCAACAGCCCTGGGGCAGAAGAGGCTTTGGCTGCACTGAACTGAAAACTCCTCTTGCCTAGACAAGAACGATCCAGGAGCGAGTAATACAAGAGAGACTCTGTGCCGTGGTGCAAAACGGAGCCGTCTCTACAGGGTAGCAAGAACAGAATGGCTGCCCTCCACGCATCACTGAAAAAAGTTTTGGAAAAGGGAGGCTGACATGAGGATGCTATGGGCCTAAACACGAAGGGCAGCAAAATGGGATGAGGATGCTAGGGTCCCAAAATGAAGGGCAGCTCAGTAGGTTCAAGACAGATAGGTCCCAGTCAGTGTGCAAGCAGTGCTAACAGAAGTCCTGGGTGGAGTTCCTTTGGGGACAAGAGCAAGGAGAGAAGCGGAGACGATGTTCGCCGAGTTACTCCATGTATGTGTGCTTGTTACAAATGATGGGACGACACGCGACTCCTGCAGACACTGGAGGATCAAATCTGTGGAACACCGCATGTTGAGGGCATAAATAATTCCATACCTTAGATCCTTGAACACGATGCAAGTGACAAGTATCAGCTGAGTTTTCCCCAAAGAACGTGGCTGTTCTGTTGGCGCCAGAACACTGGCTTCCCCAAACCATATAAGAAGTAACTGTCTTTCTCATCTGGAGCCAACAACCCTGACTTCCCATAGACATGCACCAGGAAAAAGGAGGGGTCTCCATCAGTCGCTGTAGAGAACATGTGGTAATATCTATGAATCTCATGGGAAATGGGATAATTCATGTCAAACGGGTCAAGACACGGGACATCATAGCACACTAACCAGCAGCAACAACTTCAAGCATCCTATGTAAAGGTACTAATAATGTCCTCATGATCATCGGACAAGTTGGTCCTTCATAACATAGGTTTCTGTTGTTGCTCAATGCCAACAAGTGGATTTCCACTCACTGAGACCCCCACGTTTAACAGAGCGAGACGGTGCCTGGTACTGCACCATCCACACAGGACCCTCCACAGGGTATAACAGAGAAACTAAAATACCACAGACTACCACATCTCCCAGGGAATAAAAGGATAAACTTTTTTTTTAATACTTCTCAACAGCACTCCTACGATGGCACGCATGTCGTCTCCGTGCCTGCCAGATCTCTCCATTCCTTATCATCTGGGAGGCAGTCACACCCGCGAACAAGGCACGCCTCAGATACTCACCCGAACAACAGCGAAAGGGGAGTTGGCTCAGAAGGCAGGAAGGGGCAGGAGAGAAGACCCCGCCACGGAAACTGGGAGCGCAGGGAGGCAGGAGAAAGCCTGCTGTTGCTTTATGTGGATTGCAATGCCTATTGTGAAGCAAATGTGTACCCACTGTCGAGTGGAAAACCGATTTGCTCTGTTACCTTTCACCCAAACCCCACACACACACACCCCACATAGGATGGTTCAGGCCCTGATAAAACAGATAGTGAATCAAGATAAAACAGTCATAATGTATCTGGAAGGGAAGGGAAGCTCCTCCACACTAGGAGATGTAACCTTCTTTATCTGCACTTCGAGGGCTTTGCTTGAAACGGAGCTGATTAGTTTCATCAGTATGTGAAGGGTCTCTTTCAGAAGGTCTCTCTCCAACCATTGCAAAGAGAAGTACAGAACGTGATTCCCCCGGGCTCCAGTCTCTTTGAAAGCTCATATGTATTGCAGCACTTTCGAATGGAGTGGCTCACCTCCAAACACTCTTCAAACCTTTTATCTTAAATGTAATGGCCGATCAGCATTGCTCGTCTTGGCACAGCACCTCTCTAGCTTCCCCGGCCACTTGCTCAGTTCCAATTGTGAGACTTTAAAAGGTTCCCACTGCTACATTTCACACTCTCTTTAGCTTAACTGTAAACTCACTTTTCAACACCCGTGAGCTGTTCGTTCTAATTTGGCCTGTCATCACCTGCAGTGACGGAACTTGATCTTTATCTGAGCTACCTATGATGCATTTTATTTCAGGTCCTGTATTTCTGCAACTGTAGCACTGAGCTGAAGAATGCGCTGCTCTCTGCCAGCAGGAGAAGCTGTCACTATGCAACCAACTCGCTCCTGTTGGGGAATCTCCCAAAACTGGCATGTGTTTCTACAGCGTCACCCATTTGCTGCACACAGTCGTTCTCACTGCAGCCACCAGGCTACTGAAATGCAGCCAAAAGTGCTCTACCCGAAAAGAAACAAAGAGTGGTACCTAAACCTATAGCCTCCCCTATCAGTCCAACCCAAAGGTTTCCTTTGATTTCCTGCTAGGGCTTTTTTAATAACATTTCTATCTAACGTGTCTGCTCTTTCAGGGATCTGTCACGCTACATCTTCTCTGACTTATAAGATGCTCTCCACTACTCCCCTTGGAATCACCAACCTGGCTCACAACCTGGTTAAATGTCACCTATTAACACTGCCATTCATAAAACGACATAAATGCCTATCCCTATCTTGACCTAGGAACCCCTCACACGCTGTCATCAAGGCGATTCCAACTCGTAGCGACCCAACAGGGCAGGGTGGAACTACCCCTGCGGACTCGTGAGACGGAACTCTCTACAGAACAGACAGTCTCCTCTTTATCCCTCAGTGTAGTTGATGCTTCAAATGGCTGAAATTTAGGTGAACGGCCCCTCTCGTCACCCACTACACAATCAGGTCTCCCGAGTGGTGCAAATAATTCAGCGCTTCACAGCTAGGCAAAAAGCCGGCAGGCTACACTCACCCAACGGCGCATCTGAAGACGAGCCAGGTGAGGCGCTTCTAAAAGGGCATGGCCCTGGAAGCCTATGGAGCAGGCCCACTCCACATCCATGGAGTTACCACGAGTCACCAGCACTGAACCGCATCTTAACCCACCATCCCAGTAAAACTGATTTCCAAGCAGCAACCACCCCCAAAAAACAGTCCTTGACTGTTCTTCTGATAATAACCGTGGCTAACTACAGAGTAACATTACCCTATTTCACTAGTCAACATTTGGAATCCACGGCCACAGGTCAGCATTGTTGGATGCTTCCCTGATCTAGCCAGAATTTTACAGAAGCCCCTCTAGAGCAACTTGATGGTACCACAAAGCCACATTCGCAAGCATTATCCGTTAGAGCAGACCGCCTCGGTTTGCTTACATCCCTCCCCATTCAGCCATAAGCTCCAAAGGGTCTCCCCACAAGGCTGTGGGGCTGAGGCAGAGGGACGCGCCGCCTGGCAGGGAGTACTCACTGAGTGGTCTTAAGATGCTGCTGCTGGACTCGTCGGCATTTTCCACGTCCGATTTGTCCGAGTGGTTCTCGGAGACGCTTTCCTTCTCCTTCTTTTCTTTGTGCCCTGCCTTCCGCTTGTGGCGCCTCCTTCTCCTGTAGCTCTTCGGCACATGGACCCCAATGTAGATGGTGTGATGGCCTGCGGAAGAAAACAAGTCCCCCGTCATTCTGGATCTGGTTCTTCATTGACTATCACCTGCACAAGCCCGACGGGTCGGCAGAAAATGAGTGTGACCTTGACATCACCATTCCGCGTTCGACAAACTCAAACTGGGAGAGGAAGGCTTCCTTTCCATACCCGGGCAGCGACAGGGTACTCCAACCTGCGGGTTGTCCCTGCGATTCAGTGTGCATGAAGTCCGCTGTTACCCACACGGACTATAAATGAGGGAGTGTCAGAGATTCACGGGAAACTCCATGATCTTTGCAATTTTCTTTTTCCACAAACGTTTCAAAGCCGCCTGGTGAGCGTAATTTCACTTATTTTTGTTGTTATGAAAATGTATATAGCAAAATACACATAAATTCAACAATTTCTCCACGTACCCTTGGTGCCACTGATTAAAGCCATTCTCACCCTTGTCCTCTGAGTTGTTCCTCTGTCTTCACTCGCTGCCTCATTTCCCAGCTACTCTTTCGGGTTGTTTTGTCAACTTGACCCCGTATAGCTACACCAAGAACCAAACTCACGGCCACAGAGTCAATTCTGACTCACGGTGACCCTGTAGGCAGGGTAGAACGCCCCTGGGGGTTTCTGACACTGTAACTCTTTACAGGAGTAGAAAAGTTTATCTTTCTCCCTTGGAGCAGCTAGTGGTTTCGAACTGCTGACCTCATGGTTTAGCAGCCCACCACATAACCTAACCACTACTCCAGTGGGGCTCCTCCCACATAGACAGTTCCTTTAAAAGCATAATGTTCAAGGCACATATATCTTTTGCTAATTAAGCTAACCCACTGGACTGTTTTAAGTAGACTGCAAAGGGTAGTTTTGATGTAAAATTTAGATATTATCTCAGCACATAATGCCAGGGTTCATCCAACTCCACGGCTCCAGGAAACCTGGAATCCACAAGAACATGAAACACTCTTCCGCATTAAGATTAATGTTTGTCTGTGGAGTCTTGGATCAAACTGTTTGGTAATGATAGCCAGGCACCAACCAGTTCTTCTGGGCTCCTGGCTAAGGAGATAGTGACGTTGTTCACGGAAGCAACTGGCCACACATTCCTCTCCTTCTCCCACACTCAGTAATCCTGACTGAAACTGCATGATTCTGAACAGACTCTGTCATCTATTAGCTATATGACCTTGAGCTTGTCCCTTCACCTCTCTGGGCTTCAACCCCATCATTCATGTATTGAGAGAGTTACGTTGGGAAATTCTCTAACGAGTCTTTCACTTCTAACCTTCCGTGAGTCTATGATTATCCTGAAAAGGGAGCTGGGAAAGGAGTGCTTGGAGCTGCAAAAATAAAGATCTAGCTCAAAGTTCAAGAAGTCATTCTGCTGGGGCTAGGATTTCTCAGTGAAACTTTTTCTCCCCATCAGCAGAACAGAGACTTAGAACTGGGACAAACTGAGAAAAAATACGACAGACTTGGAGAGAAGATTTCAGAAATGCTCAAATGTTCACACTAGGAAACAGCTGAAACGAATGTCAGCTACAGTGCCATTCTCATCTTTCTCTGTTGGTTTCTAAAAGTTTCTAAAAACTGGTTGTTCCAACTGTAAAAATAAACCCAGCCCAGCAAAAATTGCCTTGAAGAGAAGGGCATAAGGAAAAAGGATGGTGAAATGCTCTCAGCTCTCTAGATGGAAAGAGTTGCAAAACTGACAAGTGGTATTATTTTTACAAAATCTGATAAGACAGAATAAAAAAGGAATTCAAAGTTCTACATCATTTTGGTTTGTTTGTTTTTCAACGGGGAAAACTCTTACTTTCACTTTTTACACAACGGAACTTCTGAATGTGGGAACCACCATTTCGGAAGTAATGTGAACATTTTCTCACTGAAAATTAGCCTCGATGATCTCATTTATTGGTTTTATTTCACATTTCGCAGTTCTGGAATCATAATGCCTAGATGACAACTTTGGAGTGTCACGGCCATGTCATGTACTTACATGCGATGCACGCACACACATTAGCCCTCGTACAGAATGCCCCGGTTACTTTCCATAGGCTTATCCAAACACACCAGAATTCACTTGAGAGTGTCCTTAAGGAACCAGAATGAAAAGCATTAAATGCTCTCTCAAGAAAAAGGTTCCAACTAAGGTGTGCAGAACCCTCAGTGAAGGGGCAGCGAGGCAGAGGTACCTGAGTGGTGGAATTCCCACCTTTGATGCAGAAAACCTGGGGTGATTTCTAGCCAATCTCGGTGAAGATTTGCATGTTGGTAAGAAACTGGACAGACTTCAGGGGAGCTTGCAGACTAACACACGTTATCAGGCGATCTCTGAGTACTTCCAAAAGCTCAGCCAATAAAAACCCTTCCGGATCACAACAATCCGTCCTGTTGTGCAGAGAACCTCCCGGAGTCCAGTAACAGCTGGGTGACAGCTGACAAGTGACTGATTCAGCATTCCAAGGAAAACCCCTGATGCTTGGGATGACGCTGGGGGTGTCTTCACACAGAGCAGGAGCCCCTCCACCAAACACACACAAACACACACACACACACACACACACACACACACACACACACACAATCATCATCATCAACCACTACAAAGCACATAAAATTCTCCCCACTGCATCTGGGCCAATGAGAAGGCTACCATGTCTAACCATTTGCAAGCAAATTGTTCTCATGGGAAAGCTAGATTATACTAGGGAGTGGGAAATGTCTCAGAAACAACTTGAATTAAGAAACAGTGTCAATTGTTTCCTGTTCTCCAGTTACTAAGGGAGTCCTGTAGCTTTATCTCCAGTCCAAACAATGCAAGTAAAGGCAACGGATTTCTTCAGCAAATCAAAAGCCGAAAACTTGGTGGCCTTCCTTCAGAAATTAGGAAAATAACATGAAAAAAAAAAAGTTTGGAGGCTGGCATTTTTAAAACCACATTAAATATTTCTATTATTTATTAAATAAGGACAATGAAATAAAACTGATAATTATACCACACTAATCATGGCATGAAGAAAGACTTTTACCCAAATCTCCCTTGGTACATCAAACCATTTAAAAGGCAGCATATACATCGCCGCATGGGAAGAACTGGAGGAAATTATGCTAAGCGAAGTAAGCCAAGCACAAAAGGACAAGTACAACACGAGTCCACTGAGGTTAGCTCAAAAAATGCAAAAGGGGTATAGGAAAGAAGCTACTGTATTACATACGTCCCTGGGATGAGGTCCAGGTAAGATGGCAGGGGCCAGACTAAACTCAGGGATACATATGGTAGCCCACTAAAAAGGGGGTGGGGGGGACATGGGTAGCCCGGGGAACAGAGCACTAACCCACACAGGGGAGGGTGTTGATTGTGTCTCCACAGGGAAACAGGGACCAGACTTCAACCCGGTGCTCCAAGACAAGAATGCAACACACTGACATGAAGCAGGGAACTGATTAGAAAGGCCTGACGGGCCGGCCCCATTACCAACTAAGTGGACAGCACCACCACCCCACCACCCCCCACCCAGGAGAATTCACTTCAAAGGACAGCACTGAAGCTACAGCTCAAGGAGAGGGACTTATCTGATAGAGCACACAGGAGCCAACGAGGGGGGAGGGGGGAAAAAGAGTGAAGCACATCCTGGCTCACCAAGCCCTGAGGACAATGTTTCTGCTCAGAGCAGGAATGCACAGAGACGACCACGGGGCCGGCCCCACCATGGGACACAGCGTTCCTCAATAATAGCACCACTGGGGACAACACTAGAGACACACGGTGGGAATTGTGCCCGTCCTGAGCCCACTATGCCAAAGCCAGCCTCTGGGGGCATGCAGCAGAACAGTGGGGGGAGCAGAGCAATGAAGTCCCCAGAGAATGCCAGGGATAGATGTGGGGCCAGGACATGGCACCCCATCAGACTCGACTAGAAAGCACTCACAAAGGACCACAAATAGGCCTTGAACTATTTATAGGGGGTTTTGTTGTTGTTGTTGTTGTTATAGTTATTGTTCTATTTTCTATTGTTGCTTCATTGTGCTCTGTCTTGTGATGGTGCAAATTGTCACTGCATGTCTACCTAGAACAGATAGGCGGGATAAACAAGCTGGAAGAGAGAACAATGGGATGACAGTTCTGGGGGACATGGGAAATGGGGAGGCGGGGAAAAGGGAGTGGGTGTTAACAAACCCTGGGACAAGGGAACAAAAAGTGATCAAAAATCAGTGGCAAGGAGGATGTAGGAGGTCTGATCAAGGGCAATGTGACCGAAAGGAATTCCTGAAACCCAAATGAAAGCTGAACATGCTAGGGGGACAAGAGGAAAGTACAAAGAAATTGAGGAAAGAACTAGGAGGCAAGGGGTATTTATAAAGATCTAAATACAGGCATATACAGATATAAATATATTTACATAAGATGAAGGAGAAATAGATCTATGTACATATATTTATAGGCTTAGTATTAAGGAAACAGATGGACAGTGGGCCCCTACTCAAGTACTCCCACAACACAAGAACACTTTGTTCTAACAATTCGGCAGTCTGAGATGCTCACCTTCCTGGCATGATCGCTGAAGACAACAGATGCACAAACAAGTATGGTGAAGAAAGCTGAGGGTGCCCGGCTATCAAAAGATATAGGATTTGGGGTCTTAAAGGACTGAGGATAAACTAGCAGCCATCTAAATGAGAAACAACAAAACCCACATGGAAGAAGCACACCAGCCTGTGAGATCACAAGGTGTCAAAGGGATCAGGGATCAGGCATCAAAGACCAAAAAAAATCATAACATTGTGAATGAGGGGAGTGAGGAGTGGGGACCCAGGGCCCATCTATGGGCAGTTTGACATCCCCTTGCAGAAGGGCTGCGGGGAGGAGACGAGCCAGTCAGTGTGCAGTATAGCAATGATGAAACATACAATTTTCCTCTAGTTGCTGAATGCTTCCCCCCCCCCCATCATGATCCCAATTCTACCTTACAAATCCAGCTGGACCAGATGATGTACATTGATACAGACAGGAACTGGAAACGCAGGGAATCCAGGGCAGATAAAGCCCTCAGGACAAGTGGTGAGAGTGACGATACCAGGAGGGTGGAGGGAAAGGGGGAATAAGGATCTACATATAGCCTCCTCCCTGGGGGATGGACAGTAGAGAAGTGGGTGAAGGGAGATGTCAGATGGTGTAAGATAAGACAAAATAATAATACTTTATAAATTATCAAGGGTTCCTGGGGGAAAGAGGGGGGAAAATGAGGAGCTGATACCAAGCGCTCAAGTAGAAAGCAAATGTTTTGAGAGTGATGAGGGAAACAAATGTACCAAAGTGCTTGACACAACCGATGTATGTGTGGTTGTGATACGAGTTGTACAAGCCCCCAATAAAATGATTTTTTTAAAGGCAGCATATATGGGCTGATAGGATTTCAAGGTAAGAATTCTGGTTATGAAATAGCAGTGGTTAGTGTCATCGACTTAATGAGAGACCTAGAGTGATTCGGAGAGTGAGTCTGGAAAAGATGAACATTAATTTGGGCACATAGTTCATCACAAAGCTTGGTACCGTGTGGCCACATATGGATCGCAGGCCTCCTCCCTGTGGCAGATTCGGCTTATTCCCATCCCCACCCACTCCTGCCTCGTGTGTGCTCCCTTGCTCTCTCCATCACAGACTTTCACACAGGCGGGGAAACTTCAAGAGATTGGGCTGCCTGGAAATTTAGCAGAATGTTTCCTTTCAAGATATTCCAAACCTCGGGCATTTTTATCAACTTTATTGAGGCATACAATTCACTTGCTTTGAGGTGCCAATTCAATACATTTTACCATCTTTACAGAATTGTGCAAGCCATCACCAAAATCCAATTTTAGAATATCTCTATCACTCCAACAGCAAAGCAAAGCAAAGAAAAAACGCCTGTCCCTACTTGTAGCAGGCCGCAGGCAACTACTTTCAGGCATGTACGTGGCTGGCCTCTGGGAAGATACGCTCACTGATGGCCTCTGGGAAGACACAGTTCTTAGTCCCGTAAGACAGGTGTGCACTTCTTGTGAGGACCCTACTGCACGGTAAAACGGAGCATCCCCTGAGTGAGGACTGGATTGCCTTGCAGGACAAACCAGGGCACCGGGCTGACCAATCAAAATACAGTGCATCCCATTGCACGAGGCCACTATCAGAAATGAAAAGGAAAGAGAACGAGAGAAGTATTGGACACACCCAAAGAAGCAGGTTCTCAAGGCTCCGTAGACACTGGAGGGAGATGGCAGGGAAAAGGGTTAGGAGGAGGGGAAATTGTCGTTTCAACATGGGATCATTTTTTAAAATTTAATCTCAGTGCCTCCTTCTTCTCCGCTCACACATTAGTGGTAACATTAATTTTCCCCTTCTGATTTATCTTCAAAGAGAGGATAAAAACCGTACTTCTGAGGTTACGCAGATCCTTAGGAATTGAGAACAGTTTCTAGTCCAACTACTACTTACTCTCCCCGCTTGGCCTTTGAGAAAGATAAAATGCTCTCATTTGAGCAATGCTGTTTTTGTTTTTTTAAAATGCTTTCTCAAGATTATTACCAAATACCTAGCAATCTGTAAGTGCTAAGTAGCAAAAAGAAAAGAAAACCAAAGGCAAGTAATGGAAGTTTTCTTCCTAGTCCACAGAATACTTGCCCTTAGGGTCAAAACAAACAGATTTACTGAAGGAAATATTCTATTGATGATAAGAATAGCCTAGGTGGTGTTCAATATTTATTTTGATTCAAATACCTCTGCCTGTCTCAGAGATAAGTAAAAAAAAATTGATGGCTATTTTTTAAAGTATAATTCATAAAATGACAGCAAAGCTCTTCAAAAAGCCACAAAGGTGGAGGATGACATATGAGTTTATAGATAAAATGAAAACGAGAAGCTTGACAACCTTTCCAAACTAGTGAGAATCTACAGAATACTGAGAAGCTCAAAGAACCAGGAATAGTTATAAACTTATAAGGAAATTTTAGGCTGAAAATTTTTTTCTGCTTGAAATTTTAGTAAAACCTGTTTCCAAAGATAATGTGAAAAGGAAGAGTCAAATTTTAAAATAGCTATAATTAGTGGGGACAGGGAGATTATTTTAAATATTATTAAAATAAAGGCTACATTCTTGATACTCACTATTTGCACAGTGAAGCTCTGGGGCTCTGCCTGTGATTGTATACATTTAGATGTGACTCAAAGGGCATCCCGTCCTTTATTTGGCACTGTCCCCAGTAGCATGTGTTCAAATGAATACCCTGCATGCCTTCTCTCACAGATGGTACAAAGTCCCAACAAATTCCAATGCCTTGGGAACACCCCCATTCTAGAGCACAGCAAGTACTACTGAAGGGAAATTCATAGCTGTCTTGGTTATCCTGAATGTCAAAAATTATCACTACATGAACCCTGTTTCTTCCCATCCTCATCTACTCCAACCCAACTGCCAGCAAGACATTAGAGACTCTGAAGCTATCATGGCCAACTTTTCTAGTGCCTTACATATTTCTACACTGGCAGTTTACTTTTCATAGTTATTATAATATTTTCAGAACAGCAGAGAACTCTTGCACATAAGACTCTGGAACTGTGTGATTTAGGATGTTGAAGAATTAACCGGGCAGAAAAAAAGATTTTACAGCAGTCAAACCAAATGAAAACTTTTCAGACGTGATGAAATACAATGAGTCAGAGGGCCGTGGGCTCCTGACCATAGCCTGGGAATGGGAAGTACCAAGATCAACTGGCATAATTCAGAGCACTTTGGTGAGTAATGACTGAGGCTTAGAAGCTTCAGAATGGCCAAATAAGATGGAACTATTGATCTCCCCCTGCCCAGAGGAAAAATGAGTGAAGAAAATCAAAGAAACAATTAGTACATGGATTAACAGACCCCTTGAGCATCAGTATCCACAACTCAGAGACCAGAAGAACAACATGGTGCTCGGCCACCACTACCAAAAGGGATCCCAGTAGAAGGTGGATAAAGTAGGAACAAAATTGTTGCACAAAACTCAAAGTCATAAAAGGGCAAGGGTTACTGGGCAGACAGACTGGTAGTACAGTGGCTGCAACAACAGGCTCAAACATGACATTGACTGTGATGAAGGCCCAGTGCCAAGCAATATTTTGTTCTGTTCTACACAGAGTCGCTATGCATTAGAACCAACATGATAGTACCTAACAATGACACTAGCAACAGGAACCCCCAAGACCATGGTTTGTAGTCACCCTTGAAGGCTGGAATTGAACTCATCCTCGTGGCTCAACTTTCAGTCACACAAGACTGCCCTATAAGGTGGACAGACAGGTGTACACTCCGTGAAACAATCAACCAGGTAAGATGAAAAGGCCAGCATGTAGCCAAGGACAGAGTTCAGAAAGGTTTGCATAGGAGGAGGAAACTCGGGCGGAATGGAAGGAGGAAACACAGGGAAGAAGTGGGAGAAGTAAGGTCATAATTGTGGGGCGTGTAACCACTCTGATTTACACCATGTCACATGGCAGTTGGGGCATCCTTGACGGTCTCAAATATGTCTCCTTTCAGTGTTCTTTGAGTCAGAGAAACAAAAATAGTGCAAAGGAGGTAAGACAGCTCTGTAGAGTAGGTGGGATTAAGATTTCCCAACAAAATGCTCATAGGAAGCCCTTGCCACACCCACAGAAGGAGCAGGTGCATTGTGGGGAGAGAGCGTCTGTAGTACAACTTTCCTGGTTTTTTTCTCAGCAATGAAGTTTTCCATTTTCTAAAAACTTCTTCCTCATAGGACCCGATGATTGTCCTGTCCTGCAAGGAGGCCAAAAAGTCCTCTCTGCTTTGACCTTAGCTGGTTCAGCAGATCCTCTCAGAATCCACTGTGTGGAGTGGGCCTTTAAAAAAAAACACCCCAATGATAGAAAGACAAATTTATGACTGTGAACTTACCTGTCACCACCCTCAACCACACACGTTCAAACAGATGTGGTTTAAAATAATCTGTACAGGTATAAACTGAAGCCCTAGTAGCAAGACTTTTCTACTTATCCTCATATATTTGGCACTTCATATCATAAAATATGGATCGATATGTACAGTCCTAAAGATTTGAATAAATTAAGTCATACAACTTGCAATATCATAAGGGGTTCTCAAATCAACTCTATTGAAAACATCATCAAAATAACATTGCTAATTAGTTGAGCATAAATACCAACTCATGAAAAGAAAATCTCTTCATAAGACAAGGCATAACTGTGTAGTTAGCAGGGTGTCCAGAGTTTAAATACATATTAGTACATAAGCTCAGGGATGATTTCTATTTTATATTTTGGATAGGGGCAATTTTTAATATAGAAAAAAATAATGCATATGTTTATTTCTAGATACTTATATATTACATATATAAGTATTTCTAGATCACTGTAAATGCTGATGAGTAATCTATTTTAACATAAATGCTACCAGTTACACTTTGGATCAGGCATGAAAGCAAATAAATAAAATGAAACACTTTTCTTACCACTGTACTTCATGGGAACTTTGTGTAGTGAATGCTTGCCCAAAATTCTTAAAGCAACCTGAGGTTCACCAATCAAGACTGATCAGAAACTTCAGTATTTGATGAATACCCGCCATCGTGTCAGTTCCCACTCATAGCCAACGTGTGAGACAGAACAGAACTGCCCCTGTGGGTTTCCGAGACTAACTCTCTAAGGGACTGGAAAACCTCCTCTTTCTCACAGGGAGAGACAGCTGGATTCAAGGTGCTCTTGTGCTTATGTCCAATGTCTAAGCCACTACGCCACTATGCACTCCATGGTTTCATATTTAATATTTGATGATGATGCTGATGTCAATCTCTAGGCAAAAACAAACAGCTCCAAGTAAAAGCCTCCACTGTGAGGAAAGCTTATGATTGCTTAGCTAGACAGACTCCTGTCCATTAGCGCAGTAAAACCCTGCATCTGCCTTCTCCACACTCCTCTCCTAATTACGCTGCTGTCAGCTGCCATCGAGCTGGCTCCATCCCTGGGGACCTAGGGACAACACAATACCACAGTGCCTGACCCTGCTCCTTCTTCATGAGTGTTAGTGTACTCAGTCGACCCATCTCACTGTGGGCGGCCCTCCTGGCTCACTACTTTACAAAGCATTCGGTCCTCTTCAGGTGAGCACTATCTTCCAGTTGTGTTCTTCTTGTGTGGTGCCATTACATCAGTTCCAACTCACAGCAAGCCTACGCACAACAGAGCAAAACATTGCCCAGTTCTGTGGCATCCTCACAATTGTTCTTGTTTGAGCTCATCAATGCAGCCACGGTGTCATTCTATCTTTTCAAAGGTTCTCCTCTTGGTCGCTGCCCCCCTACTTTGCCAGACTTGACGCCCTTCTCCAAGAACGGGTCTCTCCTCACAACATTTCCAAACCTGGTGAGACAAAAGCTCGCCATCCTTGTCTCTCAGAAGCCTGCCTGCCATACTTCTTCCATGACAGATGTTTGTCCATTGGCAGTCCACGGTACTTTCAATATTCTTCACCAGCACCCTAATCCAAATGCATCAATGCTTCTTGATTGATGCATGCCCTTGGTCTTCCTTTTTCCATGCCCAACTTTCACATGCATAGAAGGCTACTGAAAATACCATGGCTTTCCAAGACTTTAAAGAAGTCTTAAACAGCAGATATACTTAATGGAATACAACTTTTGAACTTTTGACTGCTCCCTCCAAGAGCATTAAGCCTCGAAGCAAGAAAAAATCCTTGACAGCTTCAACCTTTGCTCCATTCATCACCTGATCCAGTTTTGAGAATTTTTATTGTCTTTACACTGAGTTGCAATCCACCCTGAAGGCTTCCATGCTTGATTTTCATCAGCAAAGGCCTCAAGTTCTCCTCACTTGTAGCAAGCGAGGTTGTGTCGTCTGCGTATCTCAAGGTGTTGAGCCTGCCTCCAATCCCGATGCCACATTCTTCTTCTTCATATAATCCAGCTTCTCTGATGATTCGCTCAGCACACAGACTGGGGTGCACACATCTTGATTTTAAACCATGAAGCATGTCCTTGTTCTGTTCACACAACTGCCGCTTGAGCCATGTACAGGCTCCCCGTGAACATGATGTAATGTTCTGGGATTCTCATTCTTCTCAAGGATATCCATAGCTTGTTATGGGCCACAAGTCAAATGCTTTCACAAAGTCAATGAAACACAAGTAAGTATCTTTCTGCTTCGAGCCAAGATCCCTCTGACATCAGCGATGATACCCCTTGTTCCACATCCTCTTCTGAACCCAGCCTGAACCTCTGGCAGTTCCATAGCAATGCACTGCTGCAACCATTGTTGGATGATCTTCAATAAAAGTTTACTTGCATGTGATATTAATGATAGTGTTCTACATCTTGAGCATTCCGTTGGGCTACCTTTCTTTAGAATGGTACAAATATGAATCTCTTGCCAAGTAACATTTTCCAAATTTCCGGGCATAGACAAATGCTTCCAGTGTTTCGTCAGCTTGTTGAAACACTTCAATTGGTATTCCTTCCATTCCTGGAAGCTTGTTTTTGGAGAAAGCTTTCCCTGCAGCTTGGACTTCCGTCAGCACCATTAGCTCATGCTCATAAGCTACCTCTTGAAATGACTGAATGTCAGCGAGTCGCTTTTGGTACTGTGACTGCATATTCCTTCTATCTTCTTCTTATGCTTCTTGTATTGTTCAATATTTCCCATTGAATCTTTCAATATAACAACTGAAAGCTTTTTTTTCTTTGTTCTTTCAGTTTAAAATATGCGGAGTGTGTTCTTCCTTTTGGGTTTTCTATTTCTAGGTCCTTGCACATTTCATTTGCACTTGATCTTTGCGAGCTGCCCTTTCTTTGACTTCATCATTCCTTCCACTTGTCCTAGCGACTTTCCCATTAAGAGCACGACGTTTCAGAGACGGCTCTCATTCAGGCTGTCCTCTTCCTTTCCTGTCTTTTTATGACCTTTGACCTTTGTCGTGTGTGGTGTTCTTGATGTCATCCCACATCTCATCAGGGCTCCTGTCAGTGCTCAACGCGTCAACTCTGTTCTGGAGATGTTCTCAAAATTCAGTTGGGAGAGACTCAAGGTTCTATTTTGGCTCTCTTGGACTTGTTGCCGAAAAGGGCTATTGGTGAGGAAGAAGTCACTTGCTCTTTAAAAATTCTATCATGTGATCCCTAGCTTCATTTCTATCACCAAGGTCATATTTTCCAACTACTGTCCCCTCCACTTTTGTTTCCAACTTTTGCAGTCCAATTGCCAATAATATTCAATGTATCTGGATTCAATGTTGCTCAATATCAGACTTAAGACACTGGCAAATAGATCTAAGCCTATCACAAACAGTGTGGTGCTGCAAGAGAGATTTCAGACGAGCCTGTAGAAGATGAATTCAATGCCATTCCTCTTGATTCCCTCATTCCAAGCAGAGCAAGCCATATGATTTTCTCATTCACAATGGCCAATACAATCCATTTCAGCTCACTAATGTCTATAATGTTGTCTTGTACATTTCATTTCATTTCTTACAACTTTCAATTGTCCTAGATTCATACTTTGTACATTGCAGGTTCCAATTATATTAATATTTTCAGCTGCCTCTTCTCATTTTGAGTTGTGCCCCATCAGCAAATGAGATCCTAAAGGCTTTACTCCCATAGGCTTTCTTCCAGCCACTTAATTCCAGTCAACTCTACTGAGAAGGCGGCTCTTCCTCAGTCACCTGTTGAGTGCCTTCCGACCTGAGGGGCTCATCTTCTGACACCATCTCCAGCCATGTGCTGCTTCTTTTCATGAGGGTCAGCATCAGACAATGTTGTGATTCTGTCCCTAAGAATGTCTGCAGCTAAGTCCTTAGAAGTGAATAGCCTTCTTTCTTCACAGTCTGTTCTTAGCCTGGAAGCTCTGTTGAAACCTGATCCCTTTGGGTGACCCTGCTGGCATTTGAAATTCCAGTGACATAGCATCCAGCATCACGGCAGCACACAACCACCACAGTATGACAAACTGACAGACAAGTGGAGGTCTCTAGCTGTAGTTTATTAATATACCCAGGGTTCTAATATTATATAAATATATATACAAATACATGGAAATAGTTATATTTATGAGCAGTGATAAAGGGTCTCTCACTGTATATGGTACACACAGATAAACCACTCATGTTAGTCTTTTTTCTTTGTTTTCAAGAGGGAAAAACAGAGGGCTATTTCTCCTCATTCTCACCCACCTCATACCCTGATAGGAACTCATGACACCCCTGTTCTCAACAAAGACACTACAGCACATTCAACAACAAAATAATCATCATCAAACCCCTTAAAACTCATCCCCTGACCAGCTGTTTTCATTATTATAGAGTTTCACTGCTCAGCACGGTCAATGCCATCCACGTCCTCCATCTTCCCTTGTCCTGCCCAAAAGTAAGTGCCAGGAAGTCCCCACCCTGCTCTGGGAAGAGTTTCCCCCCAGAGTGTTCAGGCAGTTAGTGCCAACCCTGGAGGACTGAGGTCTGTTGGATTTTTTACTTGACGCCAGAGGAGAGTGGAGCCAAAACAGTGTCTGGCAGAGCAGGGTTTGAAGAAAGAGAAACCACCTTACAAAAAGAGATGAGCTCTCCACGCATCCTAACACCCAGGGCCCGCAAAAGAGCTAGAGAATGTTAATGTGCAGCGCACATGCACTCAGACAAAACGCACCTGTGGGCCACACACAGAGGGTCTGACAGTTTCCATTATTTCTCTGTGGTCACCATTTGCACAAATGAGTGGGAAGTGGGTTGAAAGATAGAAAACAATGGCTAGCCCAATAGTCATTGATAAGTGGATTTGCAAAGCAGCTAGAGAAACAGCTTAGAGAGGCATCTGGATATGCACATTCATACTCTCATTCCAACTGCATTATCCAGCTCTAACTCGATGGCTTCTCTTTTTGCAGTGGCCTAAGCCCTGGCTGAGCAAGAAGGAAGAATGTTCTTTAGTGGTTATCCAAAGATAATCCGCAATATAGTAATACACTCATGGCTAATCAGGTACCAAATGTTTAATATTAGTTCACATAATTCCCTTCCCTCGCATACCTGTATGCAGGTAAATGAAGCGTGGATAATTCTGCAGGATTATAGCAATGACCCAGAGCTAAGTAAAGGGCACCGAGAAGCTCAATTTAACTTGCTTAAGCCAATCTCAGAATTTGCATGGCTCTGGTTCTTCAAAAGACCCCTTGAGGGACAGAAGCTCAACTACTGTCCGAAAGTCTATGGTTCAAATCCACCAGCCACTCCACAAGAGAACAATGTGACAGTCGGCTTTCATAAAGATTACAGCCTCAGGCCCCCTAGGGAATACTTCCACTCTCTCCTGCATGGTTGCTATGGGTAGAAATCAATTTGATAGCAACTAATTTTGCTTGATGATCCTCCATATTCACCCCCAGAAGAGAACTGCATTCCTGACACAGATATCGGGCCCAACCTGTGCATTTACTAGCAAACCAAAGCCAATGAATCAGTACTGATACACAGAGACTAAGGATGCTGACGTTTCCAGATATGCTGAGTTCTGTACAGCACTTTGCCATGACCATGGTACCAGCCCCTACCATCACTCCCGCTTGCATTGCTTGTAAAGCACAGGCAAGGGTAGAGGAGAGGAAGGCAGAATTACATTTTCAAATTACTAATTATCCAGGGGGAGTGGGGGGGGGTAAGATAGCTCAGGAATTCTCTGAAAACTTTTGTCTCTTATAGTCACAGAATAACTTTAAATTCACAATCCTTAGCTCCATAACCTGCCCTGCAGGAAAAGGATGATCTGGCTATGATATCTGTTCTCCCACACATCACCAAAAAAGACACTAGATTGGCTCTTGTCCTCTCTCTCTCATTTCTCATGACATCTCCCAGTCCCTTTATTGATCTCCTTCCGGCTGCTTTTTCTAGTTCTTATCCACCTCTCTTTCCATTCTAAAAGGAAGGGACTCAAGCACACTTTATTGGAATGAGTACTTGAGCACTACCCTCAGAAATTCAGAGAACCTGCTCCTGGTGCTACTTCCTCCAGTGTTACCTCAAGAAAATTACTTTAACCTTTCCATGACTCAGCTATCTAACTGTAAGGTCAGGACACTGAGCTTTCTCTAAGATTCTTTCTAGCTCTAAAAATTCTGAAACAGTTCTAAATATTTTAATTGGCCGTGTGTAACGGAGCACATAATACGGAAGGCAACAAGTCTCTGCCCTTATCCCAATGTCTCCTGTTGGTCATTTTCTCTGGGGCACGCTTCAGCCTACTGCAACCCAACCCGGACCCCTGACCTGCGAACAGAAGTCAGCAAGCACTTTCTTCCGGCCAAATCCAGCAGCTCCTTTTCCATCCACATTTCATAGTGACTTCCAGGCAGCTTTGAAGACTGTTGCTCACTCACTCCTCTAAAAGTGCTCTCTCTTCTCTTCCTGGTTCTCCTCTGACTTTTTTAAATGTCTCCTTATCAGTCTCAGAGATCCCAATCTGTACTCTTCTCACTGCATTCTCTTGCCTTGGGCAATGCCACCCACCCTATAGCTTGAAGTGTCAACTATACGCTGAACCCAAACATACACAAAACTGTCGCCAGCATGTCCATTCCCACTCATGGAAACCCGTGCGCTCACGGGACTGCATGATAGGGTTTCCCTGGCTATCAGCCTTCTAGAAGTAGATCCCTAAGACTGTTTTTCTGTGATGCAGGTGTTTGGCCTCAGGTTGCCAACTACAGGGTTAGTGGTCAAGAGCAAACCATTTGTTTCGCTCAAGGACCTCGTACCACATGCCTCACTCAAAAAGACGCAGTGCCATCGAGTCCATGCTGACTCACAGCAACCCTGCAGGACAGAGTAGAACTGCTTTTCCTCAGACACTAAATTGCCATCGCCATCCCTGTTATTTTCTTCATAGCTCCAGACACGTGCAATTAGGTACCCAAACCTGCTGCCACTGCATTGATCCCAAGACACAGTGATCCTGCAATAGAGTCTGACTTCCCCACAGGGTGAGCAAGGTTGTGCTCTTCCTGGAAGCCGACAGCCACACATTTGTCAGGAAGTTGCTGCGGAGTGGCAAGCACAGACCATTCGGTTAGTAGCTGAGTGTTTTAACCACTGCTCAACCAGAGCGCCCACAGGAAAGCACCACTGACTCATAAAAACAGCAAGTATTTGCAGAGCACTGACCCGCAATCATCCTCCACCACGCTTCCCCCAGCGCTTATGGTCTTAAAAATGCCACATGGCCTTCCCCAACGACTCACAACAGAAATCCAGAAGTATTTGCCTCCAAGCATCTATCTTTCCGTGAGCAAGTCACATTCAACCTACTTGTCTCCATCTCCTTTGGCCTCAGTCTAATCTCCCCCCAACACTCTCACTCAGCTGAACCTCAGTAACAGTCTTTGCCCTTATCTCTGCCCTCCTACAAAGCTCTCTCCACCCAGCAGCCAAAATGTCTTTTTAAAAAGTAAAAATCGTGGCTTGTCACTTCCCATTTTAAATCCTCCTTCAATAGCTCCCCAGGGCACGCATGATGAAGTCCTCAAGCTGGTGACTAGCTGCCATCTTGTAAGGCACCGAGTCAGGCAGACAATCCACACACAATGAAATGAAAGCCTGCCTGCTTCCACAGCATCCCCAAGATTGGTTGTGGACCCAACTGCTGTGATCCACGGGGTTTTCCCTAGCTAATCTGCTTCCTGATAAAGCCTGCTCCACACCATAGCAACACACGTGCCCCCATGACAGAGACGTGTTAGCAACGTCTGATGTACACTGGCCAGAAACCAAGCCTGCGCTTCCACGTG
The DNA here is from genome assembly GCF_000313985.2 of Echinops telfairi. Taxonomy (NCBI): domain Eukaryota; kingdom Metazoa; phylum Chordata; class Mammalia; order Afrosoricida; family Tenrecidae; genus Echinops; species Echinops telfairi. Next base: position 49,222,060 of record NW_022111369.1, read on the forward strand.
GAAGGCACGAATTCCACCACTGAACCACCGACACCTCCCGCCCAATGTCAGCACCGCAGAAGAGCTCACAAACCGCTGTCCCGGCCCTCTCTACCTCCGACTAGTCTCTTCCAGTCCACATAAGCCAATCACGTGGCTGCACAGGTTCTCAACCGGGCGCGCCTCTTTCTCACTTGCAGAACTTCTGCCTGGGCTGCTTCTCTCCGTTCTTCATTTCACTAATGTGTGTTCCTCCTTCACTTTGCATCTGAATGCTCTCTCATGAGAGTTATATCCAGTGTTCTCCCACGCAAACACACCCGTATAGATGATCCGCTCTCACACTGGTCATCTATAACTAATCTTGTATATTGAATAACATTCACATTAATTGTATCCCTACTTGTAAAATGTTAGCAAATTCAGAGATACGTGTGATCTTGGAAATATAGCATATTTTTAAAAGCCTCTATCTGCCATTTTTCCTACCATGTTGCATGTTTAAAGAAAAGAAAAGCCCTGACCCATCACTTCATCAATCACATTAAAGCTAGCAGTATACGAGTTAACATAGATATCTGGCCCCACGATTGTGCAAAAGGCTGAGCACTTGATACTGATCTAAAAGTTGGCCCTTTGAACCCACCCAGAAGTGCAGTGATATAAAGCCCTGGCCATCTGCTTAGTTGAGGTTATGTTCATTGAAAATCTAACGAGAGCAGCTCTAAAAGGGAACAGGTGAGGTCACCAGGAGTCGAAGTCAATTTGAAAACAAAAGGCTTGGTTTGGCTTCTAGATACTAATCTACTAATTCGCTGATTGTCAGATGTCAGTATTCGCTTTAATCTGAAAGTAGTCTGCAGACACAGTAATCGCTGGCTAGAAAGGAAAGTCACATGCAGGGACTCGATATGACAAATTTATACCGTTGATCCTGGGGATTTCAAAGTCCTTCACTTATACTCCTGGGAAAGCTAGAAGAAAGGGGCAGGGGGCCTCTGTTTCTTTATATAAGAAGCGAAGATCCAGAAATTAAGTAATGTGTCAAAGATGTACAAATCTCAGGATGATCTCATAGACGAGAGCAAGCACCGAGAATCTGCAGAGCCTCATTAGTGGGTGGAGGAGGAGCCAGGTGCCGTGAACTGCGTTTGGTGGGAAAGAAGCATACCCAGACGGGAATCGAGAGCTGGCCTGGGTCAGCCAGAAAGGCGGTGGCAGAGCCAGAAACAGAACTAGGCCCGGGACTCCCGGTCACCACTATGTTCCCTAAACCACAGCAGACTGAGCAAACACGAGCAGCAGCCGTCTGCTACGGGCTGAATCTGCCAAATGTATGTGTCCAGTCTGGTCCATGAAGAGCCTTCCTTCTACATCCAAGACGGTTCCTGTATTTCTCAGTAAAGATAGAATTGCTCGTTGAAAATGTCATAATCAATTTAACCAATCTATAAATATTCGATCCTGACTAAAATGTAAAACCTATTTTTATTTCCAGCACTTTAGGCTTGGTCCAAACGACTGAGCATTCCACCTTGGCAACAGTGACCATCTCTTGAGAGGCTGAAGTAGCCTTGGTTCCCCTTTGAAAGTCACCAGAGTGTAAAGGCAGGTGAATACATCGGACACAGCACTTAGGCTTGCTGACTTTTCATTTCTACTCCACGAAGAGGTAAAAAACAATTAATCAGATTTGAGGACTTTTCGGCTATTCAGAGAAAGGAGAGATTTGAGTCACCAATACTGCTGACTCAAAGGCTGTCACTCACCGCCGCCTCTGCCTTCTCCTCTCCTCTCACCTGGCAATCAACAGATTGAGTGTACAATGTTTGGTACTTCCCATGACCCCCTGTCTTGATAGGCAGCCCCCACATGCTATCAGCTGAAGAACTAGAATAAAATACAATAACATTTCGCCAGTAAGCTCGTCAGAGCAAGAAGAGGGGTTCAACTCATCTTTCGTCCACTCTGGCGCCACTCCCCTTCATCAGGCCCAACTCGCAAAATGGGACAAGAAGGAGAAAGCATTTAGCTCAGGGCAGAGCATGGAGTATTTTGTCCTATACTATTACATACTTTTATTTAATGCCTACCCAAATTGCATAATAGCCTTTTTTTAATTGCCATTAAATCAATTCCAATTTAGAGCAGCCACAGGTGTGTGCCACAGTAGAACTGTGCCTCAAAGGGTTTGCTTTTAGTGCCTGATTTTTGGGGGGTTTTCAAAAGTCGAACACCAGGCCTTTCTTCTCAGCAGACTTTCCTCTGGGTGGGCTAGAACTCTTGAATGTACAATTGAGGCAGTCCACCCCTGGCGCCACTCAGGGACCTCTAACAGTCAATCCAGTACCAAAAACCAATCCACTATGGTCACGTCTATTCTGAGTCACGGCCACCCTGATGCTCAGAGCATGGCTGGCCCCATTAGGCTTCCTAGGCGACAAATTGTTCCCGAGGCAGGCTGCCACCTCTTTCCTCTGCAGACAGCTAGTAGGTTCCAACCGCTGACCTTTCAGTTAGCAACCGAACGTCTTTGCCACTGTACAACCAGGGATATAACTTAACAGCCAATAACTCACTGCCACCAAGTTGTTTCTGACCCATGGCGACCCTATCGGGCAGAGAAGAGCAGCCGGCCGGCCCCTGTGGGTTTCCAAGACTGTAACTCTCCACAGGAGTAGAAAGCCTCAAGTTCAGTCCCTCGGAGCAGCTGGTGGTTTCAAACTGCTTACCTTTGAGTAGTTGGGTTAGCAGCCCCAGGCTTAACTGCTCAGCCACAGCCAAGAGTCACTTTTAAAAAGGCAGCAGAACTACTCTAGTGATGATACACGGGGATGAAAAGTGTCCGTGGTTATATACACTGACTAGACTTTGAATCCTCACTGTGGGGGAAAAACGAGAACTGGAACTTGTTTTCCCTAAGAAGTAATTTTACAGCTTTTTCTAGACAACAGTGTATCTATTGCCCTAAATAGAATCATAATTAATATCCCTCTTTTTGGAACATGAGGCAATTCAACAAATTAGGGGCCACTTGTATCAGAGCCGTCTATGCGAGGCAAGCTTCACGCGGAACACCTGAAGGCAAGTCCCAAGAGAAGCCTGGGCAGAGGAACCCAAAGGGCAGGAGAGAGGAGGCCAAGGGCAAGTTCCACCTGCGCATTCTAGCTTGACACTCAGGGAAGGAAAAGATACAAGTCGACAGAAAATCAAGCAAATAAAAAACAAGTAGGTCAATTGGAATGATCGGTGAGACCATATTGATGAGAAAGAGGGTACTACCGTGCAAGCACGCTCATCCCTAAAGCCACGTGCAGCAGTGAAAACCATTCTTGCCAATTGTCCGGACAGCCGCATGGCGAATGGCACAGTCCACAACTTCCCTTTCTCAGACTGAGAAACCCCTAATCCAAAATACAGCTTATTTTCTTTGCTCATGTGATAGAGGGAGATTTGAACTTTTATTCTCAAACTGAGGCTGAGCCACTCTGCCTTAACAACACAGGATTAAAACGAGTGATAGCTACTCCCCAAAATATCAAACAATATGTCTCGCAAATGTGACCAGACAAAAAGCTTCTAAAAAGAAACTCAAGCCCCAGGCAAAATCACAGCAAACGTACTATTTGAGAATTTCTGGGGCTCTGCAAAACACAACCCCAGTACCTGATTCTTTTTGTTTTTTAAAGAACATAGATACCTAGGACAAGAGGGGGCTTCGAGTGACCCTCATACTCACTTTCTACTGCCAGTGAATTCTCTACAATAAGAAAACTTTGCGAAGGGATGTGAGACTGCAGCGTCAAAAATCCATAGAATTATCAAGCGATCTCCTTGGAGCTAAAGAAGTCTGAATCTAAGCAATGCTTCATCTCGCTGACGCAGTAAGAGACGGGGAGGCTCCAGAGGTACACCCTGCGCGTGTTAGGACCTCTGGCAAGCACTCAGCTGGGGCCAGGAGGGAAAAGGAACATGCAACTCAACCTGTAAATTGGTCAAACCTGGCTTGGGAAACTTAAATTGCCATGCAGGTAGCAACCTTTAAGCATCGCATGCCATTTCTTTAAAGCTTTCCAATGTGTGGCCATATTTTTGTTTCCATTTTTTTCCCTTCAGCAGTATTTGCCAAAGTGTTTCCTCTGTGCACACTGTTTCTGAGCACTCTGACTGACCAGCAAGGAAGAGGTCAGCACAGTGCAAGCGGACACTCTATCCAGGGCTCAGAATAGCCCCAGCCCCAACGCAGCCGCTCCCTTCCCACCCGCTAAATTTCACTCACTCCTCAGCACGTACGCTTCTCCCCATTGTGCTCATTAACAAAGTCTACTCGAACTGAAGCCCACCTCACTGCCCCCGGTGAGGCCGTGGAGCGGGGCGCTGCTACCCCTGTGGGGCTCTGAGGCTTTTTACAGGAATAGAAAACTGCATCTTTCTCCCTGGGAACGGCTGGTGGTTTTGAACTGCTGACCACAAGGATGGAGCCCAACAGGTAACCACAATACCACTGACTTGAGTCAATGGCAGTGAGTATGGATTTTTTTTTTTAAATGTCTACCAGGCCTCAATTGTTTTTCCCCCAGGGATACTACCTCCTCCAATACACATCAATAGATATCCCAATACCTTTTGTAAAAAATAGTTTTGAAGTCATTATGATTGCATGTCTGTAATTGGTTGAGATCCTGACGCCCAAAAAGACAAAAGCCATCACTTTATTCATTTAGTCTCTCTTCACAAGACAGAGTAGAAGAAGAAATGAGGACAGAAAGATGTGTTTTAGGGTTTGTTTTTCCCCTTACAAATATGAATGCGTGGTTAAAAATATGTCAATAATCTTTGCAAAACCAAATAGTAGCAATGCCAAGGATAAGACAGATACTACATCATCTTATTTAGCTAAGAGTTCCCAGGAAAACAATGTCTAACTGAAATTCAAGTACAGATGTAAGAGGATTACATAAAGTAATTCTACATACCATATGCTTCATTTTGGTTTATGTTATAAATTTATTGACTGGTTCTTTCTGTTAACAGATAGTTAGTGGATATCTTCTCAGTCCCAAATACTGTGCTACATCAGCACTTTTATTTTCCTAAGGACAATTAGCCTGTAAACTCCATGCATTTATAACAATTCTCTCTCTTTCTCTTTCTCTCTCTCCCCTCCCCCTCTCAGTGTCCACTTGTACAATCATTCTTGCAACCGACTGCTGGGAGCATGCTCCCTATTGGATCCAATCTTCAATGGTGAATAAAACCACCACAATAGATCACAACAGCTTTTAGAGAGCTTCAAATCGGAGACCTGTCTCAGCCAACATTGTCTTGCTGTGTTTTATGTTTCCTGAGTCGTCGGTTGGAGTCAACGCTAAGTGAAAACACCACTCCTCGTGAAGTCAGAGTTGCCAAGGCCTGCTGGGGAGTTACCTAGCCTCACAGAGCCAAGGCCTTATCTCAAAGGATAAGGTGGAGTTTGCTCTTTTCCCCTATTGCAAAATATGAGAATATTAAGTAATCTGTTTATAACATACAAACCAAATTCCTGGCAGGCGGTCTCTTTTAAGGCTAAAATATCCATAGGCTTCCCTTCAGTTTTTAAAAAAAGCTCCCTGGACTTCTCCTATCTTAACCTGGATTCACCCAACAAAGTCTGACTATCCCCCCACCCCCACCCCCCCAGTGTGTGCTTGAAGTGAAACTCAAACAGATGTCTCCTTCATGGTCCCGTGTCCTAGGTCACTTAGATAATGTCAAATTGTCACTGCAGTCGGATCTTTGGATGCACGTGAGCTAGATTTTTTTTGCCCCCACCCCCACACAAATAGGACTATCCTAAAAATCGTTCAATAATCTTAACCTCAGTAAGCACTCTATGCCACAAAGCCTAGTTTTATAAAGCCTCACCAGGTACAAGGTCATCAACGTGAGGCCATATAGGTAAGAATCTATTTATTTTAATGATTACAAATGGCACTCGATTTGCCTTTTTATGAAGGCTCTCTTTAAGCCATCAACACAAGTGCAGGAGGGAATTGCTAAGAAAGCAGGTTTCCGTCTTTAAATAGACCCCACACAGGTAAATCCATTGTTTCATCAGAAGACAGCTCCTCCTCTGACTCACTCTATCCTTAACAAGTTGAAGCTGATGATTTTCTAGCGACTCTAAATCATGGGTTAAGAACCATGCCACCTCCACGGTCCAGGTGAACAAGATGAGCTAAGGTGTGATATCAAGCCTCAGTCTCCTCCCTTGTCAGAACTACAGCACTAAACGGAACTATGAGAGAGCATCTATCTCTTCTTGTCTACAGGCTGAACTGAATCCAACCTTCCAAATTAAGAGACCTAAGAAAAATTGTTAAAAGCATAAACATTTTAAAGCCGACAGAGTCTCAGGACCTTATTCACCTTAATAGATTGTTGTCAGCATATTTTATTAATATACATTTTAAAAAAGAAACCAACTGAGTCTTCTTTTAAGTTTACTACTTCGAAGACTTAGTGCTACAATCTACTTCAACCATGTTTACCTTGGAAGCAAGGGCAACCACAATTTGCCTTACGAATTGCTATCCGTAACTGAAGCTTTCATTCTGCCACGACTGTACCAGAAACATATATCCTTCACAACAAAAGTAATAGTGTGTTTTCCTTCCAATGCACCCTAGTCTGTGTAATTGAAGGTAGGAGACAAACTTATATCCTTGAGGAAGATATTCCCACTCAAAATGTGAAACATTCTTAAAGGTCTGACCACCTAGCCGCCTGGTCCTTCTCCAACACTGGAGGCGACCGTCCGTCAAACCCCGGTTGGTTTAAACTCCTTCAGCCTCTCCCCTAGACTAGAGCCATAAGAACATTTAGGTTCCCCACCCGACGAGACAGAGCCAAGTGGGAAGACTGGAGAATGTCTTGAAAGGGTCTATGAGCGGTTCCTAATGGTGGCTTTAAGATTTCTAATGAAGAGGAGTACACGGTGTTGGAAGTTCTCCGCCAAATGATGACAGCAGAGGCAACCATCACATAGGGCTTCAGGGTTTAACAACCGACAACTAATTCCACATGCCTGGGAGGAACTGAAGTCAGCTCAGGCCCAAATTAACATGAAAAAGAAGCATATTAGCATTCTTATTCAAGTAAGGGGAAGACACAAAATCCACGTGGCAAATTTAATCACCACAAAGCCAAACGCACGTCTTAAAACCTGCAGGCCTTTCTACACCTTTGGTTTTCTTCTTGTTTCTGCCTACAGAGACCTGGCTCCAGGTGTGCATTCTATTCTCTTATATTGTCATACAGTTTGTTGTTGCTTAAAAATCAAGGGAAATACTTCAGGAAATACACTTTTTAGTCAAAGCCTTAAGAAACTCATAGCCAATATCCCATTGCAGGAGGGTGCTGTCAATTCCAACAGACCTCATAAACTCTAGAAGTGATTTACATCTCCTGTGAACTTAGCTGGGACCTTATTCTCAAGGAAAGTGTGTGTGTACACACACACACACACACACACTGCACTTACTTCGTTCCCAGAGCTTCCCAAGCTTCCTCGTGGATTGTTCTACTCTAATTGCTCTAAGAGCAATGGGTGTTTCTTACACCCATGTGCTACAGCCCTGAATACTCTGAACGCTTTTTGACACTGAGGACAGCCACCACAACAGAGATTGAACATCATAGGTTAGAATCTTGGGACAAAAGTGTGGCTTTCACCAATCTTTTCCCACAGTTGTAATATAAAAGTACAAGGAACCCATTGAACAATATGAGAGAAAATACTGTAGTTTCCTTTTTCCTCTGAAATTTAGACACCAGACATCAAATTCTTAGTAGTCAGGCTCAAGACCATAAATAAGGGAAGTTGGGGAGAGGGGAGGGGGTGCTAAGGACAATTGAGCAGCCAGACTGTTCCACCTCTTCTAGTGACACAAGAACATCCCTTGCTCGGCACCTGGTGCTCAGCTCAGTTGAAGAATCACTCCAGAAAACGCAGTGTCCACCTTGTTCCCTCAGCCCCACCGCTCTGGTGCAAGTTTGAGAAGCATTAAGAAAATACTCAACAAATGTCCTCAGGCTGGAGCCTCAAAACACGAATGACAGTGGTTCTCAACCTTCCCAATGCCGTGACCTTTAATACAGTTGCTCATGTGGTGGTGACCCCCAACCATAAAATTATTTTCGTTGCTACTTCCTAACTGTAATTTTGCTACTGTTATGAATCAGGCAACCCCTATGAAAGGGTCGTTCCACCCCCAAAGGGGTCCCAACCCACAGGGTAAGAAGCGCTGATGAATGGACTGCCTCTCAGAGGATTCTAAAGGGTAGAATTTATCACCTGACTCACCTGCAAGTTTTCTTTCACTGTACTTGAGTACTGTCTTAAACAACTCATTGTGAAATACTGAACATCTGAGCTGTCGTCCCATGATTTTACGTTAGTATTATTCAGCCACCATTAAACAACTACATCATTCCAATACATGGACAAGTTAAGCAGTGAGTTTTCTTTTTATGGTGATGAAAATTTTAGCAATGGATACTGGTGATAGTTGCAGAACATGATTGATGTATTAGGTCTCTCTGAATTTTACAGGCAAAAAAAAAAAAACCAACCCATGCTGAATTGACAAATAGTGTGTTGCATATAATTTTTCAACAAAAAAGAAAGAGACGAGGAGATGAGGGAAAGGAAGGCCTACTCGGGACACAGCAGCACCGGCTAAGCCACAGTCTAACGCTTATTTGGTTGTTCCTAGAAACTAGAGAATATTAGTAGAAGAGGTCCTAGAGCATTGTGAAGTAAAAGTGCTTGTCCATCTGCTTCTGACTGAGACTCCTTCGTGATTACTACTCTTCATATTAGCATAGACCCACTTCTCCTAAAGCAAAGCCCACAGTCTCCAATTAATCTGTTTCTCTACCCAATAAGCTTCAGGAAAGAACATGAGGAGGAACTACCAAATACACTTGATAAACTGATAAAACTACCAGTTTCCCTGGGGCAGTTGTTTGGAGGCACAATTGGGCACAATATTTATTTTCGACAGAAAGGCACAGCTAACAGACACCTGCTTCAACATTAGACCACTTTTTCTCTCTCTTTTTTTTCTTAACCAGGCACAGGACCACACTGATTCAGATTCAGATGGCCCGATAAAGTTCTTAAAATTACTTTCTGTGTCGAAGCAGATGTGGAAATAAACAAGACAACCACAGAAAGCCTTTGGATTTTAGTTCTAAAATAGAAGCTCTATGAAATGTATGAACATCAGTCTCCACAGAAATACGTGAACATATAGGAACATGCACTTTCCCAGACCCATGGGCTCACCTTCTACCTCTTCTTCATCACACACGTGCTTGAGGAAGGAAGCCCCTCTGTCCAGGACAGCTTCATCCTCCATCCTATAGTAATAAAAAAGAAAGAAAGAACGCTCAGACTTCTCCTGGAGGGTGCCACTGGACGTGGCCCAGCTTCTGGGCAGGTTGACCTGCAGGCTGCTGTTCATGTTTGCAGGATCACTCTTCCTTTGGTGTCTGCCACTGCTTCACACAGCTCCTCTCATCCGGTGCTTGAAAATATGCCGGGCACACATAGCTTCGGCTCTAACCTTGACAGGGCACCCACATGGGACATATGAGAGAAAATATCCTCAATCGTTTTCAGCAGAATGTTGGGGGAGCTCCTCTTTGGGGGTTGCAGGGAAAAAAAGGAGAGATGAAAACAAAACAAAAAATACCAAGAGAGGAAGTTTGGTGTGTCTGGAGTGTTCGTGATGATCGTTTGTGGAAATCCAGCTTCGGTGCTTAGCTCTTTAAACACCCACTGCAGAAAAACGTATACCCTCACACACACGCATGCACACCCACCCACACGCAGAGAGGCAGGGAGCTAGTCTAGTGCACAGTGGGAGCCTAGCTTCCAGCCAGCCCCTTAATACCAGCACAGCCCAGTGTTCTCTGTTGAGAGACAAGCTTTGAGTCACATGTTGGCCTTACGGAAATCTGACATCTGAGGATTACCCAGCAACGGGGCTTCAGCAATGGTCACATCTATACATGCCACCCATTCATTCATCTTCCACATTCTTATCACATGTCTTTCTCTATGTATATCTGCGCTGCTAACTCTTCCTGAAGGGCACAGAGTTCTTCATTTTGTAACCACATTATGCTGTCCTCCTGGCTCCTTACATAATAGGATCCACTCTGCAACTTCATACGCTAAACAAGCCCTATGAAGCCGTCCAAGGAGTGACGGCGTTTGCATGGCCTTGCGATGCCAACTCTGTCTCCAGTTTTATAGTATGACCGAAGGTGGCTTTCTACACGGTGGAGAGCCTGTCCATGGCATTAATTTTGACATATTGAATTCCAGGCACTCTATTTATAGTGAAAGCCGAAGGAAAATCCTGAAATACTCAAATGCTGCTTCTGCAGAAAGTAAAGAACTTTCTCCAGGGGTGGCTGCTCTCTGTGGTACCACACAGGAGTCCTGCCAGAGAGCAGCATGTTCACCCTGCATCCGTTCCCCTGGTTATGTGTTCGCACTGCGCCACTGCAGGTGGGTTTTCCACGCTGTCTGGGTGCCTTGTTTTGGGGCTCCACGCGTTTGCTACCATCTCAGTGAATGCACACTGGATTCAGACATTCCCCTTCCCCAACGTAGAGAAAAAGTCAGGTATCTGGTGTCAGACACACCTTGGCTTAAAAAACAACAACAACAAAACCCTCATTACACCACTTAGTACTCGGATCACCGGATCACCTGGAGCCAAGTACCTATTAGCTAACGTTGCAAGCCTCGGTGTTCCCATCTATAAAAAGAAAATCGGTTTCTGTCGGGTCCATTCCAACTCAGGGGGAGAAAGGAGAAAGTAACCAAGTGGAACTGCTCCAGAGTAATTTCCTGGCTGGAGCCTGCCCAGAAGATCACCGAGACTTCCTGCCGTGGTGCTGGGGGGAGAGGTGTGTTGGAAGCACCAAACCCGAGGGTCATAGTTGAGGACAAAGCATTTGCTTCATCCAGTGACAGTTCTATTTCAGTTGTGTTGCCATTGAGGCCATTTGGTCTCCTGGCAACCCCAGGGCTGCAGAGTAAAACTGTGCCCCCACAGGGATGTCAGGGCTGGGACCTCTCAGAGTTCAAGGTACCTTGAACCACCAGCCTTCCAACTCGTCATGGAGAGCTTATCCATTTGTGGCACCCAGGGACTCTTTATCTATCAAAGTAGGGACTATAATATCCATCTTGCAGGTGAAGATTGATAGCACGTGTGAAAGGACTCAGTACAGTGCAGAGCACAGATCTGTCTCATGAATGAACGTTGAGTAGAACTCCCTCCCTTCCTTCTTCCTCCCCTGCCCGACGAGTGGGGGACGAGGACACTGAGAAGCTCTTTATCTCTGGACACTAGCCGGACATCTTCTTTCAGAGATAGGGAAGTGTAGACGCTAGCTCATGCTTCTCTATTCACAAATGGAAAATACAACCCTAAACGCAAACAATATATGGGTCAGCCCTTACTGTGATCATGGAAGAGAGACTGCCCAGAAGACTCCAGTGGTCAAGGCATTTACCAGCCTCTCTGAGGCTTTGATAGTACCTACCCTCCTTCCCATGAGGATTAAATGAGCCCATGTCCACTGACTCAGCAAATGTTTATTTAGTGGCTGCTATGTTCCTGGCAGGGCATCCCTGGAGTGGAGAGGTTAGACGTTGGGCTGCGATCCCCATGTTCTACAGTTCAAAACCAACAGCAGCTCCACAGGACAAAGTCTGGGCTTTTTTAGAGAGTTACAGTCTTGGCAACCCACGGGGGCCAGGGGGATGTCTGCTATGAATTAGCATTGACTCATAGAATAGTGAGTATGTTCCTGGCCATCTTCAGAGAAAGGCGGACTATGTCCATAATTAAGATAAGATTCCTAGGAAACTAATAACAAGTAGATGAACAAGGTATCTCCAACAATAGTAAGTGCTATGTATAAAGTAAAATAGGCGGGGCTTATTTGACATAGGAATCGGCCAAATGAAGATCAAGGGACACAGCATTTCAACGGGAAGAGCAGGAGCAAAGGTCCTGAGGTGGGAACAAGGGAAGCGTGCCCACGAAACAGAAACGAGGTCAATGTGGCTGCACAGTTTACTCCAGGGTCAGGGCCCGAGGGCCATAGTAGGGAGTCCGCGTTGTACGCTCCCTGTCACAGGAATCCCTGAAGGGCTTTCGAGGAGTGCTGGTGGGACAGCAGCTAATCACTGGTCTCGCACAGCACCGCCTGGCAGCTCGGAGGGGGGGGGAACGGACGAGATGAGCAGGGCGGCTTCTTTAAAAGTGACAGCCATGGCGCCCTAAGGGGCAGCTCTGCTCTGCCCTGTCAGGTGGCTGTGAGTTGGAATCAGCTCAGAAGCAAGGGGTTTGGGAAGGAACTCTGTTTTACCTTTTTAAAAGATCTCTCTGGGCTGCGAGGTGGGAGGAAAAAAAATGAGTCCTGGAGGGGCAGGAGAAACTAGGAAGCTATCGCGAGAGCCCAGGGGCATCTTTTTGGAGAGACTCCAGAGTTTTATTTTGGACACTTTAAGGGTGAGATAGTTACACGTGAAAAGTAAGACATCAAGCACACGACTAAAGACGAGTCCGAGAATCAATGAATGGAGCTGGCCTGTGAAGCTCCTACTCCAGGAGCCCCTCCCAGCAGAGACGGCCAAGGTCAAGACTGGAGGACCAAAAACCAGCAGAACGAAAAGCAGAGCGAAAAGAGCAGGCGGTGCGGTCAAAGCAAAGCCAGGCGGGAGATCCGTGAAGGAAGCCGAGAGGAGAGCGCTGCTACCGAGAGGCGGAGAACGGTGAACCGTGAAGTGAAAACGGGATTCGGCCATAGGAAGGCCACTGGCAACTTTCCAAAAGCAATCTGAACATCCCAAACCCTGTTCTGGATACCCAGCGGGCACTCGATCATTCCTTCTTTCCCCTGACCTCCTCCATTCATTCATTCAAGTGAAGGTGCACTGGGTGCCTACTATGTGCCAAGCTCATTTCTAGGCAGTGGGGATACAGCGAGGAGTCAGGGGTCCACGTCCCTGTCAGCAGGAAGGCGACATTCGAGTGTGATCACATATACCTTCTCAAAGACCTCTCCTGGGAGCCAAAAAGTCCACTCAAGAGCCAGTACTGCAGCGCCACAGACACAGCTAAGATAATGCTCATGGGAAATTTCCTGAGAAGCCCTAGAAAGTACGAAGTGTTGGGGTCCAGCACTACTGCGGGTACCCGTCAGTACTGCCTCCTTTTGAGAAGACCAAGAATCCAACACAATTTCCTGCATCATTTCGGCACCCCACCATTAACCAACTTGATCCTACAGTTTTGGGGGAGGGAGGGTCTCATTAGCTCTGTTCTAAATAAAATATTTAGCCTTCTCCATGTGGCATGCCACGGGGAAAGGGGGAGGAAAGGAGGAAAAATCAGTAACCGCTAGAGAGGAAGGTCACCATCCCGGGGCCCTCTCCACGGGCTAGGGGAAGGAGCCAGCCTGCCGAAGCACTGTCACCGTGTTCCGTCGCAGTGAGAGAGTGAGAATGGGGATTGGTGCATTCCTTGGCTCTTTGGTACATATTTCACATTCCCTCAGAGCCTATACATAGCAAGTAATTAGAAACTCGGTTCTGAGGGACAACGCTGAGCAGCTGAAAGGACGCTTCTTCCCTGTACGAAGAGGAAAAGAATGAGTCCCCCAAACCGAAGATATGGCGCCGGCACCCCTCACTCAGTCTGGAGTCAATGCATGAAGTATAGGAATTTTATGACTTGTTTTTTCCAAGTCCCACACCACGGCTGTCCATTATTTGGGTTCCCCCCCGCCCCCACTCCTAAAATCCACGCAGCAGTTGGTTTGCTATTCTTGGTAAGGGCAGAAAATATCATTTTTTTAACCGACCCTCTCACCCAAACAGTTTTCTCCTCCATGGGCAGGAAGAAATGAACTCATCTAGTCCCTCATCCGTCCCCAAAGCCCATTCTGGAAATGCCCCTTTCACATGGCCAGAGTCTGCTGGAAACCAAGAGGGGAAGCAGCAAGCCACTAACAGCTCCCGGGTTGCTCCCACCACCAGCAGGAGGCAAAGTTCAGAATGGATTTAGAAGCTTCTCTCTCACCAGCATCACAGGGCGAAGGGTCACAGCAGGCAGGCTAAAACACCCTAGGGGCCAATACCGACTTCCTCTGGTGGGAGAAGTTTTACCCCTGCTACAAAACGTCCACACCCAAAGGGAGGTTTGTTGTGGGTTCCCCCCCCCCATACAGTCTGTTATTCTGGGACAAGAGAATGATTTCACTGTGACACATGTCCAACCTGCTGCCGAGCGGGCCGACTTCCACCAGCCGGTCTTAATCACTGAGCAGGCTTGTAAGGGTGACTTAAGCCCGGCACGAGAAACATTTCTTCAAAACTGTCAGCCATTGGGCCTTGGGCACCCATCGACATTCCACCCCTCTGAGCTCCCACCCCCAGAGCCTTTGCCAACTGCCAACGTGCTCACCAGCTAGTCCACACAGCGCGGAGCAGCTGCCACTCAGCCAGTCAGCAGGCGGCAGGCTGCCAGCGCACAGGTTTCAGAATGCAAGCCTGTCCCTGTCACAGGGTGGCTAAAGGTTGAAGGTCTCTGGGTGTGCTAGCCTTTAGAGTCTCCTCAATTGCCCTCCCTCCCCCCACTTCTGCCGTCCCTCCCCTTTTATACCTCCCACGACTGCACTGCACTTGTCTCTATAGTAACAGCATCTGGTTTCGGGGTTATAACATTATACAGCACAATCCTCCTCCAACCCAGGGGCGGTTTGCCAAAGGATGCACTCGCAAGAAGGCGGCTGCTTAAGGTGGAACTCCCAGATTTCTCTGTACCCCAGGGCTGTGGCTCCGTTACCTACATTAGGGTCCCAGCACTGAAGGCACTGGGTGAGGGGGGGTGTTGACTGGGGGTGCAAAACAGACTTCCAACCTTGCCTCACTAGCTCGTGTGGACAGGATCCATTCGGGGACTTGCCGTCCTCCTCCAAGAGCCAGCCTCCTCT
Organism: Echinops telfairi; assembly: GCF_000313985.2. Classification (NCBI taxonomy): domain Eukaryota; kingdom Metazoa; phylum Chordata; class Mammalia; order Afrosoricida; family Tenrecidae; genus Echinops; species Echinops telfairi. The sequence continues at coordinate 49,237,108 of NW_022111369.1, forward strand.
CCTCCACCCCCTGCATCTCGACTGAAGTCGGCGCACATGGATCAAATTAGTAACGGGGGCTTTCTGACTACTGCCCGCCACGAAGCGTGCCCATCCCAGCGTTTGACACCCCTGGCTGCTTTCCAGACCTGCAGTTTAAAGTCTGTTAGTCAATCTCATACGCACACTCGTTCCACGTTATCTTCAGTAGCTTGATCTGATTACGACATCCCACGAACCCCATAATCTCTCACTTTACAACAGCTTTTCAGGGCCTAGCAAGTGTTTAAACAGCTCTTCACACACATGCCCACACACACACTCAAGTGACGCACGCAGGGGAGTGGACAAATACTAGGAAGTGAAGAATTTTATTATCATTAGCCATGGCTGCCATAAAAATTATATTAACAGTGGGCATAAGAGCTTTTTATCTGAGGACTCAGAGGTGTTAATCTCAGGACTCGGAGTTGGAAACCTCTGGTCTGCTAACGGACTGGGAGGCAAAACCCAGCACTGCCGCGGGTCGCTTTCAGGAGCTACCCAGAACAGACATTTAAAACGACACACTCAGACACATGTTTCAGATTTCTAAGAGATGTTTCGTTTCCGAGCGATGGGGAGTCATTGCTTTCATAAATCGTCTTCAAATATGACTCCCGCTCCCACCCCCCACCAAAACCAAGCCCCAAGAACTTCTTAAAGCTTCCCAGAAATTTACGGTTGCTTTTGCTGCCTGTTATAAAATCAGCTGCCCGAGTTCGTGACACACGCTTAAAGAACAGAATTCTCCCAGCCACGGATGGGGGGACCGGGAGAGCGAGCGAGCTCGGTGGCTGCAAAGCGCACTGCCCTCTCTTGGCAACATGTGCTTACTACAGGGGACCTGAGGACCGAGGCATAGGAAAAGCGCAGCCCTGCCCTGCACAACTTCCGAGAGGCCTCCCATTCCCACAGCAACTAAAGGAGGGGACGTCAGCGTTGTCGTCATCGGGTTAACTACAGAGAAGACTGCTGGGGTTCTGGACATATATGTCGGTGGAGAAGGCTTGGGTGCAGAAAGCCTTCCAAGCGTGACTAATGGCAGAGGCCATGACTTGGCGAGGAGCCCGCAGCCAAGCCAACAGATCCCCTCCACAGGGTTCCGGAGGGCCCCATCAGCCGGAAATTGACGCAGGCCCAGGGCCAGCGAGCACAGTGGGACATCCACACACACCAACAGGCTGCAGACTAGAGCAAAGGTGAAGACGCAACCCAGAGCAGGGCCAGGCCAGACATGATTCTGGATTTATGAACTGTATTAAAAGTTCATTTGTACTCTTGGGCATTCTCCCAGAGAAATGAAAAGTTACACTCACACAAAAAACCTCTGTGTCGATATTTATAGCAGTTTTATTTGTAATAGCCTGAAACTGGAATGAGACCAGATATTATTCAACAGGTCAATGGTTACACAAACTAGGGTGTGTACGTAGCACGCAACACAACTCAGCAACAAAGAGGAACCGGCTCCGGATAGATCCATGCAGCCTTTGAAGGGCTCTGCAGGGGTCTGCGCTGAAGGAAAAGGACCAATCTCAAAGGTTGGATGAGGCTAAGTCAAAAAGTACTGCTCCTGTCATTCTAGTGCATATGTGCACGGTTCATGCCAAGAACATGTTTAAACACGTTTAAAACACGTTAAAAAAAAGCAGAGGCTTTTTTTTCCCCTAAACATTTACTTTCTATTTGAGCCCTTGGTATCAGCTCCTTGGAAAGAAAATGTTTAGAAAAAAATGATGGCAACATATGTACAAATATGCTTGATACAATTGATGTATGGATTGTTATAAAAGATGTAAGATCCCCCAATAAAAAAAAGACAACATCCCCCCCCCCCCCAAAAAAAAAGGTCTGCAAATAGTGAATGACTGAAGACAAATTCTCTCGGTAATATACTTGTCTTTGTCTCCTTGGGGTACCTTAAAACAATAAAAGATCCAATCAAAATCAGGGCTTCTAAGGACATCTGCCGAGCCAGTTACATTTAAGGCAGAGAGGTCAGCTCAGAGACAGATTATAGTGACCATTAAGGGAGATTCCAGGAGGTCAACTTGATAGATGTTGTAAAAGGACACAGGATGATCATGGGGCTTCACCAGTAGGGTGTTTTATAAAAACTGAAAACTCCACTGGTAAGCAAGGCCAGGAGCATGATACTTTCCCATCGTTGTTCTTCAGGTAGCAAGGGTGTCCTAAAAGAATTTCACTGGGAAGTCTGACCCCATCCAGCTTCTAGCTCTGACACTGCCCCCACACACACACACACACACACTTCTTTTAGTTCCCCAAACTCAAAGAACATTTCAAAGAAACATAATATCCGTCCCTCAAGGATGCTAGAACTGCTATTTTGGCATAATATAAACCAAAACAACAAAGAATTATTTAGAAAAGGGTTAGAAATATGGAATCCATGCCTTCAGACGTGTGTACACCTACATAGAGGCTATGTTAAGAAACAACAGCTGGACATGTCTATATTTTTGTTTAATAAAGGTATCTACAGTTGTGAAGCAATCATTTGTAACTCATCCTCATATATGGTTCCATTTATGTAAGACTTTGACTCACATTTTTTAAATGATAAAAATGTAGAAGTGAAGGACAAAGAGTGATTGCCAGGGATTAGCAACTGAGGAGGGTTGTGATTCGGGAGGCAGGTAGCTCTAATTACAAGAGGGCAATGCAGAGAGACCCTGTGATATTGGAAGTGCTCAGTCTCATAAATGTGCTAGACACACAAACCTGCCCATCCACAGGTGATAATACACATAAATATGTATGGATATACTCAGAAATGAGTAGCAGTAAAGCCAGGGAAATCTACATAAACTCAGTAGATTGGATCAATGTCAATATTCTGCTTATGATATTATATTACGGTTTTGAAAAATGTTACTAATGGAGAAAAGGGCACCCTGTACAAGGGACTTATCAATATTATTTCTTATATTTATATGCAAATCTATAATTATCTGAGTAAGTGTTAATTGTTTAAGAAATTCACTTATAAATTTTTTTTTCTTATCCCTAGAAACATCATAGTCCTCGGTGTCATGTAAATAAACTCATTTGTAGAATCAGGTAGAACTATGTACAAGCCTGGATCTGCCCCTCCATAACCACATAGCCTTTGATAAAGCTAATTAACCTCTCACTTCAGTGTCTTTTAAAACGAATCTATTACACTCTGTAAACTTCTGTGGAGTATTAAATAAGTCCCGGGAGTAAATAAATTCAATGGATTTTTTGGCTAAATGTAAGTCAAAGATCCCCAGCACCTGGAATGCACACCTACTAGCTTTCTTTTTCTTTCTTTCTTTTTCTTTTTCATTTTACTTATTTATTTAATTTGAGGAGAATTTCCCCTTTATTTTTTTAAAATCATTTTATTGGGGGCTCATACAATTCTTATCACAATCCATACATACATTCACTGTGTCAAGCACATTAGTACATTTGTTGACATCATCATTCTCAAAACATTTGCCTTCTCCTTGAACCCTTAGTATGTCTTCATTTCCCCTCCCTCCCCCAACCCCCTTTCCTCGTGAACCCTTGATAATTTATAAATTAGTACTTTGTCATGTCTTCCACTGCCCGACGTCTCCCTTCACCCACTTTTCTGCTGTCTGTCCCCCAGGGAGGAGGTTATATGTAGATCCTTGTGATCAGTTCCCCCTTTCTACCGCACCTCCCCTTCCCCTCCTGGTATCCCCACTCTCATTATTGGTCCCACCCACTAGCTTTCAAGACGACTACAAATTACGGCCCTGCCATGTGTGTCAGAAAAGAACTGTGCTCCACGGGTTTCCCATGGCTGACTTTGCAGTGACGACACAGAATGACATCATCGGCCCTAAACATCTCCTCTTCAGAAGCAGGTCTCCAGCCCCTCCTTCCCACGTGCCTCTGTACGGACTGCAGCCTCCAATTTGATGAGCACATTAAAAGCTCCTATGAGCCAGGGACTCCCTGACACTAGAGATGAAACAGCCCGCAGGCCCTAGGACAGGAAATAAGGAAGACCAGAGGGATGGAGTGGGTGTATCGCACGTGGCAATAACGGGGGAAGATGGAGAGCCGTCTACTGCTGGAAGTCCGGCCTGCACTAACACATGAGGATTTACACGTGAATGTATGCTGGCTGGGCGCCCACTGCCCCCCCCCCACTAATAATCTCCCTGGCACTACTCAGTCCACTCTAGTCCATCCACGTTTATTTATTTTTCTTTTCTTTTTAAAATCATTTTATTGGGGCTCATACAACTCCTATCATAATCCACACATGCATCCATCGTGTCAAGCACAATTGTACATCTGCCGCCATCATCATTCTCAAAGCACCCTTGGTATAAGCTCCTCATTTTCCCCCTCCCTCCCCCAACTCTCCTTCCTCATGAACCCTTGATAATTTATAAATTATTATTTTGTCATGTCTTGCACTGTCCGACATCTCCCTTCACCCGCTTTTCTGTTGTCCATCCCCCAGGGAGAGGGTTATATGTAGATCCTTGTGATCGGATACCCTTTGCTCCCCCACCTTCCCCTTCCCCTCCGGGTATTGCTGCTCTCATGATTGGTCCTGAGGGGTTCATCTGTCTTGGATTCCCTGTTTCTAGTTCTTCTCTGTACCGCTGTGCACATTCACTTTTAAAACACAGTGTGAGACCATTCTTCTTTTAAAGGTTGTGTGATCACTCTGTGATAGACATGATGTAGAAGATGAAATCCACAAGACTCAACCAGACACTTAAGCCTTGTGAGGTGCCCCGTACTCGGCTCCTACTTTCCCTATGATGTCCCAGGACCTCAATAGGCTGTGATGCCTTTCTGTACATCTTAGTCCATTCTTCAAGAACCAAATCGAACCCCTATCGCCCCTCATCACCCTCAGATACACCTTTCCGCATGCCATACTGGGCTCTTTCCTCTGTTCTCCACCAGGTCCGCATGTATCTCACTCAAATGTACTCAGATCTGTCATGGTATTTTTCCCTACCACAATGTGAGCTCCTGGAAGGCAGGGGTCATTTCCATCGTCGTTCTACTGCCGGTGTCAAGAACAGTTGCTGCATATAGTAAGTGTCCATTACATGTGGAAGAAAGCGAATGAACAATCCAACCCCCGGTGAATGCATCTCGTGGGGGTGCATGTATGTTAGTATTAAGTGCATCTCAAAGGTCAAAGGCCTTGAATACCTTTTTTGCACACCACTGTACATAAGCAAGATGGCATTCAAGTGAAGAAAAAGTTATGTTTCCAAAGCTGGGGGGGAGAGGGGGATGGCAATGTTTCACTCCCTGAAAGATGTTAGGAAAATTAGCAAATTAATTGTTTTTCCAGAATAATTGTCTCCTTACAGGCTAGCTTTGAAACCTAGACTTTGAAAAGACTATAAGCGCACGATAATATATAGTGGCAGAATTATATTCAAAGGATTTCTCCTTGTCAGTTCTTAAAAATTAAGAGGGACCTATATATGTCACATAAGTCAAAACCAAATGCAATTCTAGAGAGAGACAATGACCCTCTATAGGATTTATGAGGTTTTGTCCATTTTTATGGGAGCAGACAGCCTCATCTTTCTCCAGGGGAACAGCAGGTGGGTTTGAACCATAGACCTTATGATTGGCAGTCCAATGCTTACCAGACAGCGCCACCAGGGCATGTTATAGAGTAGGTACTAAATAAAGATTTGTTCAGTGAATACATTAATTAATCAACTAAAAACATAGACTGTGGCCAAAAAGGAAATTGCTTAGAAAAAAAAGGGGGAGAAGCTATGAGAAAGCTCGCTTTTGTTCCTCAGGCCTGACACTGGGAAATAAGACTGCAACATGCTTGACAAATGTGGAGAGAAGCTGGAAATGACCTATGACCAGATTCTAGTTGGCAAGTAGGTGGAAACTGAGGGCAAGAGTCTGTTTCAGGACACGGTGCGGGGAGTCGGTTAGATGGCACTGGGTCTGCCACAACCCCTGACCTGGCTACCTCGGACCCACAAAACTGACGCACGAGAAAGCAGGTGCCTTCTTTCCCACCTCCACCCAATATGGCAACTTCCCTGTCCACAGCCTCCATCCGGAACCACCCCACCTGCCGGCAGGAAGGAGGCTCTGCCAAATACTTGCTATGTGGTAGTGCAGTAGTTACGCATTGGGCTGGGCTCTGCATGGTCAGCAGTTTGAAACCGCCAGCAGCTCCTTAGGAGAAAGACTGGGCTCTCTACTCCTGTACACAGTTACGGTCTCGGGAACCCACTGGGGTGTCACTGTGAATCAGCACTGACTCGGTGGCAGTGAGTCCGGTTTAGCGTGGCAGGCCGTGCACCAAGCAGTTTGCCTGCTTTCTTTCCTTCAGGATGGCGGATTTCGTCCTCGGGCTCAGTACAGGAAAGGGCTGAAGGTTCCGGCTAAGGATTTCAATCGCTGTAACGTTGTGGGGACTATGATAATTATCACCAAAAATAAGGTACTTTTTTAACCAATGATTATTTGATTGTTAATTTAAATATGTTCATCAAAATACAGATGGGTGCCTAACAAGCACAGTACTGACCGCGTTCTTCAAGTCGTGCAAACATTCTCATCCTCGCTTTCTGACTCGTTCTCCCCATTCAGTGTCCCTTCTTATTGCGGCTGTCATCTGATCTCATGGAGACCGTTCTTGAAAAGAGCCCAGTGTTCACGGCGCACATTCGTGATGAGTTATAGTGCACTATTACCTGCTGTGAAGGACACTTCAGGAACATTTCTGACCCAAAATTTAAGGTATAAAGATTTTCTCAGGGCAATAGTTTTGCGGTTCACTCAATGGTTCTAGAAAGTCTGGATTCCATGACAACTTGAAATTAAATTCTACATTTTTCATCCTTTTGGTGATTGGGGGAAACGTACATTTTTAAAAACACTTGCTATACACCAGGCATTGTGCTTTCCAAAAATTATTGCATTCAATCCCCTGAGGTAAATATGATTGAGACCTTTACCTTCAACTGCAATTTGAAGGTGAGTCATTTGGCCAAGGTCACACAGCTCGTCCAAAATTTTAGCCACTCTAATATTCTCCTTTCAAATTAAGTCCATGCTTACCAAGGATTAATGTCAAGGTATGTTTTCTTAATTCTTATTTTAGATATGCCTTCTTGTAATCTCAAATTATATGGTTTATGTCATTTCTCCTACCTTGATGTGCCTTCTGAGCACAGATTAAAGCATTTTCCTAACGTACCCCCTGCAGATCATGTCTTTGTCTCTGTTTAGTAATCGCTCATGCAGACCTGACAATGTGCAAACCTCTGTTGTGAATGCCTAAAGAATATTAACTCACTTAATCCATGCAACAATCCAATGCAGTGTGTACGACACTTCTCATGGGCAGCTCTGAGGCACGGGGAGATTACGTGCTCCCAGCGTGCCGAAGGTCACAGCGTCATAACTTTCAACAGCAGTCTCTGGAGGGAGTCTGGTTCTCAAGTGTATGTGGTCAACCCCTTTACCTCACTTAGCTGATCTGACTGATCTGTTCCTAACTCTTTACGAACCTGAAGCAAGTCACGCCGAATGGACATTTGGCAATAGAGCAAGAGAATCCCAGAAGGGTATACAGACCCTTGGCCTTCATGAAATATTCCCTATGCCACCTTTTACAAATGCCCTCATTGATCAACATCAGTGTGATGTGTAATTTCTGCCACAGCACGTGGTCACATGTAGGCTTATAAGAGTTTTTGAATTCTTGAGGCAGAAAGGGCAATCTGAGGTTCAGGGGGTGGGCCATCCACCAGGCTCAGTCTGGACTCTCCACACGTGTCTCCACAGAAACACACACTGCGAGGTGGCGTGACCTTTCAGCTCTGCCAGCAAATAGCTGAAATCATAATTGCTAGATTGACACAGGCCAAGGATCCACTCTGTCAGAAGCCAGAGGAGTGCCTCCCTGACCACGCTCCTAATCAGAAAAACAACTTTCTGAGCACATGCCAAGATTACACGCACAGTGAAGAAGCTCCCCCGTTGAGCTTCCCTCCCTAAACTGTCTCTTTCCACAACACTACTTCATTTAGGAACTTCTCATTATACACTTACGATCAGATATTCTAAAGGATATTTTGATTGGTTGATTCATTCACTAACATTTTAGCCAATTTATAGTGAGGCTACTATGACTAGGCATATTCTAAATCAGCGGTTCTCAACCTGTGCATTGCGACCCCTCTGGGTGTCAAACTACCCTTTCACAGGAGTTGCCCAATTCATAACAGTAGCAAAATGACAGTGATGAAGTAGTAACAAAAATTATTTTATGGTTGGGGGGGGCACTACAACATGAGGAACTCTATTAAAGGGTTGTGGCATAGGAAGGCTGAGAACCACTGATCTAAATGCTAAGACAAGCCCGTGCTGGGAAACAGAGCAAATGAACCAAACGAAGCAAACCGTGTAGTGTGCTGTGACGGTGGTAAGGTGCTATTGACTTCGTTCTGATTCGTGCCACCATATAGACGCCAATCTGTGCCGTGCTCACTATCCTGGCTGTGTTTGAACCACTGCTCCAGTCACTGTCTCAGCTTCTTTTTGCTGACCCTCCACTTTACCAAGCACGATGCCCTTCCCTTGAGACTGTACATAGGGCAGCCTCGTGGCTCTTTCTTTTCGGGAGCAGTCTGCTGTCTTCTTCCAGGACAGCTTTGCTCATTCCTCTGGAAGTCCACCACCGAGTCAGTGATTTTCGATACCACCAAAAAGCATCAGCTCTTCTTCTGTCTTCCTTCTTTGTTGGCTAGCTTCCATAGACAAATGAGACCAATGGAAATGCCATGGCTTGGGTCAGGTGCACCTAGTCCTCCAAGGGACATCTTTGCTTGGAAACACTGTTAACAGATTTCCCCAATGCAGTACAGTACATCATTGGGTTTCTTGAATGTTTCTTCCGTGGATGCTACCCATGGATCCAAGCAAAATGAAACCCTTGACAATTTAAGGAAGTGCTAGTGTTATGGGGAGGGAGGGGTGATGTAAACAAGGGAGAACTTTAGGGAGTACTTTGGGGACTAGGTCTAGTCTTCGGGTGTTGCAAATGGCTATGTGCTGGACTACAAATCAAAACGCTGGCAGTTCAAATCCACCCACAGGCACCTCGAAAGAGAGTTGCCCTGAGTCAGAATTGACTAGACAGCAACTGAGTGGGTTTTGTTTTGGGGACTGGAGAGGCAGCGAAATTTTATACAGGTAGCTAAGGAACACATCCCCAAGTGACAGCTGAACAAAGATCTAAAGACGGTAAGGAAGCGAGTCTGGATAGTGACAGAACAACCCGTGCAAAGGCCCTGAGGCAGGAAAGACCTGCATATTCCTGAGACAGCATGAGGTCAGTGGCTGGGAACAGAGTGAGCTCAGAGGAGAGTGGGAGACAGAGTCCAAGAGGAAAAGGTCAAAGACGGGCAAGATACGCGCAGCCTTCGAGACAACTGTCAGAGAGAGCCGGAAAGCCTTTGGAGAGTTCTCAGTGAAAGGACGTCCTCAAGCTATTAGTCTTGTTTTTTAACTCTCTCCTGGAGCCTACTCAGTAGGTCTTTCAGGGGCTACTGCTTCATAGAGGTGCTGGCTTGCAGACAGTCAGGTGCTATCACCCCACAGCAGCCATGCCAGGTCCCCTCTGCTGGCACATGAAAACATGGACTGACACCCCTGTGAAGGCTTTCTCCCTACAGAGTGCTGGGCCTTCTGGTTGACTGCAGCCTCATGCAGGTGTTGAACAACAAGTAGGTGCTCAAAACTAAGGACAGCCTGCATTCATTTATTAATGTGATCTGTATTAATTCAAACTAGGTCTGAAATTCTTGACTCACAGGGTTGCGCCATCTGACCTCTTGATTATTTAAATTTACCCCGGGTTGGCAAACCTCAGTGTTGGAAAAGAGATGGTTAATATGTAGCTATCATGAGAAGAATATGGGATTGATTTGTTGTTTGTTTTTTAATCCAGATGATTCAAATATATATTCTAAGCAATAAAGCAATGTGTTTAAAGTGGTTTTCTGTCAGGGTTACTAGATTTAGGGAGCTCTGGAAGCATAGTGGGTTATGCTTTTGACCACTAACCTCAAGTTTAGCAGTTTGAAACCACCAGCCGCTCTGTGATACAAAGATAAGGCTTCCTATTCTCATAGAGATTTTCACTTTAGAAACCCACAAGGGCAGTTCTACCCTATCTGACAGGGTCACGATGAGCTGGAATCAATTGAGTGGCAGTAAATTTGGTTTGGCTTAATTTCAGAGAACAGGAGACATTAGGAAGACTGCAGATTCCATTGCTGTATCTCTTGTACTTGGGAGTGATTGTGTGCTTGTTGAACCTTGTATGTTGCTAAGGAAAGAATAAATGGCTGTCTGGCTCTGGTGATTTGCTCACCCTTAAAGGAGCAACACTCCTAAAAAGGATGGGACTCCTCCACTTAAAAACACCTGTCTTAACTCTGGTGGATAAAGAGAGAACGATTCTTACAAAAGGATCATCGGATGCAATATGTGTGCTGAGATCTTGATTGTAACAAATCAACAGAAATACTTAAGTAACAAAAAAAGCAAATTCACTACCACTAGGTCAATCCCAACTTATAGCCCTAGAGGGATAGGGCCCACCAGAGTTTCCTGGTGGCATAGTGGGTTACATATTGGGCTGCTAACCTCAAGGTCAGCAGTTTGAAACCACCAGCTGCTCTGCAGGAGAAAAATAAGGTTTTCTACTCCCACAACAATTTGCAGTCTTGGAAACCCACAAGGGCAGTTCTACTCTGTCCTAAAGGGTAACTCTGAATTAGAATCAACTCGATGGCAGTGGGTTTGGTAATAAATGGGTATGGAGCCCCCTCCCACGGCCGTGAAGCCAGTCCCAAGTCACAAGGATCCTGCGAGTCAGAGCAAAGCTGCTCTACACCGCTTTTAAAGCTACCATCTTCATGGAAGATTACCACCACTTTCTCCCTCAAAACAGGTGGTGGGTTTGAACCACTGACATTTCATTTAGCAATGGAAGAAAACCAATGCTTACTCCATTGTGCCTCCAACAACCCCCCACACCACCACTACCCCCCCAAAACCCCCACTGCCATTCGATGCAATCGATGCTTACTCCATTGAGTAAGTCAACATGGATTCATAGCAACACTATAGGGCAGGGAGAATGGCGCCTCCGGGTTTCCGAGACTGTGTCTCGTTATGGGAGTAGAAAGCCTCCTCTTTTTCCCTCAGATGGGCTGGTGGTTTTGAACTGTTGACCCTGCAGTGAGCAGCCCAAGGCATAAGCACTACACTATCAGGGCTTCTCAACTGAGCATGATCTATTAAAAATATATGATGTTATTTTTGTTAAGTATCAAAATAACATTGAAGTTATGTTTTGAAATGTCTTTATTTCTTAGAAATATACACCTAAGTATCGACTAGTGATTTGCTTTAAAATAAGCCAGAAAAAAGGGAAGTAAAACACAATTTGGTGACCGGAGGGTAATTGCTGAATAAAAATAATGGACACATATTTTAAATTTTACAAAATAAAATCATTTATAAATACTTTTTTAAATAGTTTTATTGGGGCTCTCACATCTCTTATCACAATCCATACATTCATCCAGTGTGTCAAGCACATTTGCACATATGCTGTCATCATCATTTTCTTTTCTTTTTTTTCCCCTTATTTATTTTTTTTTTAAACATTTTATTAGGGGCTCATACAACTGTTATCCCAATCCATACACACATCAATTGTGTAAAGCG
>NW_022111369.1:49250295-49260674 GCF_000313985.2 Echinops telfairi
AGAAGCACACCAGCCTGTGTGATCATGAGGTGTCAATGGGATCAGGTATCAAGCATCTAAGACCCAGAATAGAACCATGCCCAAGGTGAATGTGGGGGAGACCCAATGCCCACCTGTAGACAATCTAAATACTTTTAAACTCACATACAGGCTGCCCTTTCTTTTATACCCAATGCATTCAAGAAACATGGATCATAATAAAAGTCGTAGCATAAATGTTTTTGGCAACTTCAACAGTCCCTTATCAACAATTTCGTTCTACTTGGACCCACAATTAAGGCCTGTGGGAGCAGCAGTCAATAAATCAAACCATGTCCTACACTGGGGAAATCCACTACAAAAGAGCCCTCTGCAGGGTGTACAATGCAAAGCTGTCAGTTTTAGTGACACAAAGTTCACTGCCTTTCAGTCGATTCCAACTCACTACGACCCTTTCGGACAGGTGAGTACTGTCCCTGTGGGGTTTCCATGGCTGTTACTCTTTACAGGTGTGGACAGCCCCATCTTTCTCCCTGGGAGCTGCTGGTGGTTTCCAACCGCTGACCCTGGGGTTAGCGGCCCAATGCTTAACTAAAGCCACGGTATTTTCCATTACCTCATACTCCTAGCTAGCAAAAGCTAGACCAGGAATAAGAAAGACTGAAAAAAAGAATGGATGCCTTTAAATTATGATGCTAGCACTATGGAATTCCAGAGGAGGGAACAAATCACTTTCCAAGAAATAGACCCATAATGTGCCGTTGTAGTCCGGACAGTGAGACTTCCTCTGGATTACTGTGGACCTGTCAGCAGGAGAGACCAATCGCAAGAAAGGGAGATGATGCTCGATAAAAGAGGACCAACCCCACAGCACAGAGAGGACCATAGGGCCAGTCCCACTACAAGACATGACATCCCTGGCTGACCCATAGTGCTATGGGGGACAACACTGGAGATACAGTGTGGGAATTGCACCCAGTCTGACCCCACCACACGGAGGCGAAACAGGAAGGGCATGCAATAGAAGAGCAGGGGGAACAGAGCAACCAAGTCCCCAGGGAATACCAAAAATAGACTTTGAGGCCAGGGCGTGGCGCCCCATCAGACTCAACTGGAAAACACTCCTAAAGGTCAACAAACAGACCTTGAACTATTTACAGGCATTTCTCTCTTTTTTGGCATTGGTTTTTTTGTTGTTGTTTTGTTGCTGTGTTTTGCTCTGTCTTGTTGTTGTGCATGTTATTATCTCTGCATGCCTATCAAGATACGACAGGTGGGATAAACAAGCTGGGGGAGAAAAGAACTGGACCAACAGTTCCAGGGGGACATGGGAGAGGGGGAGGCAGGGGAACGGATGTGGATGTTAACAAACCCAGGGACAAGGGTAAAACAAGTGATCCAAATTTGATGGTGAGAAAGATGTAGGAGGCCTAGAAGGGCTTGATCAAGGGCAATGTAACCGAGAGGAATTACTGAAACCCAAATGAAGGCTGAACATGATAGTGGGATAAAAGGAAAGTAAAAGGAAATAGAGGAAAGAATTAGGAGGTAAAGGGCATTTATAGAGGTCTAAATGCAGGCATGTACATATGTAAATACATTTTTATATGACGATGGGGAAATAGATCTACGTGCCTATATTTATAGGTTTAATATTAAGGTAGCAGATGGACATTGGGCCTCCACTCAAGTACTCCCTCAATGCAGGAGCACTTTATTCTATTAAACTGGTATTCCATCATGCTCACCTTCCCAACACAATCACTAAAGACAAAGCAGGTACATAAGCAAATGTAGTGAAGAAGCTGATGGTGCCCAGCTATCAAAAGATATAGCGTCTGGAGTCTTAAAGGCTTGAAGATAAACAAGTGACCATGTAGCTGAGAAGCAACAAACCCCACATGGAAGAAGGACACCAGCCTGTGTGATCACAAGGTGTCGATAGGATCAGATATCAGGCATCAAAGGGTCTCAGGGAAAAGATGAGCCAGTCTAGGTGCAGTATAGTACCCATAAAACTTACAACTTTCCTCTAGTTCTTTAATGCTTGCTCCCATCTCCTCACCCCCCCTCCCCAACAACTATCATGATCTCAATCCTATCTTACAAATCTGGCTAGACCAGAGGATGTACACCGGTATAGATAAGAGCTGGAAACACAGGGAATCCAGGACAAATGATCCCTTCAGGTCCAGTGGTGAGAGTGGCAATACCAGGCGAGGAAGGGCAAGGTGGGGGAGAAAGGGGGAATCGATCACATAACCTCCTCCCTAGGGACAGACAACCAAAAAGTGGGTGAAGGGAGACATCCGACAGTGTAAGACATGAAAAAGTAATACTAATTTATAAATTATTAAGGGTTCGTGAGGGAAGGAGGGTGGGGGAGGGAAGGGGAAAAATCAGGAGCTGATACCAAGGGCTCAAGTAGAAAGAAAATGTCATGAGAATGATGATGGCAAAAATGTGCTTGACACAATGGATGCCTGCATGGATTGTGTTGAGTTGTATGAGCCCCCAATAAAATGATTTTTTTTTAAAAGAGTCAAAACACTAAATTCAAACACACTGATCACAATAAAGGCCGCACAGGCCCAGGCAATATGTTGTTACCTGTACGTAAGGGCCCCCGAGTAGAGTCAACGTGACAGCAACTAACAACCACAAAGACAGCTTCTTTTAAGATGACTCTCTTCACAAAGAAATAAAAACCCTAAATCCACACCCATTTTTTGATATCATAAGTTAATGCATATTTTAAGTTATTTCAACATCTTTTTATTTTTTCCTTTTCCTTCACACCTTAATACGCGAGCTCTCATCCAGACGACTTGAATCGACTTTAGCATGCTTAATGTGCTACATCTTGGGCCAAACAAAGCAAAGGTCATGCGTTGTCTATTTCTTAACATTAGCATCAGCATTCTTTTATGTCTCCTATTCGCTTCTTTAGAATTGCCTGGTCAATGGCAGCCGGAGAACAAATTGATGCCCATATAAAGGCAGTGATGTGACAAAACTAACCTGCAGCTGGTAGGCAGTGCCATCCTGAATTCAGAGCAGACGCTCTTCCACACTTGGTCTGGCCTACAACAGCACTGTCCGAATAGGGACGGTGGTGTATGAGGCTTCTTAGATACATCAAAGCGTAACTTGTATAAAAATTGGATCTTTGAAGGTTGGGGCTGCCTAAACATTCAGAGTTTTATACACAAGGCGATGGTCTTGTCCTGGAATCCCAAAGATTAAGACCATACACTCCCTCCTATGTTAGACACCGAAGGGGAACGTGAGAAGAGGGGAAGAAGGATGTTCCCAGTGGCACCATCGCGGACAGAGGAAACCCATCTTCCCCAAAGGTTAGGTTTCAAGGTCAACTGGTTAAAAAAATATATCTATAAATGTGACCAAATTACACAAATAAAAAAGCTAATATAATAAATCCTCCACATGAATTAGTATTTAAGTCCACTCCCAAGATCTAAGGAAGACTGTATTAGAGCTGGTGATGTTGGTAAGGGTTAAATTTGGCAGCTCACTGTGAGTCAGCAGTTACCATCAGCGCTCTGCAGGAGAAAGAGGTGCACTCATTCTGTACCGAAACCAGCCTGGAAAACTTCAGGAGGCACTTGGACTCGTGTCCGTCAAAACAAATCCTTGCCTAGTCCTGCACCATCCTTAATGGTTGTGGCCACTGTGTCCGCCCAGCTCATCGAAGCTCTTTCTCCTTTTCACTGACCCCTTACTTTACCAAGCACGGTCTGTTTTTCTCCAAGGACCAGTCCCTCCTAACAACATGTCTGAAGTTCACGAGATGAAGATTCACCCTCCTGGCTTCTAAGGGGCACTCTGGCTGGACTACCCCCAAGACAGATCTATTCGTTCTTCTGTAGGTCCATGATATAGTCAATATTCTTCACAAGGACCATCGTTCTGAGGCTTCACTTCCTCCATCTTCTTTACGTGCAAAAATACGTAGCAGCAGTTGAAAATCCTCTGACTTGGGTCAGAAGCCCTCCGTGTGCAGCAGATTTGCCCCACGCGATACATTGTTTCATTCGGTTCTTTTCTCTCCTCCCTGGTATTAAGATTCACATCATAGACCTGTGGATTGTTAGACTGAAAATTGATCCCAGTAGGAATGTTCCGTTCCCGTTTGAACAGTGACTAAAAGCCAAAGTTTAGAGGTTCCATCAATTTCTATGTGACCAGTGAGCCTGGACATTTTTATGACTTTGACTTTTCTCCCACTCTGTCCAGACCTTTGAATGTGATCTCTTTCAGAGTCATTTGCTGTGGTAGCTCTTTCAGAGCCATTTCAAGTCCTTCTTGTCTCGAGATCAGGGTAGTGAGGACTGATATTCACCTGGTCCGGGAGTCCATTGAACTACCTGTTTCCATGTATCTTCAATTCTCTTCACTCTTCTTTCCTCTAGACAGGGAGATATCCAAAATTGCTCCTCACATGGCTGTTCATGAGCTCAATCATCATTCACAAAGTAGGCAGGAGAACACTGTCTTTATGCCAACTATGTTATGCCAACTGACCTCCTGAGACTATCTATGGTCCTGAGCCATCAGTCCCCATGACTCAGTCCCTCGGGGTACTTGGTTACAGCTAAGAACCTTTTCGTAACTTTGACCCTTGTATGATCTACTGTATGTGGAAATGTCATCTGTCAAATCTATATGTATATAATCCCGGCCAGACACAGTCCCATTCTCCTTCCTACAGCTGCTTAGCTTGCATGACGACTTACTGTTTTCTTTCTTAACTACTGCTTCCATGGATATCAAGTGTAGATTCAAGTAAATGAAATTCTTGGCAACCTCAATATTTTCTGTTTATTGTGATGCTGCTGATTGGTCCTTGTTTTTAGGGCTAATGGGATCATTTTAGCTGTATCACATATGAAATAGACTTAACTGGGATCAAAACCATCATTTGTTATATGTTGTGTTGGGAAACACATTTTAAGTTTCAAACAACCAATTTTCAAATGTATCAGGCATTCCAAAAGTAATCTGCAAGCAGCATCTATTGCAGGAGTCCTCAAACTATGGTCCGCGGGTCACATGCGGCCCACCAAGGACATTTATCCAGCCCACTGGGTGTGTTTGCCCCATTTGCTTTTATACTTCAAATTAAGATATGTGCAGTGTACATAGGAATTTGTTCATAGTTTTTTTTAAAGCTATAGTCTGGCCCTCCAACGGGTCTGAGGGACAGTGAACTGGCCCCCTGTTTAAAAAGTTTGAGGACCCCTGATCTATTGGGTTAGAAAGAAAATAACTGAAATGAAAAGTACCAGATTTGCCACTACTGGGCAATCAGAGGAAAAATTAACACTCATAAATTCAGATAAGCCAACTCCAAGAATGCTTATCTCTAAGAAAGGATCCTGGTGGCAAAGTGATTACACACTGGGCTCTTAACCACAAGGTCAGCAGTTCAAAATCACAGCTGCTTTGTGGGAGAAAGACCAGGCTTTCTATTCCCATAAAGCGTTACCATCTCAGAAACGTCTAGCCTGCCCTACAGGGACACTATGAGTCGGAATCAACTCAAT
Source organism: Echinops telfairi (assembly GCF_000313985.2). Classification (NCBI taxonomy): domain Eukaryota; kingdom Metazoa; phylum Chordata; class Mammalia; order Afrosoricida; family Tenrecidae; genus Echinops; species Echinops telfairi. The sequence continues at coordinate 49,255,842 of NW_022111369.1, forward strand.
GACCGAGATTTTTATTCTCACCCCAAGAAAATACAACATCCACATATTGTCAAAGACAACTTTTTGCCTTTGCTTTTCCCTAACATCAACAGTAAACTATCTAAATACAAGCCAGCTAAAGCGCAAACATCCATCCACTCTTGCAGATCCGTTCACTGCATCAGGAGATTGGGGCTTGCTTGTGAACTATTACCAACTTGAAGCAATTTCACAAGTCACTCATTAAGAAGGAAAGTTATTTCTTCACTTAAGTATCAAGAGAAAAGTCCCTTGGCCAAGAAGAGTCTTAGAAGATGTTAAGATTACTTTCCCTCCGATCTCCATCTATTTAACTCCCAAGGTCCTCCCAGCTTCTTCATGGCAGCCAAGCTGAAAGGGAAGAAGACCCAAAACAGTGAGAGTCAGATGATCCCTCACACGTTCCAGCCTTGACAAAGGCTCAGGAGCCTGTCTTGGCAGTCTTTCTGCCTGTGCTCCCAGTTCTGTGAAACTAACTGTCAATTCCAGGAAATGGCGGCTAAGCCATTATTATACCAAATGGAAGTGATGGCCAGCTGAGAGCTGGTCATTATACTACATTCACAAACCATGTTTGTTACACCAGACCTTTAAAATGTGAAGAAATTATAAGCACGTCCGATTAAAACTATTCACTGTCTCCATACTATTTGCATATATCCAAATATTTGCTATATGCATACTGTTTTGCTTTTGATAATAGTCAAACCACTTACTGCTTCATTTCCCTATTAAATTTCAGGATTTTGTCGTTAGCACCAATGACCCATCATGCCTGGGAACATCTTCTTAGTCAGCCTCAGTAAGGATAGTGCACTTAAAGAAGAAACTCTGATGTCTAGGCAAATCTAAAGTGTTCTTTCGGGGCCAATTCGAATTCTTCCTGCTTAGCCCTACTTGCACATGTTTTTTACTTAGTTGAGATTTTTTTCATATAATGAATACCATCCAGGTTATGCCCCCTCTAAGCTACCATTTCCTCACTGACTATGTCTGTGAGAAGAAATGGTAGAGATGCTCAATATCAGCAGCCCAAAGAGGCCATGGGGCGACTGCGGGGCCGACTCTCACCTGCCCACGTACAAATTCATGTGCAAGTTGAAGAAGATCAAAACGAGTCCATCTGAGTCAAAATACACTTGTGAGTGGATCCCACCTGAATGTCAAGGGCCTCTCAAGAACAGACTTGCCTCATTGAACACTGCTGACAGAAAGCCTGCTCAAGACGGAAGAGCACACTCAGCAGACCTTCTACTGAGAGAACTGAAGGGGAAAGCAAGCCTGGAGATGCAGTCTTGAGAGGTCTGTGGACAAAATACTGAGCCATGCAGCAAGCATCAGGAAAAGATGGAAGGAATACACAGTCACTGCATCAACAAGAAGTGGAAGCCATTCCCTCATTCAAGAGGTAGTAGATGATCAAAAGCCAACGGAACTGAAGGGAGAAGTCCAAGCTGCCGTGAAGGCATTAGGACACAGCAAGGTCACAGGAATTGACAGAAGACCAATCAAAATGTTTCAACAAACTGATAAGCACTCATAAAGCTACGGCAAGAAATTTGAAATAGCTCCCTAGCCAACCAATTAGAAGAGATGTATATTTTGACCCATTCCAAAAGAAAGGTCACCCGACAGAATACGTAAATTATTAAACAATATCACATGCAAATAGAAGTTTTGCTGAAGGTATTTGAACAACATTTGCAACAGCACATCAACAGAGAGTTGTCAGAAATTCACGCTGAATTCCATAAAGGACGTGGAATAAGGTCCACCGCGGCTGACATTCAGGCGGATCTTGACTGAAAGCAAAGAATATCAGAAATATATTCACTTATGTTTTATTGACTATGCAAAGGCATTTGACTGTGTGGATCATAACAAACTATGCATCGTACTGAGAAGAACAGGAATTCCCACACTTAATTCTGTTCGTGCAAAACCTGTGGCAAAACCAAGAGGCAGTCCTTTGACCAAAACAAGGGAGTAGTGTGTAGTTCAATATCAGGAAAGGTGTGTGCCACGGTTGCATCCTTTCACCACTTAAACAATCTGAGAGAGTAATCTGGAATATGTAGAGAAAAATCAAGGCATTAAAATTGGAGGGAAGCGCCCCAGCAGACCCCCACCCAGCATGGGCAGCCAGAGCTCTAAGGCTCCCCAGGGCGATGTGAACGCCTAGGAGGCCGCAGCCGCTTCCCCAGCTAAGGCCAATGGCCAGAACGGCCACATGAAAAGCAATAGAGACTTGTCCCCCAAGGGTGAAGGGGAGTAGCCCTCCCCCCATGAACAGAACAGAGGAGGCTGCTGGGGCGACTGGCGATGCCATCGAGCCAGCACCCCCCACCCAGGGCACTGAGGCCAAGGAGGAGGCCCCCCACAAGGAGACCCCAAGAAGAAGAAGAAATTCTCTTTCAAGAAGCCTTTCAAATTGAGCAGCCTGCCCTTCAAGAGAAATCGCAAGGAGGGTGGGGGGGACTCCTCGGCCTCCTCCCCCACAGAGGAAGAGCAAGAGCAAGGGGAAACGGGTGCCTGCAGTGACAAGGGCACTGACCTGGAAGGGAAGGCTGCCACCCCTGAGAGCCAGGAGCCCCAAGCCAAGGGGGCAGAGGCTGGTGTTGCCTCTCAGGGAGGAGACACGGAAGAAGAGCCAGGGCCCCTGGCTGCTGAGCCGTCCACTCCCTCAGGGCCAGAGAGTGGCCCGACAGCGGCCAGCGAGCAGAATGAGTAGCTGGGTGGGGACAGGTGGGTGATCTCGAAGCTCCAAGAACTGTGCTGTCCTTGTGCGGTCACTGCCTGGACCTGGTGCCCCGGCTGCCTTCCTGTGCCCAGAAAGGAAGGGGCCGTTGTCCCCTCCCAGCCACGTCCCCTCTCCCTCCTGTGGATTCTCCCATCATCCACCTGGCCTTCCTCACAGGGCCAGTTGAAGATGGTCCCTTACAGTTCCCCAAGTTAGGTTAGTGATGTGAAATGCCCTCCCTCCTTCCCTGTCCCTATGCCTGCACAAGCAATTTCTGGTTTTCGCCCCTAATTCTTATCCAATAGGTTTTATCCTGCTCCCGGAGTCCCTGAGCCAGAAGTGGGGTCCATACACGCCAAAACCAGCCTTCCCCCAATTGAGTTTTTAGTCTCTTGTGCTGTGCCTAGTGGCCCCAGGGCTGGGGAGGACATTGTCCTGTCTAGGTTTTTATAAACAGCTTACTCAAGTTCAAACCTCTCAGCTTGTGAATCCACTTGTTTCTGTCTCTTTTTTGACTTGGTGAGCAAGCATTAGGCTTTGGGGTGGGAGAGATGTAATGTGAAAACAACTCCTTTCCTCTTTGTTCCCTGCCTCCTCCCTCTTGTTGTAAATAACTTGTAATGGCCAACCCCCCCAAAAAAAATTGGAGGGAAGCTTATGAACAACCTGCATACGCAGGGGACATAAATTTGCTAGCTCACAGTCAGGAGGACTTGAAACGCTTACGGATGAAAATTCAGGACTACAGCCTTCCGTACGGGTTGCAATTGATGGACCACTAGCTGGACCACTAGGTAATATCATGATCAATGGGAAAAGATTAAAGTTACCAAGGATTTCATCTTGCCTGTGTCCACAATCAATTCAATTCTCATGGAAGCAGCAGTCAAGAGATCAAACAATACACTGCATTCTATAAATCTGCTGCAAAGGGCCTCTTTAAATGCCCAAGAACCAGGATGTCACTTTGAGGACTAAAGCGCGCCTGACACAAGCCATGACATTTCAGATCTCCTCACTTCAGATCTCCTCGTCTGAAGTTGAACAATGAATAAGGAAAACCAGCGAAGAACCCATGGATGTGAACCCGGGCCTGGAAAACACTACTGAAAGTCCCGTGAATTTCCAGAAGAACAAACAAGTCTGTCTTAGAAGTGCAGTCAGAATGCTCCCTAGAAACAAGGATACTCAGACTCACACACTTTGGACACCTTCTCAGGAGAGACCAGCCCCTGGAGAAGGACTTCGAGTTTGGCCAAGTAGAAGAGCATCAGGAGACAGAATACCACAGGGGTCTCAACAGTGGGCCCAAACATAACGACGGCTGGGAGCATAGCACAGGACCAAGCAGAGGTTGGAAACAAGTCGACAGCACTTAGCAACAACAATACTGTTCATCTGTTGAGAAGCTATAATGAGAGAATATGCACCCAAACATCTGCGTGGTGGGCACTGGTCAGACAGCAGGCATAAAGGCATGCAGCTTTCATCATTAGTATTTTCCAGAGGCCTGGATTGTTCCAATGCCAGCCACTGGTGGAGAGGGCATTCAAACCCAGCTCTCTCTGACGGCAGCACCCTGAGGGCACCGGCCTTTGCTCCATGGAATAGGGAGGGAAGGTAGTGGTTCCGGGATCTTTTTGAAGGTTATTAATTCTGGACTGGGATCCAGGGATGAAAGGCAAGAGACGTTTCTTTTATCAAGCTTTATGTAAACTACAAGGGCATCAAAGAAAGAAATTGTCTCTTATAACGCCAATAAAGCCACACGCACTGCCAATGAGTCGTCAAGGCAGTACTGCCCTATGGTTTCCCGAGGCTGTCACTCATTATGGAAGTGAAAAGGCTCCTCTTTCTCTTCTCAACTTGTTGAAAACACTCGGAGGGCTGACTGGGAACCAGGCTGTGGAAACAAGCCAGAAGAGCAATCCTCAAAGGTTGTTACCCTAGGAAACAGACCTGCAGGTACAGCGGCAAGGGAGCAAATGATCAAACATGGCTCTTCTAGCCATCCTCTCTGTCACTCCCACCAGAGGACTTGTTCCTGATAGGTCCGTAGAAAAGAAGGCGGGGGG
>NW_022111369.1:49260774-49266571 GCF_000313985.2 Echinops telfairi
GGGGAGCCAGTGACAGGATTCCCGTTAAGAGAGCTTATTGACGGGATTCATTGTGAGTGCTCTCCTGCTGCACACTTAATGAACCACCTCAGAAGGAGAGGTGAATTTCGCTACCAGCAAGAGCCATGAGTGGACCCTGTCCTCTGAACCAGATGATGCTGCGCAGTTAACCTCCTGGATCCAGAAAGACAGCTGACACACCAGAGGAAGGACAGAGGAGCAGCAGCAGCATAACCGAGAGCCAGAGCACCAGCCAGAGGGTGGACTGCCCAGCCCAAGGAGGAAGTAATGCTGAGTTCTTTGGGGCAGGAAGCCTGCTTGTGGAGTAGGGTGCCCTGCGGCACTTAATTTGGTGAGCTGGGTTTGGTGACCCTCAGAGCTGGAGCTGAGTGCCTGCAGGCTGAGGCTTATTGGAGTGGGGTGCCTCTGGCATTGAATTCAGGGAACGGGATTCCCTGACTCACACAGGTAGAGCTGCGTGCCTGTGGGTTGAAGCTTACACTGAATAGCTGGCCTCTGGGCGTGTTAGCAGTCCTAAAAGAACTTTGTAGCATGTCCCAAATAAGCAAATCTGTCCTAAGCATGAATAAATAAAATTAGAAGTGATTCAGGGATGGAGTCAAAAGAACACCAGGGAAAATGTGTCCCCAGTTTTTCACAACCATTTCTTTGGTTGTGGGTAGATGTGATAGACTCTGTTCCATTTCATAACAAACTAGAGACGCTCTTGAGAAGAATCAGAATTCCAGAACACTTCACTTCGCTCCCGAGGAACCTACGCATGCATTGAGAGGTGGTGTGGGAACAGAACAAGAGCATGCTGCCTGTTTCAAAATCAAGAATAATGTGCATCACGACTGTATCCTCTCACCCTACTTATCAATCTTTAGGCAGAGCAAATAACCGGAGACACTGCATTATAGGAAAACTAAGGCAGGAGGATTGGAGGAAGGCTTATTAATAATCTGCGATATGCAGATGACACAATCTGCTTGCTAAAAGGGAGGAGGAGTTGAAACACTGGCCGATGAAGATCAAGGACTGCAGCCTTCCGTGGAGATGACAACTACAAATGTCAACGAAACCAAAATCCTCACACCTGGATCACAGGTCACATTATGATAACGAGAGAAAAACTTAAAGTGGTCCAAGGATTTTATCTCGCTTATATCGAAAATCACTGTTCGTGGAAACAGCAGTCAAGATGATCAAAGGACACCTTGCATGGGGTACATCTGCTGCACAAGACCTCTTTAAAGTGCTGAAAAGCAAGATGGTGCTGTGAGAACGAAGTGTGCCTGACCCACACCATGGTATGCGCCCATGTCTCCTAGACGTGGGAAAGTGGGACATTGAGTTGGGAGGTCGAAAGAAACTCAATGTGTCTGAGTTATGGTGCTAGCAAAGAATATTGAAAGTACCAGGGACTGCCAAAAAGAACTGCCCCTCTGGGTTTCCAAGACTAACTCTTCATGGGAGTAGAAACCCTCCTCTTCCTCCGAGAGCACAGCTGGGGTCTGCAAGATGATGACCAAGCTGATGACTGTGCCCACCATGAGGAGCATTACTCTCAAGGTGCCCTAACAGCTTCTCCACACAGGTATTAATTCTCCCAGCATACCTAATAACTTATGTCACATCCAACGTAAAGATAACTCTGACAAAAGGGGACTCTGGGCATATGAGAAAGCCATAAGCAGAACCCAGTTCTTCTACGAAGTTTACTTCCCTGGAGCCAGGTGCTGCTGTGGCCACTGTGCATCCTGCTGGTTCTTAGCCCGGGGACAGAGAGTAAGTGAGAGGTGGCTAAGATAGCCAGGCTCACCAGAGTCCCGGCCACTTACCTCCACCGCTCAAGGTCTAAGACCCGTGGTTCTCAACCTTCCTACGGCCATGACCCTTTCATACCACTCCTCATGTGGTGGTGACCCCCAACCATAACATTATTTTTGTTGCTACTTCATCACTGTCATTTTGCTACTGTGATGAATCAGGGGATCCCTGTGAAAGGGTCGTTCAACCCTCAAAGAGATCACGACCCACAGGTTGAGAACCGCTGGGTTGTGAACTCTAGACTATTGAGAGCAACCAACTATACAAATATTTTTTTCTGAGTATTCTATGATGTAAAAAGACCCAGGATCATGCTTGACACAATGGATGGATGGATGAATGGATGGATGGATTGTGATAAGAGTTGTACGAGGCCCCAATAAAATGATTTTTTTTAAAGACTCAGAATCATGAACAAATAAATTTTTAATTTTACCAACCTTTTTTTTTATTTTAATAAATCATTTTATTGTAGGCTCATACAGCTCTTGTAACAATCCATACATCAATTGTATCAAGCACATTTGTATATATGTTGCCATCATCATTTCCAAAACATTCTTTCTACTTGAGCCCTTGGTTTCAGCTCCTCTTTACCCTCCCTCCTCTACTCTCCCACCCTCATGAACCCTTGATAATTAATAAATTACTTTTATTTTCATATTTTACACCGTCCACTGTCCCTTCACCCACATTTCTGTTATTTGTCCCACTTTGGGGGAGAGGTCATTACGACAATCAATGGGATCAGTTCCCCCCTTTCTACTCCCTTCTCCTCCCAGCTCCCCACTAACCTCATTTATCAAATTTTTTTACCAGGAAATGTTAACAGCTTAGGAAATCCCCAATGTTCCTGAAGTGGTTTCAATAACCATCCCCCTGAATCCTCTTCGGTACCCATGGGGACTTAATTTTTCTAACAGCTGTTGCCCACTGTCACTCCAGACTGCGGATGACACGCTTTCATAAGCACTATGTACAGGGCAGTGCAAACTTCATCAGGAGCCCGCTGCCGGTGGCATTTCCATACCTGAAGGTACAGGCCAAAGGCGATGTTCCCACACAGTTCAGTTCTCCACACCGTCCAGTTACAAACCTCTCGTGTCTCCGGTGGCAGGAAAACCATCTCAAGGAAAAGGAGAAGGGCCCATTTGTGTGAATAGTCACCAAAGTGTGGCAAGGGAGCAGCCAGGGTTACGGCAAAGAAGAAGACAATTCCCTTCTCACTATTTCTTCCTCCCTTGTAATTATTAGTACACAGTATGGTGCACGCTCTTAAGAATCAACAGAGAAATACACTGTTTATTAAGAACAGGCTTTGTATAGCAAAATGACCGCAGTATAATGGGCCTGTGGGATGCTAGGCAGGAAACAGAAATCTCCTGGCATCTGTCCTCAAAACAGAAAGATGCTTCCCTCTGTCTGTTTCCTACTCGCTGTGCCCTGTTAGCAGCAGCATGCACAGGCCGAGACTGAAGGAGACAAACAAAAGAAAACCCGACAGTGTGACGACCAGTAACGTAAGGACACCAAGCAGTAGCTGTTGAACCAATTCTGACTCGGGGTGAGACCATGGCGTCTGAAGAGATTTAACTGGGGTCTACAGGGTTTCATGGTCCTTTTTCAAAAGTCGATCAAGCACACCTTTCTTCTGAGGTGCTCCTAGATGATATGGATGGCCGTGCTTTTGACAGCACCTAGCACTTCAGCATCTGCCTGATCCAGGCAGCCAATGAAAATAAAGGAAGGTACAGACACGTCATCTGGCACTCAGCGACAGAGTGCACGTAGGACAATAGAGGATTGAGACGTCATTAATCCCGAGCCTTCTCTCATTTTCAGAACTCTTTCCTCAGCCTTTACTCTCTCTGGCTTCATGGAAACTGCCTCCTCCCAGTCCGTACCACGTGATCGGCCCACCCAAGACTGCCGCCAGTATGGAGATGAGGAGCCAATAACAGTGCACACAAGAAAAGAGAAAATGTTCTAAAACTGATTGTGGTGATGATTGTCCAACACTTCTTGATATGATAGAACTATTGGGTTGTATGATATTTGGATCATGTCCCAATAAAACTGTTTATTTAAAAAATAAAAGGAAGAAAGAAAGCAAGCTCCATTTTCCCCCCAAAAGAGCAGCTGGTGATTTCCAATTGCTGGCCCTGCAGCCAGCAGCTCAGTGCATAAGCACGAGGCCAAAAAAGACTGCAGGTGAGTGGAAGCATCTGAATGTTGGTGTTGGCAAGATTGTTCAAAGTAACATGGACTTCCAGGAAGAACAATAACCACCACAGCAAACTCTGTCTTAAAAGAAGTGCAGCGAGAATGCTCCTGAGACGTGAGGCTGGTGGAACTTCACTTCACACACTTTAGATATGCCGTCCAGAGACACCAGTCCTGGCAAAGGGCCATGATGCTTGATAAAACAGAAGTCAGTTGTTGTTGTTGTTGTTGTTGTTGTTGTTGTTGCTGTTGTTGTTGTTAGGTGCCGTCCAGCTGGTTCTGACTCTCAGCAAACCTATGTACAACTGAACGGAAACCCTGCTGGTGCCTGCACCTCCCGCACAATGGTCCTTAGGTTTGAGTCCATGGCTGTAGCCACTGCGTGAATCCTTCTCATCAAATGCCTTCCTCTTCCACTAGCGTGACTTGTCTCTCTCAGCAACATGACCCCAGTACATGAGACAAAGTCTCGCCGTCCTTTCATCTCAGGGGCATCTGGTTGTCTATCTTCCAAGACAGATGTGTTTGTTCTTGAGGGGTACTTTCAATATTCTTTGAACCATAATTCAAATGCATCGATTTGTTCTTCAGTCTTCCTTATTCCATATCTAACCTTCACATGCATAGGAGGCAATTGAAAATACCAGGGCTTGGATTAGAGGGACCTTAGTCTTCAAGTCACATACGGCTTTTCAACACCTTCAGGAGGGCTTTTCGACAACACCTTCAGGAGGGCTTGTGCAGCCGACACACACACCCAATGCAAGGCGGCACTTGATCTCCTGACTGCTGCTTCCAGGAGCACTGATTGTGGATCCAAGCAAGATGAAACCCTAGAAAACTTCAGTCTTTTCTCAGTGTATCATGATGCTGCCTACCGGTCCAGTTGTGGGGATTTTGCTCGAAATCCTACTGAAGGACGCAATTCTTGACCTGCATCAGCAAGTGCTTCAAGTCTTCTTCACTTACAGTACACAAGGTGACGTCATCTGCATCACAGGTTGTTAATGAGCCTTCCTCCAAGTCACCTTCCTGATGCTATGTTCTTCTTCATATAATCCAGCTTCTCTGATTATTTGCTCATCATACAATCTGAGTAAGTTTAGTAAGAGGACACAAACCTGGTGCACATCTTTCCTGATTTTGCTCTTTAGAGGCAAGGATGGTGAGCCTCCATCTCACATATTTTGGACATGTTATCAGGAAAGCCAGTCCCTGCAGAAGGCTGTCAGGAGGTTTTCAGTATCGGAAGATGTTTCACTGTTATCCGTAGGATTTCAGTGGCTAATTCTTCAGTCATTCTTTCTTCCTTGTCTGCAAGCTCTGCTGAACCCTATTCACTTTGGTTGAGCCTGCGAGTGTTTGAAATACCAGTGGCATAGCTTCCGGCACTGTGGCAACACAGAATGCACTCCAGTAAGACAAACTGACCAACAAGGGGTGGTTTGGAAAGATACCTTCATCTTTATTATTACAGTTTTGTATTTCCAGTTCAGTTCATTTGAGCAACTTTATTACATACCTACTGCATCGGTACATTGCCAGATACTGTGGACATGAAAGACAAAGTGCAGTCACTGCCTTGAAGAGATGACAGCGAGTGAGGAAAGCAGACGTGTAAAGGTGCTTGTGTCTAGCTGTAACCAGATGAACTACAACTGGCCGTCATCTACTAGAGCTTGTTTGTTTGGAGACGAAGGTCCGTCTGCAACTACAACAGTCCCAGGAACAAGAACATGTT
>NW_022111369.1:49266671-49275639 GCF_000313985.2 Echinops telfairi
AGAAATGCCCTTAAAATTACTAGTAGTTAGTCCTCTTTTTTCTATACAGTGACCATAAAAGTTAACTTGTTCAGAGGTAACAATGTTTTAAACATGCCTGGTAACAGTTGCTTGCACTCTAAAAATGTATTGAAACCATTTAAGCTATGACTTTTCTTGACTCCATAAAAGCTGCAAATTTAAAATTCAAGATCAGATGTCTTTTTAAGAGTCAAAAGGAAAACAGAAGGCCGAGCCATACCCTCGCTTTGATCTAGAAAACTACAAGTTCCATGTTTGCAGCATCTGCCTGCCCAGAGGAAGGCATCCAGGGCTCTTCCGAAACACAAGCACCTAGATGGCTCAGGTCAGGCCCACGTGGGCTTCACATGTAAAGAGCACCAGAAAGGTGTGCCACCACATCTAACAAGCTCACCCTCCACTGCCAATTCCACTGCCCATTCCAACCCATAGCGACCCCATAGGGCGGAGTAGAACTGCCCCTTGGGGCTTCGGAGACCTGCAGTGTCCACGGGAACAGACAGTCTCATCTGACCCTGCGCAGAGAGGCTCGGGTTTCTGCCTGCCTCAATAAGGTGACAGAGAAAAGGAAATGGAGATTAAGAAGATCACACTTATAAGAAATGCATCGCTGTTCAATTCTGAGGTTTCCATGACTGAATACTATAACAAGACTGGGCATAGACCACAGAAAGCACTGGAACAATCCCTTCCAAATATATACAAACACACACACACACACACACACACAACTTTTTTATGTCCCCTGGTGTCTGTGTCTGTGCATCCAATAAAATAATTAAAATAATAAAATGAAACACTAACACTTTCTGAAAATTGTAATTAAGTTCATTAAAAAATAAATAATTTGCATGGAGTGGAGACCCAATGCCCATCTGTAGACAATTGGACATCCCCTCACAGAGGTGTCACAGGGAAGAGATGAGCCAGTCAGGGCACGGTATAGCACCAATGAAACACAACTTTCCTTCCCCCCACTATCATGCTTCCTTCCCCCCACTATCATGACCTCAATTCTACCTTACAGATCGGATTAGACCAGAGTATGCACACTGCTACAGATAAGAGCCCGCCACACAGGGAATCCAGGATAGCTAAACCCCTCAGGGTCAACAAGGAGAGTAGAGGTACCAGGAGGATTAGGAGAGGGTGCAAGGAGAAAGGGGGAATCAATCATAAAGATCAAACTAGAAACCCCTTCCACCGGGATGAATAATGGAAAAGTGGGTGAGGAGCAATGGAGGACGATATAAGCTATGGAAAAAATAATCTATAACTTATCAAGGGTTCATGAGGGAGCGGGAAAAAATGGGGAGCTGATAGCAGGGACTCAAGTGGGAAGAAAATGCTTTGAAAATGATGATGGCGGCATGTGTGCAAATGTGCTTGACACACTGGAGGAATGTATGGGTTATGATAAGACATGTAAGAGCCCCAATAAAAGTATTTTTTAAAGTAAGAAAGAATTAAGAAGATAACAAACAGGGAAAATAAATAAATAAATGGTTTCCCTGTTTTCAGGTTGCCATCATTTTTCAGTCAACATCTAATTACGTAAAACAGACTATTTCCATTTTACATAATTAACCATCAGAGGAAACTGTAAAACCTTTTCCCACAATACCTCAAATTCACAAAGCATGTCTGAAAATCATACATTCAGCAAGTTAAGTTCTGTATCACATGGGACCCCAGAGAAACTGTCTAACAGACTAAGATGCTTGTAACCTATTTAAGAGGCCAGGATAAAATTATAATATACAAAATGTGCTTACACAGAGCACACTAGTGGCCATATTTTATTTTGGCATAGTGGTTTCAAGTGGACTACGATCCACAAGGTGGGCAGTGAAACTAGCAACCGCCCTCAGGAGAAAGACGGGGCTTTCTCCTCCAGGAGACAATCAGGCTCAGAAACTCACAGGCACAGGTCGACCCTGCCCTGTGGGCTTGCGATGAGTCAGCATCAACTTGATGGCAGTGAGCTTAGTTTTGGGCTTTTTAAAATATGATCCAAAGAGTATATTCAAAAAGAAAGCATCAACTACTTCAGCATTGTTGAATCTCATTTCCCTCTATGATCTTGAACCTGTTTTTAAAGAATCCTTGTAGCATTCTGCTTTCTAAAAATGCCTTACCATGATAGGGTGTTAGAAATCAGGGTGGGTATGCGATGCCTTTTCTTCCTTTCAAGATTCTAATACATTGCTCAGAAACAATGCCTAACCTCACTGCCACTGAATTGATTCTAACTCACAGCTATGCTATCTGGAGATTTTGAGACTCTAAATAGTTACAGGGGCAGAGAGTCTCCTCTTTCTTCCCAAGAGGGGCTAGTAGGTCTAACTATCAACCTTTGGATTAGCAGCCCAAAAGCCTAACCCCCCAGAGCCACAATGGCTCCTTCAAACACTATTAGTGACTATTTTTTTAAAAAGGCCACTATCGCTATTAACAGCAAAACATTGCATATTACATCCAATAGCACAATTAATGGAGGGAGTCCTTTTGATTTGCATATTTTATTGAGCATTGAAAAACAGCTATGTATCAATATCATACAAGAGAGTAAAATGAGGTTGTCTAGTCTGATAAATATTTAGTCTTGGGAAATCCTACCCAGAGTCACCATGAGTCAAAATCAACTCTATGCAGTGGGTGGGTCTATAGCCCATCAAGTAACGCATTCCACATTTATTCTGATATAAACAAAATAACCTCACACGCAGGACACGTCTGAATGGGCTTTGTGAAAAGGACTGTCGCTACATAGGGAGCACAGAGCAACTCTAACGACGGGAAGGCTTCTGGTGCTACTCAGTCTTTTCTCAGACCCGATGGATTGCTAATGGACTTCAAGCCTGGAAACTCAAGAAAACCTCATGAGAAAAATTCACCTCATGTCCCATCTCTGGCTGTGGCACAGGGACCAACAGGATTCAACTGAAGATCATTTCAGTACCATCTGGGATCCCACGAGATGGTACAGTTTGGGAAATGGATTCAAGTCTCCTAGCACCCAAATTATTTTTCACACAAACGCAAACAGGAAGGTGGTTTAAAATTAAAGAGTCCGGATGATATAATAATGAAAATAAAGGTCATGATAAATCATTGCATGATTTTAAGATTTTACTACATCAACAAAAATCAAAAGACCAAGTTTGCTTCCAGAGTGTACAGCACAGTAATAATATGTGATGATACATTTTTACATGAACCTTTTCTCAAGTCTGAGATATGACTAGCCAATATCTACAATAATAAAACCCGCCCACAGCCATCAAGTTGATTCGGACTCATAGCAACCCTATAAGACAGAGTAGAGCGATCCCTTTGGGTTTCCAAGGCTGCAAATCGTTACAGAAACAGAAAGCCCTCAGAGGGACTAAGAGTCGAACTGCTGACTTTGTGGTTAGCACCCCAATGCACAATGCGCTATGCCACCAGGCTCCATCTGGAATTCTAGCCTTATTGTTTTAATTTCCCAAAGAAGAGGAACCTTGGAAAAAATTCTGAATTTCAAATGTATTTGTAAAAATAAATGTAAATGTAAGAATAAACTGAGCTCAAGTATTCTATGTCAATTTTTTCAACATCTTACATAAGTACAACGTTCTTTGGAGGACTGCAAAGTATTTCATGGAGGAGATTTGGGAGCAACGGATTTCATATGGCTGCTTCAAGTCCAAGCTTCCTTTACCATGCAGAAAGGGTCAGCAGAGTTTCCTCCCTGCCCTAATGATTTGGCTGCAGAATTTTAAACTGCTTTGGGGTCAGTATGGTGACCTTTGTTTCATGTCCTTCATGAACAAAAGAAAAAAGTTCAAGACCCACCACGTCATGGGAACCGTTGACTGTGCAAGAGAATGGGTATTTACATTTGTAGGTGTACTTTACTTTAAGGAATTAGAAGCACGTTCTATAAAGTTATCTTCACACTGGTTACAGATTTTTTTTTTAATTTTTATAGTTCTGAGTTGATAAACTCAGAAATGTTCTATTCAGGAACCATGCGTCTAGACATAGTAAATCAAATGAAACATCTCCATGAGACATCAGACTCTTGTAAATAATATAAACAGTCAATTCTCATTTACTCAAGGGATCATTACAGTGTCTGCAAGACCTAATTTCTTCTTCCTGCCCTTTCAGCCTCCAGTATCTTACTGGCAGGCGTCCTTCCGAAATAACCTGCTACTCACGGCAACAAGTGAACCTTTCCTAGGACATGTTTTGTTCTAAACATGTACACGAGATTTTTATTTTCTATAACTCCTCGGTGAAATCACACTCTTCTTGTGTCTATTTTACACACGAGGGGACCAGGGACGGAAAAGGACCTGACCGTGGCCAGTCTGAGGTGGCAAAGCAGCGACATGATCATCAAGGCTGATGCCAGAACCTGAATACTCAACCAGTTTGTGATTTTGCCTCCGGGAGGTAACTGTCCTGGGGAGTCCTGGTGGGGACGTGCAATGCACACCAGGCTGCTAACCACAACGCCAGCATTTCAAAACCACCAGCTGCTCAGTGGGAGAAAGATGAGGCTTTCTACTCCTATAAAAGTTACACTTTAAGAGGTAATTCCACTCGCCCTGGAGGGTCCCTAGGAGTCAGATGTGTAAGAACTGACACACGAGGGCAATGAGTTCCGTTTGGGTTTCTGGAGATAACCATCATGAGAGAAATGAAATCCAACCTAATTAATACGTCACTGGTGAGAACCCTCTCTTCTTTCTCGCTCTGTGTTTTGTGTGTTTCTCTTTTCTTCTCTCCTTTTAAATAGTCAAATGAATGTACGAGGGGAAGGAGGGACATACAACATGTAAGAGGCAAGGATCGTGGACAGTGGGGGCAACATTTGGGAATGGAGATGGCTGAACATGATAAACATACTTAAGGTCAATGAACTATACATGCAAAGACCACTCGAATGGCAAATGTTTTGCTCCCTGTATATTCAACCACCCAGTTCAAAAACAAAAACATGTGAATCACATGGCTAAAACTGTTCCTACTAATAGTCCTAAGAGGTGATGGATTACCTGTAGCTCTTAACCCATTTGTTTAATCCTAGGCCCTCAGCTAACTGAGTTGTTGGCTCTAATCTTTATTGCTTATCTTATATACATTTGTCAAATATAAAATATATTGATCAAAATCTGTACTGTCCTAAACAGTACTGAACCCCACTTTGCAATGCCATCGTATTCCTTGGCAATAACCTGTTTTTCTGAAGTCAAGCAAAATCCTCTAAACTGTAGAAAACTTCCTAGATAAGTATGCATAATAGTCTGGCAGTATAAACGATTGATTCTTGACCTTTTGGGAACTAATGACCTGAGTCCTAATCTGGTAGTCCTCACTTATCTGTCAGTTTGTCGCACACGTCTCTGATTTCTCAGACTGCATCTCCTCAATGTAACATGAAGAATCTAAGGCTGCTCCCTCTGTCTCTAAAGTGTTCATCAGCCGCCAGGAAACCCAGCCCCACTGGAAATAACGATCACCACATGCTCTCGGTTTCTCCTGAATTTTTCAAGCTGCAAAGGGATTAATGGCTCTCAAAGAAAGGTCCTGACTCTCTTCGACTTCCAAGGTTGAAAACCTGAGGGAGGGACGGCCTTCCAGTCTGCCACAGTGACTTCATCCGCATCTCTCCAGAGAGCTAATCAGGAGACACCCTGACGCTGGCAACACAAACAAGCCAGAGATGAGTCGGCCTCATGTGGGTGCTGTCTGGTAGGAGCCAGCCACCACCATCTCACACGTTCTGACCTATCCACCTTCAGGTCCCCTGCCATGCCTCATCGGCCCTGTGGCCTGCCTTTTCTCAAACGTCTTATGGATTCTTTAACTCCAGTGTTCAATTTGCCACCTTATTCTATACTGATTTGTTCTAATCTAGTCTGGTTCTTTCCTGTTCTCATTCATTGGTTAATATGTTTCCCTTTATATATGGCACATAGCTCAGCTGTTTATAATACAATAATAGGTACATACATGATCTGTATTCATTATTCCTCAGATTTCAAAAGTAAGCCTCTCCCACCCACACCCCCCAAAATAAGTTACTATTGAGTCAAACAAAGATGACTCACTGTGACCTGCAGGTGTTTCAGAGCAGAACTGCAGCCACCAGCTTTTCAGGGACCCTCACCTTCCAGAAGGAGATTGTCAGACCTGGTTTCTGTCGGAGGTGTCTGAATGGATTCAAGCTACCAACCTTCGAGGTTGTCACCTGACACTTCACCATCTGCACTACCAGAGAATCCTAAAACTAAGCTACAACTAGAAGAAGAAAAAAAAACATTGTTCAACTCTTGTAAAAGCAGTGGGTTGTTTTGTTTGTTTGTTGCCTTTGAAATATGTTCCTCGGAGTTCAATGAGGTTTCTTAGTTCTTGAAGTTTGCTAGGTAAGAAAAGACTATACTAATTGTACAGATGAAACTTTATAATACGTACTATTGCATTTTCTTTTTAAAAAGTTTTTAACTAGCATTGCCAAGTGATGAGCAGGCAGAAGTAGGTGGAGAAGTGAAATCTATACAGAAACAAAGAGAATAAGAAGGTTTTAAGCATGCTACATCTTTGGCTCCTTGTCCCATGACTCTGTGATGGGAAACCAGGGCAGCATTTAAAAAGCTGGTCACCTTGGAAAGCACAGATACCTCTAAAAATAAAAATCAACATTTCCAGATTCTGCCATAATGGTTTCCTGGTAAACAGAGAGACATGCTTGCTATTCTAGCCCCACACAGGGCTTGGAGCAATTAATTATTCAATGTTTGAAAAGTGCTTTGAAGCTAAGTGCTAAAAATCATCATCAATTTTCAGCAAACCGCACTTAAAGTGAACTCGCCGGCTTATTGTTGGCAAGCGAGCCATTAGGATAAATCCATGTTTCCTTTGTCCATTTCATTTGGAACAGGGTCCAAGAGCGATAGCCGCATGGAATCGCTTGGTCAATTTGTGAGTCCTCTGGGAGAATCCCAGGTATAGGTGTTACCGTTCACAGAAAATGCAAATTCTAATCATGTGGTTTCACTGGAATTTACAGGGAGCTGCTTATTAGATATCCTCTTAATTCTGCCTTTTATTTCGATGAAGTAATGAGCACTGAATTTACTAAATATTTCATTTGTAAAACTGTGAGAGTCATTAAACCCCGTTTCACGTCCTTCTAGCTGTCCTCGTAAACATCTACTCTGGTGGTCTTGATGCCGCCACATGTGTACGTTTGGATGAATTATCTAAGAATCCATTCGCTTTCATTGACCGGCCATCTATTTCAGGGTAAAAGGTATCCCCAAGTATAACTAATATCTGCCCAAAAAGACATTTTCACCCATGCAAAAACAATGGAGTTGGGGGGAGAGGGGATGAAGACAATAAGGGCTTTTTAAGAGGGAGTCCCTAAGGGTCACAGTATGTAAAGCTACCACATACTGAGTGTGGCTAATGGGGATTAAATATGCAAATCATTTTCACCTCTGTCCGCTTTGGCAGTCCTTACTAGACTCAGCAAGAAATTATTTTGTCCAAAATGTTATTTTTTAGTTCCTGTTTCCTAGACCAAAAGCATATGTGCACAAATGCCATCATTTCACGGGGTGTTTTGGTTTTTTGGGATTTTTTTTAAGAATTAAAAATTATATTGATCTATCTTGTTTTCCCTTAGATTGTGCTCAATAGAATTTCACTACAAAAAGGGAGCATCTGTATTTTACTCCCCCAAATACAGTTGTTAGAGCTACCTTAGCTTGTAGAAGGGGTTTGCTAATGTAAACAGAAATACCTTTTATAAATAAATTATCCAGTAGCCAGTTGCCATAGAGTTCCAACTCAGCAACCTTAGTTACGTCAGAGTACAGCTGTGCCCAGGGGTTTTCAAAGGCTGCTTTCCTCCTGAAGTCCATCATCAAACCTTTCTTCTGAGCAGCCACTCTTTGCACATCCAAACTTTGGGCTATCAACTGAGCTCATTAACCACTAGCACCACCAAGAGACTGGAGAAATGCATTTGTTGTGATTAGAGGCCCAGAAGTCAGCCCCAAGTGAGCGACCCTACACAGAACAGAACAGTGCACCCCCATCACAACTGTCCTGTTTGAACCCACTGTGGCAACCAATGTGTCACTACAGCTCATCGGGGTCTTCCTCTTTTTCACTGATGACATCCAAGCACGGTCTCTTCTAATAGCATGCCAAGTACCCGAGACAAAGTCTCCCCGGCCTCACTTCCAAGGGGCATTGTGGCTGTGCTTCCTTGTACTTACAAGATAGATTTGTTTGCTCTGGCGGTCCATGGTACTTTCATTATTCTTTGCCAACATCATAATTCAAATGAATTAATTCTTCTCCAGTTTTCCTTATTCAATGTGCAACTTTCACAACCTTATGAGGCTATTGAAAATACCATGGCCTGTGGGTATGCATTAGCCCTCAAAGAGCCATCTTCCTTCTTTCACACTTGAAATACGTCTTATGTGGAGCAGCAAGTCCCCAGGGAATGATGAAGGTGGACTTTGGGGCCAGGGTGTGGTGCCCCAACAGACTGGACTAGAAAACGCTCCTAAAGGCCAACAAATAATCCTTGAACTAACTCCAAGTTTTCTTTCTTATTGTGTTTTGTTTTGTTGTTTATAATTGGTCTGTTGTTGCTGTTTTGTTGTAGATTGTTGCTTGGTTTTGCTCTGTCTTGTTTTTGTGCATGTTATGATCTCTGCAGGTCTGTCTAAATAAGATAGGCTGGATGAACAACCTGGAGGAGAAAACAACAGGACCGACAGTTCCAGGGGGACATGGGAGATGGGGAGGTGGAGGGAAAGGAAGTGTGTTAAAAAACCCAGGGACAAGGGAACAACAAGTGATCCAAACTGGTGGTGAGGTGGATGTGGGAGACCTGGTAGGGCATGATCAAGGGTAATGTAACCAAGAGGAA
>NW_022111369.1:49276249-49290788 GCF_000313985.2 Echinops telfairi
CTTAAGTGGAGAGGAAATGTTTTGAGAATGATGAGGGCAATGAATGTACAAATGTGCTTTACACAATTGATGTGTGTATGGATTGTGATAAGAGTCGGATGAGCCCCTAATAAAGCGATAAAAAAAAAGAGAGAGAATGGAGGAGTGGAGGCATTTTTAATCGGCACAACGTTCACAGTCAACAGTGATAGAAATTAAGCTGCCTGCTAGCTATCCACGTTTCTTTTGGATGGCGCAGTCAAGAAGACGACATGGGCTTCCTTTCCATGAAGGCTGACATCAGGCCTATTCCAACTCTAATTTTAACATACAATATTGAAACAAAAAATAAAATGTTTCCAAGAATGAAATCGCAGATTTGACAACTGTATTAAGTGTAACAGAGAGTGCTTGGAAGGTGATAAGGTTGTTTGGAAAAACATTTAAATACATAGCTTTTTTAAAAAATCCATTTTGGGTGGGGGGTGCCCTCTTGTATGCAGTAAAGTGGTTGTTCCTGAAAATTCTTCCATGTGATCTCCAGCTTCAATTCTATCACCAAGACCATATTTTTCAACTGCTGAGCTGTGGTTCCAAACGTTTCATTCTATTCACTGGGATTAGCAATGCACCTTGACGACATATTTGATCAATTTCAGACTGAAGAACTTGGTATATTTCTTCAGTATATCCATCATTGGCTTTAGTAGTCGATTTGTAAGTTCATGTAACAGTTGTGTGAACTGAACTTCCTTGTAAGTGGATAGATATTATCCTATCACAGCATCATTGCACTTCAAGAGATCGTGAAATGTTTTGATCATGAAAGGTTTTTGGGGGCTATTCAGAAGTGGGCCACCTCTTCCTAATTATTAGGTTGTTCTTAGTCTTAAAGCTCCTCTGAAACGTGTTCACTATGGGTGACCCTGCTGGTATTTGAAATACTGGTAGCACAGCTTCCAGCACCACAGTAATATGCAAACCACCACAGTATAGCAACCTGATAGAAGAGTAGAGACACATTTATTAATAATTCTTAAATCCTTCATTTCTATTCACCCTTCCCAAATACCACTCCCCACATTTTAAAAAAAAAGGGGGGGTTGGAATCTTAAATATAATCATAATTCTTAAACCCAACAGGAAAACACACTGCTGGTTGTTGAAGTGGGAAGATCTTCCTTCGTTTCGTGACTCACATAACAAAAGTAGCCATGGACTTCTGCATGGAACCACCACAAGCTGCTCACCTCAGAGATAAGGTTCACACTGCAACCGCCCAGACAACACTTCTCAGTGATGCAGCCAAAGAAAATGCAATGCTTCCTTTGTAGTCTATATAATTTCTACCCATCGCTTCTCGGCCTTTTGGCTAAGATCAAGTATATCATCTCTACATTTTATGAGTCGTACTTTAATAAATATAATAAATTAATTTTTAAAGACTCATTGTCCACTCTTATCCTTTTCATTTCCTTCAAGAAGTTTAAGGAAACTTAAGTTAAAACTGGACAGGAACACAGATTCAAGAAAAGTTACCTTTCAGGAAATCTTTCAAAGGAAGTATCATGTTATTTCTTCGTCTGCTCTACAGGCGTTATCAAACCAATTACTGTACAATTGATTCTGACTCATGGCAACTCCATGAATTGTAGAGAAGGAACAGGCGTTACCAACCAGTTCCTGGGGAGTTGGTTCTGATTCATAACAACTACATGAGCTGCACAGACTTTTCAAAGCTGTGACCTTTTGGAAGCAGGTAACTAGACCTTTGGAGGCACCTCTGGATGGATTAGAACCATCAACCTTTTGGTTACTCATCAAATGCTTGGCCATCTCTGCAAGTTAAGGACTAGCACAGCTTTATTAGGGTGCCAATACTAGGATATTGATACAAACAGTAAAAAATGTGGACACATCTTAAAGAAGTGTTTTGTGGCATACATTCTTAACTACCACTGTTGTGTTGCAATTGATAATCCTTTAAAAATAAACAATTTAATATGATATTGTCACTGTACTTGTGGGCAATTAAATAGTTTCAAATGAAATGCTTCCATCCATACGCATATGAGGGAGATAAAAATTGTCCAAGGGAATTAGCCATGTCCCCAAGTGAATGAGAAAAGAATTGGCAGAGACTGAGCCTCCATGAGAACATTACTTTGAATCAAAACCAAGTTTCTAAAACACTCCAGGTTATCTGCTTTATATTTACGGACTAAATACTGACCTATTGAAAAATGATTCTGAAATGTTTACAAAATGAAGCACTTTAATTACGTGATGATGTTCTACTTGTTGGGTATATGCTATAATGGTGAGAATGAGAAACAAAGTACTGTAATAGGAAAGGTGAAGACTGTGAGAAGATTCTCAGATCATAATGTCCACCTGGTCAGACACTGCATTCATCAGCCCACTCTCTAACTCAACAGCAAGGGGTGAGTTGATTTCCCCGTTAATTTATAAGTTGCTATATCATCGTTACTTTGAGGGACATTAAGAGCTATTACATGTACACATCTAAAATTTTATTCACCATGTGATGTGCCCTTATGCTTTAAATTCCATCACCCACAGTCATTTCTATTGACTCTTCTGGTAAAAATTGAAAGCACAAATTCAACTAAAATAAAAAAGAACATGTAACTATTCTTCACTCTGATACTATTATACGATTTCCCCTTGCAAAGAGAATTATAAAAAGTTAAAAATGAGCCTATTACTGGAAGAACAATCTGGAGGAGAAAACAATGGGACCGACAGTTCTGGGGGCACATGGGAGAGGGGGAGGTGGGGGGGAAAGGAAGTGGTATTAACAAACCCAGGGACAAGGGAACAACGAATGATCCATTTTGGTGGTGAGGTGAGTGTGGGAAGCCTGGTAGGGCATGATCAAGGGTAATGTAACCAAGAGGAATTGCTAAAACCCTGGTGGAGACTGAGCATGATAGTGGGACAGAAGGAAAGTCAAGGGAAATAGAGGAAAGAACTGGGAGGCAAAGGGCATTTATAAATGTCTAGATAAAGACATGTACATATGCAAATATATTTATATATGAGGATGGGGAAATAGATCTGGTGCTTATATTTACAGGTTTAGTATTAAGGTAGCAGATGGACATTGGGCCTCCATTCAAGTACTTCCTCAATGTAAGAATACTCTCTTCTATTAAATTGGCATTCTATGATGCTCACCTTCCCGACGCAACCGCTGAAGACAAAGTGGGTGAATAAGCAAATGTGGTGAAGAAAGCTGATGGTGCCCGGCTATCAAAAGATATAGCATCTGGGGTCTTAAAAGCTTGAAGGTAAACAAGTAGCCATCTAGCTCAGAAGCAACAAAGCCCACATGGAAGAACACATCAGCCTGTGTGATCACGAGGTGCCAAAGGGATCAGTTATCTCGCATCAAAGAACAAAAAATCATATCATTGTGTGCTCACCTCCATGATACGATTGCTGAAGGCAAATAGGTGCATAAGCAAATGTGGCAAAGAAAGCTGATGGTGCCCGGCTATCAAAAGGTATAGCATCTGGGGTCTTAAAGGCTTAAAGGTAAATAAGCGACCATCTAGCTCAGAAGCAACAAAGCCCACATGGAAGAAGCACAGCAGCCTGTGTGATCACGCGGTGTCAACGGAATCAGGTATAGGCATCATCAAAACAAAAAAATCTTCCCATAGTGAATGATGGGGGGAGTGCGGAGTGGAGACTCAAACCCCATTTGTAGGCCACTGGAGATCCCCTTGCAGAGGGGTCTCAGGGAGGAGACGAGCCAGACAGGGTGCAATGTAGCAACCATGAAAAATACAACTTTCCTCTAGTTCCTAAATACTTCCTCTGCCTCCGCCCCTTCCCCATCATGATCCGAATTCTACCTTGCAAGTCTGGCTAGACCAGAGGATGTGCACTGGTAGAGATAGGATCTGGAAACACAGGGAATCCAGGGCGGATGATTTCTTCAGGACCAGTGGTGTGAGTGGCGATACTGGGAGGGTACAGGGAGAATGGGTTGGAAAAAGGGAACCAAAATTACAAGGATCTATATGTGACCTCCTCCCTGGGGGACGGACAACAGAAAAATGGGTGAAGGGAGACGTGGGACAGGGCAAGATATGACAAAACAAACAATGTATAAATTATCAAGGGCCTATGAGGGAGGTGGGAGGGGGGAGGGAGGGAGAGGAAAAAAATGAGGACCTGATGCCGGGGGCTGGAGAGCAAATGTTTTGAGAATGATGAGGGAAATGAATGTACAAATGTGCTTTACATAATCGATGTATGTATGGATTGTGATAAGAGTCATATGAGCCCCTAATAAAACGATTAAAATAAATAAATAAATAAAATTACTAATGAATTTTAAAAAGAAAAAAAAAAGAGCCTATTAGCTTCCAAACTCATAGTGTATTAAAAAAACCATATTTTAAAGGAAACCAGAGCTGATAAAAGCCAGATATAAGAACAGTAATCAAAACCATGTATCCTTTACTCA
Source organism: Echinops telfairi (assembly GCF_000313985.2). NCBI lineage: Eukaryota > Metazoa > Chordata > Mammalia > Afrosoricida > Tenrecidae > Echinops > Echinops telfairi. The sequence continues at coordinate 49,280,730 of NW_022111369.1, forward strand.
GCATTTTATAATCCTTAATTTAATCAAATAATAATTGATGGACTTGAAATAAGCTTTGGTGAAAACTATTAGAAAGACCATGGAGTAAGTACAGCAGAACGCTCTTTAGAAGCACGGGGGTCAGGATGCTCCTTGGACGAGTCATCAAACGAGGAGTGAACGTTCAGGTTAAAGAAGGAGACAATCTAAAACAAGCAGGGAAGCTAGTGTGCATCCTACATGAGTGTCAAGACCATCTGACATACACATTTGATGCGCTGAACACTAACAACAAAGACAAGCTTTCAGTACATACAGAAAGCGAAGGTCATTTAAAAGACAGGAAAGAAGGAACAGCCCAAATGGGTATCAAACGAGACCCTGAAAATTCTTGTAAGTGAAGAATAACGTAAACAAATGAAAGAATGATGAAGTAAACGAGTTGAACAGAAAATTCCAAAGGGTGGTTCATGAAGACAAAGAAAAATATTATGATGAAACCTGCAAAATCTGTCCTGTTTAAAGTGAAGAACAACGTCGGGATCGCTCAAGCTGTTAAGAGCTGAAGACAAATTTTAACCCTTCACGTGTAATATTGAAAGAGTCGATATGAAAACTGTCAAACAACACAGGAAGCACCAAAAAAAGATGGAAGGATTACACAGTCACTGTACCCATGAATTGACCAATATTCAACCATTTCAAGAGGTAGGATATAACTAAGAATCCATGGTACTGAAGGAAGACTTCAACATTGCATTAAAAGCCACTGGCCGAAAACAACAGAATATCAATTAAGAGGCTTCAACAAACAAACGCAATACTGGAATACTGACTCTCTCATCTATGCCAAGAAATTTGAAAGACAGCTATCTGGCCAACTGCTGGAAGAGATCCAGATTTGTGCCCATTCCAAAGAAAAGGGATCCAACAGAATGCAGAAATTATCCAACAGAATCATTAATATCACATACAAATGAAGTTTTGCTGAAAATAACTCAAAAATGGTTAAAGTAGTGCATCAACAGGGAGCTTCCAGAAACTCAAGGCGCATTCAAATGAGTACATGGGACTAGCGAGAACATTGCTGCTGTCAAATGTATCTCAGCTTAAAGAAAAGACCACCAGAAGGATGTTTATCTGTGTTGTATTGATTACAAAACCACATTCAACTGTGTGGATCCAAAGTATATGCACAGATAATATACTGAAGAATGAGAATCCCACATTTATTTTCTTCTTGCAGAACCTGTATATAAACCAAGAGGCCAGTCGTTTAAACAGAATAACAAGATACTTCATGGTTTAAAATCAGAAAAGGCACGTACATGGTTCTACTTTTCACCCTACTTATTCAATCTGCTAATAATCCAAGAAAGTGAACTATATAAAGAAGGGCTGAAGGGAGATCCATTAACAACTGCCAATAAGCAAATGACACAAATTGCTGGTTGAAAATAAAGAGAACTCCCAGCATGTACTGATGACAATCAAGTATGACTTGTACTTTGACATAGAGGGTGGGGGACGGAATCTTCAGAACTGGACAAATGAGCAACAACAAGATAAATGGAGAAAAGAATGAAATAGTTAAGGATTTTATTTTACTTGGATCTGCGATCAATGCCTATAGAAGCAGTCAGCAAGAATCAATGTATTAAAATGGGAAAATATGCTACAAACAACCTCTTTTAAAGCATCAAAAAGTTAAGATGTCACTTTAAGGAGTAAGATCCACCTAGGCCCTTGATCAAGGGCAATGTAACTGAAAGGGATGACTAAAACCCAAATGAAGGCTGAGCATGATAGTGGGACAGGAGGAAAGGAAAAGGAAAAGGAGGAAGGAACTAGGAGGCAAAGGGCATTTAAAGAGGTCTAAATACAGGTATGTACAAATGTAAATATATTTATATATGACGACAGGGAAATAGATCTATGTGCATATATGCATAGGTTTAGTATTAAGATAGCATATGGACATTGGGCCTCTACTCAAGTACTCCCTCAATGCAAGAACACTTTGTTCTACTAAACTGGCATTCAATGAAGCTCACCTTCCTGACACAATTGCTGAAGACAAAATGGGTGCATAAGCAAATGTGAACAAAGCTGATGGTGCCCGGCTATCAGAAGATAGAGCACCTGGGGTCTTAAAGGCTTGAAGATTAAACAAGCGGCCATTGAGCTGAGAAGAAACAAAGCCCACATGGAAGAAGCACACCAGCCTGTGTGATCACAAGTATTGATGGGATCAGGTATCAGACATCACAGAACAAAAAATCTTATCGTTGTGAATGAGGGGGAGTGTGGAGTGGAGAACCAAAGCCCATCTGTAGGCAACTGGACCTCCCCTTACAGAAGGGTTGCGGGGAGGAGACAAGCCAGTCAGGGTTCAGTATGGCAATGATGAAACATATAACTTCCCTCTAGTTCTTTAATGTTTCCTGCCCCCACTATCATGATCCCAATTCTACCTTACAAACCTGGCTAGGCCAGAGGATGTACACTGGTACAGAAAGGAACTGGAATCCAGAACAAATAAACCCCTCAGGACCAATAATGAGAGTGGCAATATCAGGAGGGGAAGAGGAAGGTGGGGGAGAAAGACGGAACCAATCACAAGGATCTATATATGACCCCCTCCATGGGGGATGGACGACAGAAAAGTGGGTGAAGGAAGGCATCAGACAGTGTAAGATATGACAAAACAATAATAATTTATAAATTATCAAGGGTTCATGAGGAAGGGGAGTGGGGAGGGAGGAGGGAAAATGAGGAGCTGATAACAAGGGCTCAAGTAGAAAGCAAATGTTTTCAGAATGATGAGGGCAACAAACGTACAAATGTGCTTGACACATGGATGGATGGATGGAATGTGATGAGTTGTACGAGCCCTCAATTAATTTTTTTAAAAAGGTGCCCCTAGGCGAAGCCACAATATTTTCAATCACCTTATATGCATGTGAAAGCTAGATAATGAATAAGGAAGACCAAAGGATAATTGGTTCCTTTGAATTATGGTTTTTGCAAAGAATACTAAAAATCTCATCGACTGCCAAAGAAGAAACAAATCTGTCTTGGAAGTACAGCTGGAAGACTCCTTAGAAAGGAAGATGGTAACCCTTTCTTTCTTGAGCTTTGGACATGTTATGGATGGAGCTCATCCCTGGAGAAGAGCATCATGCTTGATGGAGGGCCAGTGGTTCTCCACCTTCCTAATGCCACGACCCTTTCATGCAGTTCCTCATGTGGTGGGGACCCTCAACCATAAAGTTATTTTCACTGCTACTTCATCACTGTCATTTTGCTACTGTTATGAACCAGGCGACCCCTGTAAAAGGGCTGTTTGACCCCCAGTGGGGTCACGACCCACAGGTTGAGAACCACTGCTGTAGGCAATGTTTCCTCCGTCTGTTACACTCGGGGTAACTCTGGGTGGGAATTGGCTTCATGGCACTGAAAACAAAACAGGTGCATAGAGTCACACAAGTCATGAGACACAGAGTCGGTGGGCGCCCGACTGCCCAGCCTCTCCTTCAGAACTGAGGTACCTCCTTTACCTACCAGAAGTGTTGGTGGTGTCAGGCCCTCAGTCTTTCTCTGGAGATCACCTTAGCCAAAGAAAGCCATCTAGCTCAAGGTTACACCCTCCTCTGTTTCATCAGTGGTTGATAAAGGAAGTGTGCTGCATTACTTCTGAGTTGTACGAACTTTCTCACAGTCCCCAGTTATTCCTAGACTCTGTCCTTCTACTCAGACCTCTTGGTTGATATCCACTGAGAATAACACTTTCCTGCTCAAAATTCCCTCTCTTGGGCTTCCTAACACATTATTTTTTTAATTTTTTAGTTTAATTTAATTAATGAGTCTTTAAAATTAATTAGTGAGTTTTAATTACTTATTTATTCTTGACAGTTTCACCAACATACCATTCACGTAGCACACATTTCCCTAATCAATTCACATTCATCAGAGTTGTGTAACCATCACCACTATCAATTCCAGCCTATTTTTTCTTCCTGGTACACCTTATTAGCTCTCCGTGTCCTGCCTACTTCTCCCACCATGTTCCCTTGAAACTATTCATCCAGTTGTTGTCTCTACAGGTTTATCTATCCTGGGTTTCATACACAGAAAAACATTAAAAAATCAAATTAAAACTATTTTTTTTAAAAGATAACAAAAGAGTTAAAAAAAATCAAATTGAAACTTCAACAAGCAGCCCAACAACAATTACATTAAATTGTAATGGCATCAAAGCATACCACCAAATGCTGCCTTGAGCTACCTCCCAACCCAGAGCCTTACTCTGATCCCTGCATCCCAAAGCAGCTCCCGTAGTCTTTTATGAAAAAGTCCCCCTCATCCTTGTCTTACAGGCCTCATAGTCAGTATGGCTAAGACCCAAAGGCACAATATAGAGCAGGTGACACAGTGCCATCCATCCCTTCTCTCTCCCACCTATCATTCTTCTCAGTCTCTGATCAAAACTCCATTCCCTCATACAGATTCAACTCATAAGAGCAGACACCTGGAAGATGGTTGCAGTCATATCCTTAATCTCTGTTGAGACATGGCGAAGACTCCCTCTTTACAACATAAAAAAAAAAATCCAAAAAAGACTAACACGTAACACTGCCGAAATCTCTGGTGAGGAAACAATGAATGCTCCACACACCTCCAGCTCCAAGAGCATGACGAGAGGTCGTGCAATGATGACCAGGAGTGATGAGCCAAACATCAGATGTCGTTCAATGTGATGCTGAGAAAGGAGGTAAGTGTGTGAATTTCATTCTGGAATCATGTACACCAAAAGCTACTATCAGACCACCGTAGTTTGGACACTACCTAAGGTAACCTTCAGCTATCAAGAAGCTCAATGAACGTGAACAGTTCCTACGCTGATGACAGTAACTTGACCACTCGTGCAATCTTATTGGACCGAACAGAACTGCTCCAAGAGGTTTCGGATGCTGTAATCTCTACAGATGCAAACTGCCTCATCTTTCTCCCGTGAAGCAACTGATGGGTTTGATGCGCTGACCTCTGGGTTAGCATTTAATGCTTAACCCACTGTACCACCAGAGCTCCTTACTGAACAATTATTTCCTCTAAAAAAAAATAACCCAACACAAGACCCTGGTGGTATCGGGGTTACACAGTGGGCTGTTAACTGTAAAGTCAGTAGTTCAAAACCACCAACCACCGCATGGGAGAATGACAAGGCTTTCTACTCCCTTAAAGAATTGCGTCTCAGAAATCCATGAGGATAGTTCGACTCTGTCCTATAGGGTGGCTGTGAGTCAGAATCAACTCGATAGCAGTTGAGTTTAAGAGTTCACACAAATTTATTTCATTTCCTTTGAAAGCACCTATTTCAGATTAGTAAGATTATGCCAAACCTTCCAGAAATAATGTCCCATTCCATTTTATCAGCAGCAAGGTGTGGGCATGATGCAGATAAGTTTTACGAGGAGGATCGAGTGCTCCTTACTCATTTTATAGCCGCAAGTGTGACAAAGCCAAGATTCAAAGACATAAACTAGTGCCTTCTGGTCAGGGTAAAGGGCAGAGCTAAGACATGCTGAGCCTCAACTTTATAAGACATGTCAGGTGAGGTCAGATGCACAGTCCCCCAGAACAATATTCTGTGACATCGTACAGTGAGATCAAAGAACAGGAAACTATTCTCTCCCTGTGAGAGAATTCAATGTAAAGAGAGAGCAACCACTCAAAGGATTACGTTGATTTACCAAGCACATCCATATTCTCTCTTACATTGCATGACTGTGTAATCCAAGATTTGCCTTGAACCTTCTCCTCTTGAAAAAGCCAGTTTCTCCTCGTAGAGAAACACGTAAACGCTCACTACCTGAGTGCCCATGCCATGGTATTGTCCATGGCCTCAGAGGCGTGTGAAAGTTGGGCACTGAATACGGAAGATCGAGGAAGAATTTGAATTGTAGTGCTGGCGAAGAATAGGAAAGTGCCGTGCTGTAGGAGAGACGAGCCCCAGAGAAGCGCTCCAGGCATAAAGTAGTGGGACAGGAAAGAGGAAGGCTCTCAACGTGGTGGACTGACACTGTGCCTGCATCAATGGGCTCCGACATCAGCACTACGGGAAGGATGGCACAGGATGGGGGGTTCATTCGGATGTCACAGGGTCACTGTGAGTGAGAATCACCTCGATGGCACCCAACCACTACCAACATACAGTGTCATTTTCTTTTATGTATGCTAACCCTGCTTCCCTCAACTGTGAGTGGTGCTTCTAGTTCTATTCTTCTTGGATTCGGGAGAAAGTATTCATGACATTAGGAGCCCCGGTGGCATAGTGGTTACTCACTGGGCTGCCGTCTGAAAGGTCCTCAATTCAAAACCACCACCTACTTATTTCTCAGAGAAAGATGGGGCTTTCTACTCTCATAAGCAGTTCGTTACCGTCTCTGAAACACACAGGCGCAGTTCTACCCTGTCCTGTTGGGTTGCTATGAGGTAGTACAGACTGGATGGCAGTGAGTGTTCCTAAAAGTGTAGGCTTTACTGTGATATCCTTGCAAAGACCACTGTTCAGTATGAACAGTAAGCAGTCAAATAGCTTTCCATCTGTTTTCTTGAACTCTACTCACGTTAAGCAGTGCTATCCTAGACCGGTGCTATTGGCAAGACTCAAGCCCTCAAGGGAGAATTCTAGGTTCAGATTGCATAAAGTTCAAAGACACACAAATGCACATGCAGCACGAAGAGGCCCCTGTTAAATACTAATAATTGAACTCAAACACATGCTCAAGTGTGATATATATCACTATTCTAGTGCATATAACATAAGTAAAACATCTGTGTAATACCTCACTAACTCAGTGATACCTAGTACATTAATACTCTCTCCTCTTTCTACAAAACCCAGCATCAGCATGGCACCGAACACCTACCATTTGTGTCTTCCAAGGATTTTATGAGAACATCTGTATTTAAAATCCCAAGAATTAGCCTTCTGGGGAAAAAAATTATTGGGATGAAGCAAATGGCAAATGCTCAGAGACACAAATAAATAATTGACTAAATAACGCATCCCTAACCTTCCACCAGAGCACCTTCTCTGGGTGAAGCCCACAAAACAGTGGTTGTTCTTGTTCTGCACTTTCCACAGCAGCAAGTATACAATCACTTGTTAATTAGTAAATATTTCTTAAGAGAAGATATAAAATTAAAAATTTCTTAGAAATCTCTTTAGGCAAATGCCTTGAATCTCAAAAAGTGGTGACAAGTGGGGGTAGCAGGATGAACAGGGATGCAACCCTCCTCCTATGATTTGTTGCAAATTCCTGTGAGCCTTTAATCATTTCAAAATAATTTTTACGTGGTGCCCAATAATTTTTCACCTACACCTAAATATTAATTTATAATGTGCCCAATTTTGGAAATGCATAAGATATACTCATTATCAAAATGGAGAGGTAAAATAATTTTTCCAAAGATCTATTTAACATCTTTGTAACCCTTGTTATTATATTAGATATATGATATCTAATATAATAGATATTATATTAACCCTTGCTAATATATATATAATAACCCTTGTTATTATATTAGATTTTTATCCCAAACATACTGGATTCCAAACTTTATAGCAACAGGTTTATAAAAAATGCTTGAAAATCCCAAAAGCAATGATAAGAGCTATTACACACTGAAGGAATCTCCAGACATAAAAAGAATTTAGATAAAGTCGGAGGAGATGACTGAGTCTCTGGCTGATTCATCCATATTTTTAACAAAACTCTCTCCATAAAATAAGAATTTTCTGCTACAGACTGAAGAAGCCCTGCTGCCATGGGCCTTCAGTGCTGGGCTGCTCACTGAAAGTTTGGCAGATCAAGTCCACCAGTCCCATGGGAGAAAGCTGTGGCAGTCAGTCTCCTTCCATAAAGATCGAGAGCCTGGGAAACCTTTGCGGCTGTAAAGTCTATTATGGTTGGAAACAGGCGTCAGCGGGTTTGGGGTTTGGAATAGAATGGGCTATGCATTGTGAAAACAAGGAACAAGTACATTGTGTAGCAGGGCAACATGAATACATATGAGATTCTCGAAGGGCAGTGGAAACCAATAGCGTGGTCAATTCCATTTCCAGCGGTGAAAGCACGTGGGTACTTGATTCAACAGCATCAAGAAGCAGCAACAAGCGCTTGCAATGTGTTTTCTTTGCCGTTTTGAATGAGTGTTTCTGTTTCGTTTTTTAATTATTTTGCAAGGGAAAATGTATCTGATGTCATTTATCTAAACCTTGTGATTCCGTTCTGGCAAAAGAACTCAACAGGTGAAAGTGTAAATGCGTGAGCTTGAACTTGATGCTTCGGCTGAGTCTGTTAGCACTCAGTCATTTTCCAAAGTTGATAACAATCAGTACTTAGCAATCTCCATACCAGGAGGCCCCACTCTTTCTTTGGCATCCTGCATGCTCATCTCACATTCCTAAGGGCCTGGTCCCCAGAGGTCAGAGGAATGAAGGAATCGACTGCAGTCTCACTGCAACATGCAACACAAGATCAGAGGGTTTTCTGCGTGCAGCCGCCCACCTCACAGTCCAAACCTCCCAACATGTCTGTCCAACTGAGCCCCCAACTCCATTAGCACACATTCCATCAAATAATGCTCACAGGGCTTCATTCCAGATCGCGCTAGATTCTAGAGTCTAGAAGACACAAAAACCAACTTTTCATCAAAACTTAGAAACATTTCGATCAGGCCATACAAATGCTACTACTGGAGTCCCAGTTCATACATGCACAGATTTATTCCAAACAAAACATGTTTAAAAACATGCCTCTGCAGTCAGTGGATGGCTACTGACAATTTCTCTCAGGGATACACTTGTCTCATCCCTTTAGGGTGCATTCCTGTAAAACCCACACACACTCTGCCATCCAGCTGATACCAACTCACAGGGACCCGATCCAGGGTTTCTAAGGTTGTAAATCTTGAAGAGGGCTGACAGGCTCAAGTTACTGCCGAGGAGCAGCTAGTGGGTTTGAACCAGCAACCTTGGGATTAGTAGTCTAACACTTACCCAGGAGCACCACCAGGGGTCCTTCTTCCAGAAGAAGATCCAGCCAAACAAATGAGTTCCATGAGATCACCTGGGCTATTTCAACTTAGCAAAGAAGTCAATTCAGAAAAGCCTGGGCACTGTTGGGGGATGTCGAAAAGGGTCATCTGGAAGGGCACTGGGCAATCACAAGGGATTACGAAGAAGATTTTTTTAAATTGAAAACTGCTTGGTTTGAAGAAAAGGCCAGGAGAGTTGTGCTGCTGATTTATTTTTTTCACCATGACACTGCACCTGTTCATTCTTCGAGTACACCAAGGTCTGTCCTATGAGAATGTCCTTGGTAAACCTTACCCCACCCACCCTGCGGCCTCATCCTTTCCCTTCAGACCTGGTTTTATTCCTGAGAAGACTCCAAAGGAACATGGTTGGCATCCCTTGAGGATGTCAAAGCTGACATGGTGATGTGGTGAAAATGAAAGAGAACCGAATTCATCAATGAACTGTTAGGGAAATACAAACACCATCTTCAGAAATGTATAGACCTAGATGCAGAGCGTGCTGAGAAATAATCGCTTGACATTTTGAGACGTTTTGCTTTGTTTAGTAAAGGTTTCTCAGATTTCATAAAGTGGGTCCTGGTGGCCTAGTGGGTGGCACGTCAGGCTGCTAACTGCAAATCCAGCCATTCAGAACCATCAGCCACTCTTTCTACCATAACCCTGACATTCTTGGGAACCGCTAGGGGAAGTTCTACTCAACTATCAGTTAACTTCGATACCATCTTTTTTTAACTTAAAATAGGCTTGGTGGCATGTTTTAATAAAAATTATTTTCAAGTTAAATAAATGTACACAAGTTAAAATGTGTACATTTTGCTTAGAGACTAACATAATGCTTCTTTAAATTAATAATAGAGATTCTTTTGAAAATCGAGACTTGCGCAGGCCTGTCTGGATAGGACAGGCTGGATGAACAATCTGGAGGAGAAAACAACGGGACTGACAGTTCCGGGGGGACATGGGAGAGGGGGA
>NW_022111369.1:49292214-49294389 GCF_000313985.2 Echinops telfairi
GGATTGCGATAACAGTTGTATGAGCCCCTAATAAAATGTTTAATAAAAAAAAAAGAAAATCCAGGCTTGCAGCAGAAAGAACTTGTCTTTTTATATGGAAATCTAATTAGAATCACTAGTCAAAATCAACTTGATAGTCGTGACTTTTGAGTGAGAGAATTCATAACAAGCCTTTTTGACTAACTCTTGTACAGCATGTGTCCACGGTAAAACTCACCAAAAAGGAGCTAACTTCCCCTCCTGGGGATAGCAGTTTAGCTCTCAGTTGTCATGATCCTATTCTTAACACAGCTCTTCTTCCCTGAATCAATAACATCTTTTTTTTTTAAGGCTCCTCATGTGGTAGCTGCTGGACCCAATGGGAGAAACCTCTGTTCTTCCACATTTAATAGAGAAAACAAAAAAAATCAGACTTCCCTGGAAGCTCTGCTTTAAAGTTACCCAGGTCTAACTTCTTAAAATAATTAATCCGCTCAAAAGAGATGGCGTTTTCTAAAATTCATTATTTTTAAAACTAAAGTTTTAAAAGAGTTGCCATAACTGCCCATTGCATTTATCTCACTTCTCCGTCGCATTCTGTCTGCGTGGGTAAAGCAGAGGGACAGTGCAAGAGAGAAGGCCCTGTCAAGACGGGCTGACAGGGTGGCTACGACCCTGGGCTCAAGCACAGGAACAATGTGGGGATGGCTCAGACCAGGCATTGTGTCCCTCTGTTGTGCGTACGATGGCAATACCAAATGATTCCACTGTCCCCTGTATCACCTGGCCCAGCCAGAGTCAAGCACCAGGCGGTAGGATGCCAACGTCACCATAAAATGCAGTCTGATGTACATGATTCTGAAATATTATGTTAGGAGTTCAGTAAGTACTCCAATTACCCCATACTCAAATGATGAGAGTCAATTACCCAAGACCACTGTAACCTCTCAAAAGAAAGGAAAAAAATAGTTACAAAGAAAAAATTCAAGTATAAGCAAAAAGGAGAAGAACATCAGCCTAATTAGAGTTCCACAGGAAAAGCCAAGTGGCTGCTGCTAAAAGTCTGATTTTTCAAAAGGATCAAACTCAAAGTCAAAACTCACTACCATCGAGTCAATTCTGACTCCTGGTGGCCCTACAGGGCAGGGTAGAACTGCCCTGGACTGCTAACTCTTCCCACAGAAGAAAGCCTGCTCTTTCCTCCACAGAGTGCCTGGAGATTTCAAACCGCACACATTGTGGATTATAGGCCAACTCGCAACCACTGTGCCACACTTTTATTTATTTAAAGAAGCAGAGTGCAGTCCTCCAAAACAAGAAAGACAGGGATTTTAATGCTACTTAACTTTTTTCTTTTAATGTATGCCACTCACTAAGCCTGTTTTACATAACAAGGAGGATATCAAAGTTAAATTGGGAATTAAGAATCAGGCTTTTCAAAGTCATAAGAATCAGGGCTTAGGTGAGCATTTATAAGAGATAAATGTTTCAAGTTTGCTCTCCAGTTGACAGCAACACTTCTGAAAAATGCTTCATCCATACTCTGCTAAGAAGGTCCTTCACAAACCTCAGTTTTCAGATACAATTCACTCTTAAACATTAAATTATGCACAAAACATGGTTTCCACATGTCATAAATTGAACTGTGTCCCCTCAAAAGTATATGCCAGCTTGGCTGGACCAGGATTCCCAGTACTGAGTGCTTGCTCTCCATTTCTTCAACAATTGGATTCTCGTTCTGATTTGTGATGTGTGGTAAATGCGAGCTTGGAGGGCTGCAGTTATGGTATCATTTAGGAACTGTCTGTTACGCTAATAAAGGGGGGTTGGCCATGTGAATCAAGACTGGGTTCTGTTTATTATGTTAAAGACCTAAAATTATGGTGGGATACATCTTGAGGCACACCCTTCACTGCTACCCAAGTGATAAAAGCAAAGAGAATCAAGAAGGGAGGGAGAGGCCTCCAGGAACCAAGAGGGCCGAACCTGCGGCCTGATCTCTGCACGGGGGCTACGCACTGACGCACCTAGACCCAGGAGAAGCCTGAGGAGGACTGTGTGAGTCTCGGTACTTTAGAGAAACAAATCCGCAGAAACTCATATGTGTAAGAGAGAGTGTTATGTAAAGGGTAAGTGCACATCAAGGAAACATCCCAACCCAGTGCTGCCCAAACCCACAAGTCCAACATTAGCCCA
>NW_022111369.1:49294609-49308105 GCF_000313985.2 Echinops telfairi
CTCCTCAGGGATGTCTTGCAGGAAGTGAGCCTTGCCAGCTGAAGCAGGGAACTGCTAAGGCAGCTGCACCCTGGTCCGACCATCACAAAGCAAGAGCCCCAAGAACTAGAAAGGAAAGGCTCACTGAGCTATTTATCTCTCTGCCCTTTCATTAACCCCACATGTGTTTATCGGCCAGGTTGGCACAATAAACTAACTACCTCAAGGACCTTCCCCAGAGCCATGGGAGACAGGAAGCCTTTCCCTGTAGCCAGCGCCCTGCATGGGGACAACTAGACTCAACTGTGAAAGAATCGATGTGGGCTTGTTAAAGCCATCTGGTTGTGGCATTTCCCTTACAGGGGCACCAGAAAACTAAGATGCACGGTGCCAGCACTGGAGAACCCCGGAGGATACTTTCACTATGGAAATTTGTGGGCTAAGATTTAATTAAAGAAGCTAAAAATATGCAGTGTGTAGGCTGTGGGGGGAAATCACCAATGGGGTGAAGAACAGTGTCATCCTTTCTGAGAGCTCTCTAGGTCCTGAGTGTGCTACTGGAGGATATGAATTTAATATGATCTATACAGTGAAATGGGTGATGTCAATCTGCTGCCTATTAAACTCAATTTCCCAATCTGATGTTTTGATAAATCTTGTTCCCAACTCAGCCTCATCAATAAAAAATTAAAGTCCTGGAAATTAGAAAGTAAAACTATTTAAGTTACTCGGAGTAGCAATGCAAGAAAGAAGTTTAAATGTGTAGCTCATTCCTTCAGCCAACAAGCATTCATCAAGCTGCCAGGAGCTGGCACGATTCAACTTAAAAATAGTAGGATACAACAATAATAAAACCTTGCTCATGCATGGTCTTTTAAAGTATGGGAAAGATTTCATATGTGCCTCATAATACCTTCGTGAACTGGATTTTTTTTAATAATGGAAAAAGGGAGACAGGTACTTTTTTAAATATCTCAAAGTCAAATAACTATTGAATAAGAGAGCCTATCTTCCAAAGGCAAGGTGCACTGGTCGCTGGGCAACAAAACATCAGTAGATGTTCCATTTTTACCTAGAGCACAGAGGGCAGGTTCTGCAAGGTGTTTAGTGTGGTGTTAAAGCTGATTTATGTATTATGTATGGAAAGGGTTTCCCAGGTTCCAGGCTTTAATTTTTACAAATTCAAAATGTTTCTAACCTCTTTATCCACGTACTTTACTTGTTATATGAAAGCGTTGGTGAACGAGTTTGCCTAGTTAGCCGAGTTTTCTAAACAAACAAGAATTAATTCCCCCAAATTAAAATCCTTCATACGTGAGGTGGTTAGGTGCCATTGCGGTGAGGTCACGCTGGACAAAGCATCATGAGGAAAGGGCCTAAGTATGCTGGTCACAATAGAATACAGGCAGCGATTACGGGAAGGTACTCTGAGAGATGCAATTTAAAATGTGGGGCCATTACACAGCCACTAAAATGGGCGAATGTAAAGGAGAGATGGGACCAGCTGTTTGTAAGGCGACGGCGGAGCAGCCAAAACACTCGCATTGCATGTGGGAGTGTGAATTAGCACCCTTTCAGAAGGTCACTATTAAACCGGACCCAGCAATTCAACGCACAGCACACACGACAAAAATCCCCACACTTACCAAAAAGACTCGACAGAGAATGTTCAGCGCCACGCTGTGTTCATAATCGCCTGAGAGATGGACACTCAAATGTCCATCCAGAGTGAAGTGGATCATAAGACTGAAGGGTGTCCTCACACAGAGGAATACTGAATGACTCTCACAACAGAATGCTGAGCCACAGCCGGTGGTGCAAGGATGCCCGCTGGGTGCTTCACTGACCCAAAGGGAAAGCAGGCATCTACGGACTCTGGAGTCAGAAGAGAGATTTGCCTCTGGGGCAAGGAATGACTTCCGGGGAAGCGAGGGAGCTACTGGATGCTGGCAATGATCTTTATTTCGGTCTTGGTGTTGGTGACATGGATGTGCTCACATGGGAACTCACCGAGCTGTTTGCTTATAATTTAATGACTGTGTAATTTTCTCTACACAGTACAATGAAAGCATACATAGGCAGACAGGAAGGAGGAAGAAAGGATTAAAAGAAAGGTGAGAAGAGAGAAGGGAGGAAGGGGGTGTGTGTTAGTCTGGGTACTTTAGAGAAACAAATCCACAGAAACTCGTGTAAAAGAGAGAGTTTTATATAAAGGTTAAGTGCGCATCAAGAAAACATTCCAACCCAGTGCTGCCCAAGCCCACAAGTCCAACATTAACCCATTAACCCATATGTCCAACACCAATCCACAAAGTCCTCTTCCATCTCACAAAACAGAGGCAATGATGCCGACTGCAGGAGGAAAGCTGAGTCAGTGAACGTGGGAGCATCTTAGCGCTGGCAGGGGTCTCCACATGGCTGCTCCAGCACCCAGGGCTGCATCGGGATAGGTCCATGTAGCTTCTTCTTGGCGATGTCTTGCAGGAAGTCAGCCTTGCAAGCTGAAGCAGGGAACTCCTAAGGCAGCTGGACCTGGTGCAACCATCACAAAGCAAGAGACCAGAGAACTCTAAAGGCGAGGCTCAACGAGCCATTTATCCCTCCGCCCTTCAATTAACCCCACATGTGTTTATCCGTCAGGTTGGCACAACAAACTAACTAACTCAGGGTGTAATGCAGTGATTCAATCAGGCCCGATCCACCACCAAACTGGCCTTCAGGAGTTTATCTACCTCGTCCTTCGCTATCAAGCCGTCCTCTGGCCCCTTCAAATGTCCACATGAAGACATGTCCACATGTCTTCAAATCGCAGCTCAATTCTATGTTCTAAGCTGCCGTTTACAGTCAGCTTGTAGATTTTTTAAAAACGTACTCCCATCGAGTTGAAGCTGACTCATGGTGAGCCTAGAGGACAGAGTAGACTGCCCCTGTGGGTTTCCAAAGTGGTCACTCTGAAGAGGAGTAGAAGGCCCGTCGGGTTCCCAAAGAGAAAGTTTGTTTCCAACATCGGACCTTATGGACATGAGCACACCGAGTGACCACGATGTCACCAGGGCTCTCATCATTGGATTAGAAACAGGATCTACAGTCATGTTAGAATGATGACCACGCCAAGCCCACCAAATCCATTGTAATTTGGCTACCATAGGGGGGGAAATGGAGAATAATCAATTATTGGCATAGATGTAAAAAAAATCAGTACCCTCATTAGGTGCTGGTGGAAAATCTAAATAGCACAGTTATGGTGGAAAACAGTTTGGTAGGGCCTCCAAAAGTTAAGCAGAGAGCTGCCCTATGAGCCAACAATCCCATTCGGAGGCATAGACCAAGGCACTGAAAGGCGTGTCACTGCAGCACTTCTGCAATAGCAAAAAAGGGAGGGGGAAACAACCATCATGTCCATCAATAATCGATAAATAAAGTGTGGTGTATGCATCCACTGGACTCAGGCCTAACGGGAAATGGCGATCCAATACATGCCACCTGGGTGAACCCTGACAACATGACTGGGTGAAATACGTCAGTCACAAAAGGACAAAGGCCATATGATTGCACTAATGTAAGAAGAGGCCAAAGTATACAGCTCAAAATTTAATTGTGTTTATGAGGTTGGGGGCAGGAGCCCTGGAGGCATAGTGGAAACATGTTGGGCTGCTAACCAAAAGGTCAGCAGTTCAAAACCACCAGCAGCTCCTCAAGAGAAAGATGGAGCTTTCTACTGCACAGACAGGGCTGGTCTCAGAAACTCACAGGCAGTGCTGCCCTGTCCTGGGGACGGTCCCCGTAAGTCAGCATCGACCTGATGGCAGTGAGTTTGGCTTTTTTATGAAAGATGGGAGGGTGAGGGGAAAGGTTTAGGAAGCCATTTAATTTCTGTATAGGGTTACACATATGACTAATATAATTGGTTGCATTAATGCAATTGGTTTCAATAAATGGTATGCATGATACACTGGATAATATTGTGATACCTATAGTTTTATAAAACTAAAATTAAGAGTAAAAAGACTGAGAGAGATCTTCTGTGAGAAAAGTGAATCCATTTTATGTGTGGAGTTTTGGGGTGGTTTTTTTTTTTTACTATTTATTTAAATATTTTTTCCTTGGGTGCCCCGATGGTGCAGTGCTTATGCACTGGGGTGTAATCTACAAGGTTGGCAGGTTGAAACCACTAGCTGCTCCTTGGAGAAAGGATGGGCTTTCTACTCCCAATAACAGTTACAGTCTTGGAAACTCACAGGGGCAGTTCTACCCTGTGGTATAGGGTCTCTACGAGTCATCATCATCAACTGAATGGCAGTAAGTTGAGTTTGTTTGTTTTTCTACATATGCGTAATACATTACTGTGTCTCATTGAAAATGCAAGTGCTTTCAATTCTGTGAACGATCACAAACTCTATAGCCTTGAGAATAGCAGGAATTCCACATTTCATTATGCTCATTTAGAATCTGTACATAACTCAAGAGGCAGTTTTGCAAATAGAACAAAGGACTGACTATTGCATGGTTTAAAATCAGGAAAGGTGTGCATCAGGATTATATCATCTCACCATATTTATTCAATCTGTATGCTGACCAAATCACCATAACAGTTGGATTATATGAAGAAGAGGCAGTATCAGGCTTGGAGGAAGGCTTTCTTAACAACCTGTGATGTGCAGATGATAGAGCCTGGCTTGCTGAAAGTGGAGATTGGAAGCCCTTGCTGATGAAGATCAAAGATTGCAACATAGAGTATGGATCGGAACTCAAAGTAAAAAAAAACAATCCTCATAACCAGAGCAACACGCAACACCATGATAAATCGAGGAAGATTAAAGCTGTCGAGGATTCCATCTTCCTTGGATCCACAATCAATGCTTGTGGAAGCCGCAGTCAAGAGAACAATGATGCACTGCATGGAGTAAATCTCATTTACAAGTCTTCTTCACGTGCTGAAGAGCAAGGATGGTACTTTGAGGACTAAGGTCCACCTCACCCAAACGAAGGTATTTCCCATGGCCTCATATGTGTGAAAGTTGGACATTGAATAAGGAAGACCAAAGAAGAATTGATGCATTTGAATTAGTGTTGGTGAGGAATATTGAAAGTACCATGGACTGCCAAAAGAACAAAGAAATCTGGAAGAAGTACAACCAGAATGCTCCTAAAAAACAAAGATGGTGAAATTTTCGTCTCGTGTACTTTCGACATGTATCAGGAGAGACCAGTCCCTGGGAAAGACCGTCATGCTTGGTAAAGTAGAAAGGCAGAGAAACGGGGGGAGAAGTCCGAAAAGGTCTTCCTTGAATTGACAGAGTGGCTGCAATGCGGGCTCAACCACAGCCAGCATCAGGGTGCTGCAGGAGCAGGCAGGCTGCATTCCGTTGGATACAGCATCGCTCAGAGTCAGAAACAACTGAACTGCACTTAACAATAGCAACAATGTAAAAGTCCAGACCCCACAAGTTTACTTATTTGCAAATATTATAAAGGAAAGATTACTTGTCAGTCAATATACTCAGAAAATTCTCCTTCAAGACATCATGAACAGCTTGTATACTTGTGTCACGCATTATATAAGTTTTAAAGATACTATACCCCTTTCTCATTTTGTGTTGTTGCTGTTGTTGAATTAAATTGGCTCCAACCCATAGCGACCCTGTGCACAACAGAATGAAAGACCGCATGGTCCTGCACCATCCTCATCCTTGTACCTATGCCTGAGCCCATCTTTCTGAGAGCCTACCTCTCCTCTGCTGCCCCTCCACTTTACCAAACACGACGCCCTCCAGGGACTGGTCTCTCCTGACAATATGTCCAAATTATGTTAGCTGAAGTCTTGTCATCCTTGCCCCTAAGAAGCACTCTGGCTGTACTTTTTCCAGTACAGATTGGTTTGTTCTTTTAGCAGCCCATGGTACTTTTGATAAACTTCTTTAACATCACAATTCAACTGCATTAATTCTTCCACGGTTTTCCTTATTCAATGTCCAACTTTCCCATGCATATAGTGCAGTGGAGAATATCATGGCTTGAGTCAGGCCCACCTTAGTCCTCAAAGTAACATCCTTGCTCTTCAATACTCTAAAGAGGTCTTGTGCAACAGATTTACCTAATGCAATTATGTCTTTTGATCTCTTGACTGCTGCTTCCATGAGCATTGATTGTGGATCCAAGTAAGACAAAATCCTTGACAACTTCCACCTTTTCTCCAGTTATGATGCTGCCTATGGTTCAATTGTGAGGATTTTTGGTCTTCTAGTACGAGAAATCCATACTGAATCCCAAAATCTTTTATCTTCATCAGCAAGCGCTTCAGTTTCTCCTCACTTTCAGCAAGCAAGATTGAATCATCTATCTACCGCAAGTTGTTAATAAGCCTTTCTCCGATCCAGAAACCATACTCTTCTTCATATAATCCAGCCTCTCCGATGATTTGCTCAGTACATAGATTGAACAAGTACAGAGAAAGGATGCAACCCTAATGCACACCTCTGCAGTATTTCCTTGTCCTATGCACACAACTGCCTCCTGATCCATTTAAAAGTTCCAAAGGAGCACAATGAAGTGTTCTGGAATTCCCACTCTTCTCGCGGTTATACACAGTTTATTATGGTCCACACAGTCAGATGCCTTTGCATAGTCAATGAAACACAAGTAAACATCTTTCAGGAATTCTCTGCTTTCAGCCAAGATCCATCTGACATCAACAGTGATCTCCCTTGTTCAATGTCCTCTTCAGAATCCAGCCTGAACCTCTGGCCGCTCCCTGTCAATGTACTGCTGCAACTGCTGTTGGATGATTGTAAGCAAAATTTTACTTGTGTGTGGGATCAATGATATTTTATAGTTTTAAGCATTCTGTTGGGGCACCATTCTTTGTAATGTTAATCATTTTTATTTTTAAACTCACCAGAAAGTCTCCCGGGGTGTTATTTAAAACCCTTTTATAGTTTCTCAGACAGAAATTTGGGAGCCCTGGTAGTGCGGTGTTGAAGAACTCAGCTACTAACCGTATCAGCAGGCGCTTGAATCCACAGGTTGCTCAGAGGGAGAAAGACATCACAGTTTGCGTCTTTATAGGTTATCCGGTAGAACCCTATGGGACTGTGTTGGGCTGCACTGTCTAGAGAAGCAAACCAGGAACACGGATATGTATACGAAGGAGCTTTATGTCAAGAAATGACTTTATCAAGAAGGCATCCTAGCTCAGTCCACTTCCAGTCCAGGAGGCCAAGGCTCGTCCATAAAATCCTCTTCAGACTAACGTAGCCACATGCCAAAGCTGCGGAAACGGGTGCAGAGTATCATGGATCCAAGGTCAGTAAAAGCATGGCAGGGGGTTGACAGCTCAGGGTGGGG
Organism: Echinops telfairi; assembly: GCF_000313985.2. NCBI lineage: Eukaryota > Metazoa > Chordata > Mammalia > Afrosoricida > Tenrecidae > Echinops > Echinops telfairi. The sequence goes on from NW_022111369.1 coordinate 49,301,933, forward strand.
TGGCCCCAGGGAACCCCCCCAAGGGGAGAGACAGAGTTCCAATGAAGTCCCAGTGAGGATTAAGGCAAAGTGGCAGAGAGAGAAATGCCTCCCTTCACCTTGCTCTCATTCAAAAGTTGTATGGCATTAAGAAGGTGTCATCAGGCTGTGAGACTTGATTGACAGGTGCAACTCCACCCCTAGCCATGAGTGTCTAGTTGACAATCCCTAACTACCACAGGGGCAGTTCTTCTCTGTACTATATGGTCACTATGAGCTGGAATCAACTAAACACCAATGGGTTTGGGTCTTTTTGAATACAGACATTTAGGTTAAAAATAAAGTGACGGGGGAGGGGGAGGAAAATAAAGATTTTTTTTAAAGTAAAGGGATTATTATTAGTAGGCAAAAATTTTTTAAATGAAGTGACCTTCTTCCCCAATAATTACCCACAAAGTTCCAAAATATCAAACTGTTCATGATTATTTATTTCCTTTAACAACATAATTTCAGGTAACTTCTTTCTATATTCTTTCTCCATGAAAAAGCAAGTTAGCTCCCAAGACTGGAGCTAAAATTGGACTGTACAAACTGAAAATGTTTTCAGAAGCAAAATGCCCTCTGGCACAAAGACAAATGGGAGCTGCTGCTGCTGAGTAGAACTGCCAAGAAGTAAAGGAGCCCTGGTGGCACACTCCCTGCAAACCAAAAGGTTGGAGGTTCTAAGCACACCTGTGGCTCCTGGGACAAAACGATCTGGCATTCTGTTCCTGTGAAGATTCCTGAACCCCAAACCTACCCCACTGCCATCGAGTTAATTCTGACTGCCCCTTTGGGTTTCAAAGAAGGGAAGTCTTTACAGAAGCAAAAAGTCTACTCTTTGTTGGGTTGCGACAGCAAAGTGGGGTGAAGAAATCAAATGGTGCCCGACTACCAGAAAGAATAGTAGCTGGGGCCTTAAAGACGGGTCTTCTAACAGGCAGCCATCTAAGCGAGGCTTAGTAAAGTCCACAAGGCAGAAGCACACCAGCCTGTGTGATCCGAGGACTGTAACCCATGAAGACCAAATCCACACGAGGGAATAGGATGCGAGCTTACATTCTGAACACGCTGTTTACAGAAGTGAATGACAGTGGAAGCTCAAAATCTATTTCCTGGGTCCCCGCATGGACTAAGCCTCTGGTGAATCCCCTCTGAACATAGCCCAGGGATGTGAACAGGCCTGCCAACAGAGAGCATGGTAAAGTCAATTATGGTAGATATAGGTAGGTTAAAATGTAGCAACACCTTATCAATTGGTCTCCCTTTGACCCATTTTAACATTGTTACAGTTTTTAATATTATCTACTTTCTTTGCAGGCTTTTCTGTGTTTGGTTTTGTCACTGTTGTTGTTTGTTTGTGTTTCTCTATATGAAATCCGGGATAGGTGAATTTAGACAGATAGTAGCTGGATTCAAAATTACCTAGAGGAATGGCAAGGGAGGCTGGGGAGGGGGAGAGACTAACAACAATGAATACAAGGAGAAAATGTTCTGAACTGGATTGTTGTGAAGATTGTACAACTCTTCTTTATATGGATGAGCAATTAAATCATGATATGCGGTGTATATGCCAATGAACTTTTTTTAAAGAAAGCCTCACTTTTCCCCAACCAGTGAAGAGTACAGCCACAAGGCGTCCCTACAATTCAAAAATTGACTTTGTACCTAACAACTGCAAAGTCAGCAGTTCCTAACCACTCCTAGGGGGAAAGATGAAATACTTTTACTCTCCCAAAGAGTGGCAGTCCCGGAGACCCACAGGGACAGATCTCCCTATCCTATGGGATCACTATAGTTGGAATCGAGGGCAATGCGTTGAGTGAGACCAGCACCTAAGAGGAGGGTTACGGAAAACTCTCACTGAGGCTATCCAAAAGATAAAGCATCTGAAATCTTAAAGGCTTGAAGATAAGCAAGCGGCCATCTAGCTGAGAAGCAACAAAGTCCACATGGAAGAAGCACACCAGCCTGGGTGATCATGAGGTGTCCATGTGATCAGGTTTCAGGCATCAAACACCCAGAACAAAAAAGTATATCAATGTGAATGAAAGGGGGGGTGTGTGGAGTGGAGACCCAATGCCCATCTGTAGACAACTGGACACCCCCTCACAAAAGGGTCACAAGGAAGAGACAAGCCAGTCAGGGTGCAGTATAGCACCAAAAAAACCACAATTTTCCTCTAGTTCTTTAATGCTTCCTCCCTCCCACTATCATGACCCCAATTCTACCTTACAAATCTGGCTAAACCAGACTGTGTACACGGGTACAGATAATAACTGGAAACACAGGGAATCCAGGACAGATAAAACCCTCAGGACCAATAATGAGAGTAGCGATACCTGGAGGGGAAGGGGAAGATGGGGGAATATAGAGGAACGGATCACAATGATCAACATAAGCCCCTCCCAGGGGGATGAACAATTAAAAAGTGGGTGAAGGAAGACAGTAGTCAGTGTAAGACATTAAAAAAATTATAAATTATCAAGGGTTTATGAGGGAGAAAGGGGAAAGGGGAGAATGAGCTGATACCAAGGGCTCAAGTAGAAAAATATGTTTTGAAAATGATGAAGGCAACATATGTACAAATGTGCTTGACCCAATGAATGGATGTATGGATTGTGATAAGAGCTGTAAGACCTCATCAATAAAATTATTTTTTAAAAGAAGTCTGAAGGGACAAAATCAAGGTTATTGGATGGGTAGAATAAGATTTACCAACAAAATTCTCATTGGACAGCCTTTGCTGCAGTAATGAGAAAAAAATTCTCCACCACAATTTTCCTGGCCTTTTTAGCACCAACGCAAGTTTTTGTTTTCTTAAAATTTATTCCTAAGAAGCCCTAGTGATCATCCTATGTCCCTTGAGAAAATGTGACCCCTTTGGGAGTTAAAAAACAACAACACAAAACCCACAGATATGTAACTTTCTGAACTGACCTCTCCCAGATGAACTGGCCCTCTTTTGGGGCCTCTTTTTGGAAGCAACCTAATATAAAATTCTGAAAGATTTAAACACTGTCATTGAGTCGATTCCAACTCATCGCAACCCTACAGAATGGAGCAGACCTGCCCCTGTGGGTTTCGGAGACGAACTCTACAGGAGCAGAAAGCCTCATTTTCCTTCCATGGAGCGGCTGGGGCTTTCAAGTCGTTGACCTTCTGGTTAGCAGCCCAACGCGCGGCCACTACACCACGAGGGTCCAAACAGGGCGAAGGTAAGTGTATTACTGAAAGAACTGTTGAAGGCATCCACTGATCTCAGCAGCATGTTTAAGCATGCACTGTTTGGATCAGACTTGTGTATGCATGAAACAAGCCTCCTTTTTACTCACCCTTGTTACTTAAACTATGATAGTTTAAATCAGGCAGAAGAACTGAGTAAGGAAGGGACGGGGTAAGAAAATTACCTAAAAACATGCAATTCTGAGGATATAAAATATCATCTTCATGTTAAAAGGACAACAGTATATTTTCTACTTTTTGACTCAACCATATCAAAAGTTTAAAGATAGGGAGAAATGCAACTTAGCCCTGATCTTACACAAAATAAATGTTATTGCTACTGTTACTTAAAATTATTCTATTAGGAAAAATAAAACCCTGAAAGTGGCAAAATCTAGTTTTATAAAGTTTTACTTACTGCCTGAATATTCTTAAATTACCCATTTTGCTCAATTATAGCTCCCAAAATATGCAAACTCCCTAATGCATTGGTTGGTCCCAATATACCATCGACCGTGCGAACCATGACATATACATTCTGTTCTCAACTTCCAGTTCCCATAGAATCACGGGAACCCTAACCTCAGTCCATTTAGCAATCACTGCTTATATTTACTTGTGGTTTCACTAGATTTTCCTTGACTCAGTTTGTTCTTTCCACTTCAAACGTTACGCTCTAAACCCATGGCCTGAACACGAAGACAGAGACTTCACAAGGAGACAAGCAGGACGGATGTTGTGTATCCCCACACTGGAGCAGCGGTGAATTCTCTCGGGAGGTCTTTTCCACTAACAAGACAAGTCCTCCTGGACTGCAGCGCCCTCAGAGGCGGACAGAGAAACCTGATTATCTACATGATAGATAGACGGGCTAACATGTCATTTCTTTCCTTAAACTCAGTGTATTCCTTTAAGACGCAAACCAAAGCCAGACTATCTCTCTTGTTATCAGAACAAGGAATCACAGCATAAAGCTGTACTTGCCAGAGCTCAGTGAAAAATGAGATTACCACCATAGCATGCTGGAAGCTGTCCCAGAGGCTACTCGATTCCTATCACATTTTCCCTGCACACTGTTCTCCTTCTGCAAGCATTCTTATCGAAACCAAGTGTCTCTTACTCATTTAAGAGACTTTATCGTGGGTGGCACAAACATTCGAACACTGACCACTATTTTTTGTTGACAACACGAACTACAGGAGATACAGCACTACAAACTGAGGAGTCATTCTGGAAACCTCATTGGCTGAGGTGCTTTACATATGCTTGTAAGTCTCTGGAAATAACCCTGAGACAGCACTTTGCCCTGCAGCCCTTGTTTTAAACATCTCAAAGAGAAAAATTCTGGTGGTTCCTCCACTTTCTGTTTCCTCAAAGGTGCCTGCAACTATCAAGAATTCCAGTTTTCCACCCCAACACCTCTAATACCCTGCACCTCAACTGTCCAGAAAAAAAAACAGCTGTAAGTGTCCATATCTATGCCATTGCGCTTAGAAACTCTGGGATAAAATGAAAATAAGCCACTTCATGATTTCATATAAAAAGACAGCGACCTACCACCCTTTTAACTTTAAAATGAAAGTAAAAGTGTGCGTGTGTGTATTTGCTCCTCAGGTAGGAAAGCTATAGAAAATTCATCAGGCAGTCTTCCTTTGAATGAAGTGGTATAAATAAACCTCAACCTACAAACTGTAATGACCATGAAAATCACTTACATGCTAATGTGATAGACACAAGGAGACTACTTTTTAGTCAGAAACATTCCAAAAGACCTTGCATTGGCTAGAAGCTACTGTATACCTTCCTATCCTTATTGGAGTGTCTACTCAAATTAAAATGAAAAAAGAATAAACCGTAATGAGCAATATACACTTTAATGAATCGAATCAGGTAATACTCAACTCCACGGTCCAGACTGTAAAAAAGTGAGGGGGGGACACCCACATAACACAGCTTCTCTTCGTAAAGAATTGTTGGGGGATTTGAGATAATGTATAGGTAACATTGATGCGTTAGGCACAGCCCAGTGTTCCCGACTGCTCATTAGGAGCACCTTGCCGTGCATTAGAGTGAGATAGGGAAAAGGGTGTAAACCGCATGGTTACTGCTCTTCGGTGTCAGAACTGGAAAGAGCTTGCTGTGATCAATTATGCTGAAAGGTAGGGCCTTGAGAAGAATAATGGGTGGGGGGGAAAAGAAAATTTTACTAGCAACTGCGTGGGGGGCTGTTTTACATTGATAAACAGGCAGTCTCCACCTTTCACATCAAGCTCAGGTCGTTTGGTTTTATGGTTATTCTTTAAAAACTTTTTCCCTCTGTGGTGCTTGCTGCAGTTTGCAGATGTAGTTCCCCGCGCCTGCCTGTTATTAACGGACTGGCAAAGGCTGAGTAAAATGCACTTAAGAAAAAAGGAATCACCTCTCCTTGCCAAGACGCACACGCTGCCCAGTACCTGAGGAAGAGCTCTGCGATCGCTGGCCAAGAGAAATCCCAATTTCACCTCTTCCACCCCGTTCCCAATCCACTGCAAATAACTGTGCGTGTGCCACTTGCAGAGAATCTGCCTGACTCACACCCCGCTTGCGGTGTGCCAGGGCGAGATGTGCCAAGCTCGGTCCCGCAACCGGGGCCCCGCGCGGCCTCAGTGGCACTGGGATCCCCTGGTCCTCCCCCGCGGGCGGTTTGGAGAATGTTTGCCCAGAGGCAGGTGGCCAGCAGCACTCGCGACCACCCAGCCTCGCTGGAACACACGTGTCACCGCGCCCGTGCCCACCCCGCCGCGTGCACTTGCCCCGGAGTCCCTCCCGGCAACAACGTCTGGCTGGGCGCTGGGGGCTTTGCAAAGACACAGGACCCCCCGGCTCCTCCTCTCAGGAAGAAGGAAGACTACGTCCGTGTCCCTGGAAATAGCCTGCCCACTCGGCCAGCG
>NW_022111369.1:49309203-49325579 GCF_000313985.2 Echinops telfairi
CGCCCGGGCCCGGCCGGCCCGGGGCTGCCCTCCCCTGCGCACCCGAAGCGGCACGTGGTGTCCACCCCTAATCCCTCTGGGCCGTGCTTTGAAAACTTGAGACGTCCCGGTGCCGGCAGCGACCCGACTGAAGTCGCGGATCCGCGCTAGCAAAAACCATCCGAGAAAAGCAACTTCGGAGCCATCCCATCCACGTGGGTGTCCTTGATGGGACAAAGAGATTGCGCTTGTCTTTTCCTGGAGTGGCTGCGAGTCGCAATCGACTCAATGGCAGTGAGTGTGCTTGGGAAAGGCTGCTTACTGAATGACATTTTTAAGTACGTTTGTGGCCAAGTCAATGGTAGCAGTGGCCCAGCCCCAATAAGATCAATTAAGTAAAGCATTAAAATAAGAGACTTTGGCGCGCGCGCGCACACACACACACACACACACACACACACACACACACCTATGTTCTGAGTGCTGCTAGTGGGTAGTCACTTCATGGATTTAAGCCACATTGCATGTGAAGCAAGTGTCTATGTATTGACTATTTACAACCACGCCTCCTGTTCCTGGTTAAACCATACTTTGCACAGTACTCACCAAAACACAGAAAACCACAGAGGGAAAAAATTCACATTCAGTATTCACTGCTCCTCGGCTCGACCCATTCTTTCATATCTAGCTATAGCTACTGAGACCTGGCGGCGGAGCGTGGTCTGGGGTGTCTTGTTTGCTTTGTTGTTTTTGAGAAACGGAATTGGGGGAAAGGGGATTTTCCCCTCAGGGGTTCAAAACGAGAAGAGAGCAGGTATGGTGTTATGTACCTTGGAAAACTTGCACATTTCACTCTTTTAATCAATCTTCGCAAGGCATTGTGAAACCAAAAAGCCGTCTAATGTCTGAAATTACCATGTACTCATAGAATGTGTCTACTGTATTGTCGTATATGAACGAGAAGAAAAAACCCTACACCAGTGGTTCTCAACCTTCCTAATGCCTCGACCCTTTAATACAGTTCCTCAGGTTGTGGTGACGCCCCGCCCCCAACCATAGAAGTATTTTTGTTGCTATTGCATAACTGTCATTTTGCTACTGTTATGAATCTGGCAACCCCTGTGAAAGGGTCGTTCGGCCCCCAAAAGGGTCGCGACCCACTGGTTGAGAACCGCTGCCCTACATGATCCACTTCAGAGAGGTAGGAAATTCAAACCAGGAGATTGAAAAAAAAACTTAGCCTTAAATATTTTGCCTACATAGTAATACATTGTTTGGTGCTAATTTTAAAACTTTCACTCCCAGGACACACAGCAAGAGCCAACAACCCCCGAACAAACCCACAAGTAAGGGAAAGCCACTTTCATAGTAAATATTTGCCACTGCCAGTTAGTAGTTTTTCACATTGCAGAATATGTGTTTCAACAGAGTTGGTTGGTAATTTCTCATTATATCATGAGCCAGCTATAAATAGTCACCTTTAGTGAGTGCTTGGAGCAAGTTGAAATTCCAAGAAACGTACTTTTTTCTCTTTTTTTTTTTTAGCCTTTTGCTATAAATACATCAAGCTGCCCTTTATACAAATAGGTAACCCCTCCAGGTATTTCATTGTCAAGTTCTGCCATGCTTTCCCCTAAACAAGGTATACGCTTGGGGCACGGGGTGGGAGACGGGAAAAGGATTGGAGTGCCATGGGGGAGGTTTTATGTCTCAAAGTCAAGAGAAAAAGAATTGTCTAAGAGCCAACACCCTATGTTATCATCCTTCTCATTACTTGATGTTTGCTATCCCACAATTAAAGGAGCATGTTCTATTTCCTTTCCTATTGATTATTGTCCAGTAATTGAGATACATGTGGTTTTCCTTTGAAAGGTCATTGATTAACTTTTCTTGTTAATTCTGCATGTGTCACTTTTGCTACTGCTTTTCCGGGTAATGACAATGAATCCTGTGATATTTTTTTTTCTTTTTTTACCTATCCTAAAACTTAACTTATGCCCCTTGGTTCTCATGAGCCCAAAGAAAGATTTATTTGTTCATTCTAATTCTGGGGTTCCCATAGCTTGGTGACAAGAAGAATGGACAGAAAAGTAATTGAATTATAAAAACAGATGAATAATCTCTACTGATAATGATCCTTTTGTAATCCATGATTCTCTGGCCATAATGACCTTCTAGACTACCTAGCTTATCAGTCAACTCTCTTCCTAGCGTACCAAGTCCTAATGAGCACCAAAAGAAAACAACCTTTGTTTCAATGACACGCGCCATCTAGTGGCAGCGGGTGATGACAATAAACTGGTCTCCAGTATATTGACGGAAGATGGGTTTGAATTATGGAGCTGGCGAAGAATATTGAAAGTGCCACGGACTGCCAAAAAAAAAATAAACATCTGTCTTGGAATACAAACATCCAGAATGCTCCTTGGTGGCAAGGATGGAAACATTAGTCTCAGCTACTGTGGGCATGTTGTCAGGGCAGACCCGTCCCTAGAGGGCATCATGCTTGGTAAAAAAGCAAAGGAGCAGTGAAAACGAGAAAGGCCCTCAACAACATGGATTGACAAGGTAGGGCTGCATCGAAGGGCGTGAGCAAAGGAACAGTGGTGAGGAGGGGGCAGGACTTGGACAGCGTTTCATTCTGTTGCACACGGGGTCACAGTGAGTCAGAACAACATAGACTCTAGATTTCATATAAGCTTAAACCAAAACTCGCTGCCTTCTGGTCGACGCCGACTGATAGCGATCCTGTGGGACGGAGTAGAACTGGCCCTGTGGGTTTCCCAGCTGTAAATCTTTACTGGAGTAAAAAGCTTCATCTTTCTCCCACAGTACGGATGGTGGTTTCGAACAGCTGACCTTAAGGTTTGCAGCCCAATGCTACGACGCCACCTTCATATCAGCTTGGAACAATTTTCGTGTAAAGCAAACCCAAACAAACTCACTGTGATGAAATGGATTCCAATTCATAATGACCCTACTATAGGACAAAGTAGAACTGCCCCTGAGGTTTCTGAAACTGAAATTCTTTACAGGCATAGAAAGCTTCATCTTTGTCCCGGTGGTTTGGATATGGTGATCTTGCGCTTAGCCGTCAAACGAGTAACCCGTAATTACATCATGAGGCTGAAATACTGCAACTAGTAAATCCCGTGTTGCTTATTTAAATTACGTCATGTGCAGATACCATCTGAAGGTAGGATTATTGCCATGAAGAGTTTTCAGTGTTTTTGTGTGGTTTGAATTTGGTCCTTAAAGACTTCTATTATTTGTTTCATTGTTACATAAAGATAATTCTGCCTTGTCACTCATTATTGTTTTGAAAGCACTTTGCTTAACAGCAGAAACCATGAACCAAATACTTACATTTGCTTTTTAAAGTTTTTTTCACTATCCTATTCTATTAGAAAAAGACAAAAGTTTTCAGATTTAGGAAGATTGTAACTTAAATAATAATTACCTGGGGGCACAGAAGGGGGAAGGTGGGGGAAATGGGGCGTCAACACCCATGGGACAAGGAGCGAGAGAATATTCCAAAGTTGATTGTGGTGATGACTGCAGAACCCCTCTTAATATGATCCAACTATTGAATTGTGTGGTGTGTTAATTAGATCTCAACAAAACCAATATTAAAAAAGAAGAGATATTGTTGATTTCTTATTCTGGAATTACACAATATTATAGCATTCATCTACAGCTTAGCTTGGGCCCTAAACAGACATGAGAGTAGATACGTTATTTCCTGTTACAACAGACTTCAAGAATAATTTTTAAATGTCCTCAATATTAAGTCCTTTCCAAATATGGGGCTCACTGGTGGACGTTTGCTGTACAGAATAGAGATTTTCTTTGTGCTGATATTTGTTTTGACTTGTAGTTGTTTCATTGCTAAACAATATTACAACAGAATGATCTTTAAAATATCTGCTCTGAAAAAAAAATATCCACTCTGTTAATTTAGTCAAGCATTTCATGATGTAAGCGTAAAACCATTTTTCTTCTGAGCCTGGTATGAAATGTAAGCTGGTTTATTTTGTGTACAGGTGTGTGTGGTGTGTGTGTATATACCTATATATATGTGTGTATATATATATATATATAGAGAGAGAGAGAATGGTGGGGGTGGTCCTTAGCGATGTGACTGAAATCCACATGGTAGACAGTTCGAAACCAGCAGCTCGGAGGAGGAGAAAGACTGGGCTTTCTACTCCCATAACGTAACATTCTTGGAAACCCCCAGGGGGGATTGCTATGAGTCAGCATTGACTCCAGGGCAGGGAGTTTGGTTTTGGGTTTGGAATCATACATATTAACTATAAGATATATATGATAGAGGAGCCCTGGTGGTGTAGTGGTTATGCATTGGGCTATACTCCCCAAGGTAGGCAGTTCAAAACTATCAGCGGCTCCTCAGGAGAAAGACAGGACTTTCTACTCCCTTAAACAATTACAGTCCCAGTATCTCACAGGGGCAGTTCTACCTTGCCCTATACGGTCACTATGAGTCAGTTCTGATTCAACAGCAGTGAGTTTGGGCTTTTGAAAAGTAAACATATAATACATCATATACATATATAATAGTAGATATATCATTAACAACCTGATTTTTATTTATTTAATGTCCAGCAAGTGCATATTCAATCTGGAAAATTCCTCAATGAACTCAACTAACCTAGATTTATAACCTACATTCCCTCCTTTCAACCCTAGGTTTAAAAATAGCTGTAGACCCTTTTTATGAGGGGACAAGGGAGGTGCACACAAGTTTTGCAAGCTGTCAGCATGGCATGAGCTGGGGAAAATAATTTTATTTGGTTAAACATGTGTCCAAAAGTTGTTTCACAACTTAAACTACTAAGCTTTTAACCATATCCAACTGTCATTTTCAAAACACATGCCCAGAATCAAATGTTAGGTGAGGTATTCACATCTGAAACCAAGAGCCTCTCACTGGTAATACGGAGGAAGGCAAATCATTCAACCTTGCTGTGCCTCCGTTCCCTCAGCCATAGAAATCAAGGGATTTATGATAGTTACCCTATAATTCGAATAGGATCCCAGGACACTTTCCTCTGGTTAAAGTGGAAGGATCTGTGCGTGGTACACACACAACTCGTTCAAAAGCAGCGTGGATGCATTTATTATGAAGGCTCTGCGTCATCACCCTGGGCCAATGGTCCAGCCTCGTCCTCCTACAGGAATTCGCCCAGGGATCAGCAGAGCACAGGACACAGGCCTCTCTGTTTAGAAGGGAAAAGGACAACTTAAATGAGCTACTAAACTACATCAAGCTATGCTTCCTGGTTTAAGAGTTTGATCTGGTTTAGGGACGATAGTAGAGAAGCGCCCCAGACTTCTCTGCCGGAACGTTAGGTTCTCAGGGGCCACCTCGGACGCTGCTGGTCAACGTGTGTTTCTCTCGCACCATCCAGCTCCCCACACAGAAAGGTGCTTGTTCCTTTCTGTCCCACCGGCCTCCCCGCCTGCTCCCCTCCTGGGAGGAGGAATAAACCCAGAGAGCAGACAGCTTGAAAGCCTCTCTTCTTTCAAGGGTATGGAGGGAGTCACATGGGCCCAGCTATTCCATTGCGTGGACAAAAGGGTTCCCTGTGGACTAACTGACCCCTGGATCAAACTGGCTCGTGACCATGCACGTCTCCCTGGTCAGCTCCCCAGATGGAGCTCCCTCGAGACCACAGCTCAGTCTCCTTGTAAGGAACAAATGTAGTTGACGTTTCAAGTGCACCTTTGCCAGATTGATGTCTTCATGGGAAATGTTGCAAGATGACTGAAACGTGCTAAGTTGGCTGCTCTTCTCCCCTTTCTCTAGAAAAGGAACATTCTGAGCAAACTTTGCCCTGTATGACTTTCCAATTTGCCACTGCTGACCAAAGGATGTTTCGTTCCATAAAGAACCTGGGGCATGACCGGGCCAACCATTACAGCTAACACCCGTACTTTGGATATGTTGTCACAAGAGATCGGTCCCTGGAGGACATCATGCTTGGTCAAGCAGAGGGGCAGCAAGGTAGTGAAAGGGCCATGAGATGATGGATTGATGCAGTGGCTGCACTAATGGGCTCAAACATAAGAACAAGTGTGTGTAGAGCAAAGGACCAGGCAGTGTTTCACTCTATTGTATATCGGGTCACGATGCCTAGAAACAGACTCAATGGCACCTAACCAACATGCGTCAAACAGGAGCCCTGGTGGCATAATGGACTACTAATGAGCTACTAATCACAAGCTCAGTGGTTTGCACCCACCAGTCGCTTCGCTCCACAGCAGAAAGACGAGGCTGTCTGCTTCTGTAAAGAGTTAAAGATTTGGATTTCTGTAAGGAAACCCAAAGGGGCAGTTCTACTCTGTTCTATAAGATTGCTAAGTCAGAATCAACTCAATGGCCATGAGTTGAGATGCGCCCATTGCCATAAGCAGATGTAGTTCCTGGTTCATGAAGCTTACAAGATAAATGCACCAGATCTTGGTTTGTAAGAGATGGTCGCAGTTTTTCACTGGTAACCCTGTTTCACGATAACACCCCCTTTCACCTCATAGGCAACCAGCTTTGGGGGAGAAGTTGTGTAGAACCGCCCTAGCACTGAGCATAATAAAGTCCAATGAAATACTGGAGAAGGTAAGGGAAAGTCATTTTCAAGTGGAAGTCAAGGAAGGCCTCTGAAATGGTAATGTTCGACCACTGATCTGAATATGCTTAAATATGGAAAATGTTAACGACAACTTGACAAGACAAATAGCGTCTGGCATGGCACCTTTCACACAGTGGGAACTCAATAATCACTTAGAGAAGGATTGATTGCATCCACTTTTTTTGAAGCATTAAACCAAAAAGCTATACCTAAGTGGCATGTCTTTGTATCAAGACAGATTTCACCTCTACTACACATTGCTTAAGCCATCATTCTTCATAAGACTGAATAAAGAAATTACATTTGGACTCTATCTCTGGTTTCAACCATATGTCCAGAAAATATGCTTGGAGGAATACATAAGCAACTGAAAGCACTATTTGGCTCCAGGAAGGGGAGTGGGTGATTACAGACAAGACAGCGAAGAAGACTCTATTCTGTATGGTTTGTGGGGGTTTTTAAGTTTTTGATCCATGTGGATGCATCATTTGTTCATATAAACTTGTGCCTAGCCATATAAATAATTCAATTTCAGCTGCGTGGTTATTTTCCTATATAAATAAGTATAAATTTTAAGCAAAAGCCCCGCTGGTGGCTAGTGAGGTGACTGTCCATACAAACAAGGACACAGGAGTTCCCAGACAGCAGGCACAGGCCTGGAACACCTGAGCCCGCCAGGATTGTTAGATGCTGTTGGGTGCTGGCAGTGTTTGTTCACTGCCCATCTGGACGCCATACAAACCAGTGTCTTAGGGGCAAGAAGATCTTCAAAAGGATATTTCCGTTTTTCTTGCACCTGGGTAAGTAAAAATACAGTACAAAATTTCCAAATAATATTGTACTGGGCACCTTGCTGAACCTCTGAGCGTAGTGGTTTGGTTTTGCTTTTGTGTGTTTTTTTAATTAAAACACATTGCTCCTTTTTTCTTCCATTATCAAAATAATGTAATTTCACTCTACTCACTTACCCATGGCCACTGAGCAGATTCTGATCCCCACTGACAGAGTAGAATTGTTCCCTGGACTTTCCAAGGCTGTAATGTGGTGAGTTCAAACTGCTAAGTTTTCAGTGAGGCATCCAGTGCCTAGCCCACCATACTGCCAGCACTCCTTAATTTCTCCGTAGAAAGGTTTTTAAAGAGTGAGAAAGAGAGGACATAACAGTGTACAAATTCTCTTTTAGAGTGCACTCTAACATTTTCATCTTTTCTTCTTTGCCTCATTTAGATTTGTGGATTCCAGTTAACTGTGTACCCAAAGGGCATTTACTCTGTGTCTATCAGTTTCGAATGCAGCAGTACTGGGTTGTATACTCTCACCAGACTTTTTTAATCTATACATTGAGCAAATCATCAGAGAAGCTGGCTTATAAGAAGAAGAGTGCAGCATCCGGATTAGAGGAAGCCTTTAACAACCTGCAGTGTGCAGATGACACAACCTGCTTGCTGAAAGTAAGGAGGACTTGAAGCACTTGCTGATGAAGAGCAAGGATTGCAGCCTTCAGTATGAATTGCTACTCAATGTCAGGAAGGCCAAAAGCCTCACCCCTGGACCAATAGGGAACATCATGAGACATGGGGAAAAGGTTGACGTTGCCAAAGAGTTTGTCTTGCTTGGAGGATCGGTTCTCCTGGAAGCAGCAGTCCAGAGATCAAAAGACATATTTCATTACGTGAATCTGCTGCTGGAGACCTCTTTAGAGTATGGAAGAGCAAAGATGTTACTTTGAGAACTAAGGTGCACCTGGACCAAAGCCATGGTGTTCTCCACTGCATCATTGGCATGTGAAAGTTGGACATTGAATAAGGAAGACCATAGAAGAGTTGATCCATTTGAATTGTGGTGCCGGAGAAGAATACTGAAAGTACCATGGACTGCTAGGACAAACCAATCTGTATTGGAAGAAGGAAGGCCAGGGTGCTCCTTGGAGACAAGGATCACTAGACCTTACATACTTTGGACAGATTGTCAAGAGAGACCAGTCCCTGGAGAAGGTCAACATGGGTCAGAGCTGACTCGATGGCACCTAATAACAACATTGGTTTTGCACGCCCATTGTTGATGGCTCCTTGCTTGGTATATGTCCTAATCTTGTATAGTTATTTGTATAGGGAAACTGGGATTGATGGAAATACCCCACACCACCCCCCAAAAATAAGAATGGTGATTACCTGGGAACACGGAGAGAAAGGGAAGGGGGGAAAGGAATCAACATCAGTGTGTGAAAGAAAAGAAGTGCTACAAAAATATATTGTGATGATGACTGTACAGCCCTTCTTGATTTGGTTGAATCATTGAAATGTATATGTTAACTATCAATCAATTTTTTTTAAAGATGAGGGGAAGGTAAACTTAACAGGAAAAAAACATATGTATGGAGGAAAAAATGGTATAGTCACCGTGGCTCATTTTTCAGTGAAGATGATCCTTTCTATCACAAAACATTAGTTTTAAGAAGTGTGTCTAGAAAAGGGGAAGGATCTGAATTTGGCTCCATCCTTTTTTACCCAGCTGATAGCCGCCATGCACCCCCCTCAGTGTAGTTACAGAGCTAACCCTCTTCTTACGTGAATCCTTTTGTAATAAATTCTCTTTAATACTTTCCACTTCCTGGTCACGGGAGTAATAATGGTCCAAGTAATGATAATGGTTGCCTGCCCTTTACGATCCTCAAGGGACTGTTTTCCATGTGGTTGTTCTCGTCTAGTTGGTTCCAACTCATTCGGACCCCGTAGACAACAGAACAAAACACTGCCTGCTCCCGGGGCACCCTCCCAATTGTTATGTTTGAGCGCATCGCTGGAAGCCACCATATCAATCCATCTCTTGGAGAGTCTTCCTCTTTTTCTCTGAACTTCTGCTTTACTAAGCATGCTGTCCCTTTCGAGGGACTGGTCTCTCTGGATAGCATGTGCGATGCAGCCTTCAAGGGAGCCAGGCTGTGCACCATTCTGGCTGTACTTCTCTAAAACAGATTTGTGTGTTATCCTGGCAGTCTGTGGTACTGCCAATATCTTTGCCAATGTCATAGTTCAAATGCATCCATTCTCTTCAATCTCCTTTATTCATGATCCATACTTGTTCACACCGAACACAAACTAGCCCTGTTTAATCTTCATTTTAACCCGTTGCGGTAGTTAGAGAATTTTATGTAAACTTGAAGATGCATGAAAGCAGAGACGTGGAATCAAATCCAACCCGTGACTCAGATCATAGCCTGCTGGCGCCTCCTTGGGGGTGCTGCCTGCTTATGCCCTTCACCTGCCCCTCACCTCTGCTTGTTGGGACTCTGCCACCGACCCTGAGAGCTGCCAGTGCTCTGCTATGTTTCAACCAACTTGGCGCCACACGCCTGTGACCTTCCTGCGTTCTGCACCACTGCACGTGACTACATGAGTCTGAAGAGGGACTTACTTATTGGCTCGGGTTCAGCTTATGGACTTGAATTGGACTGGGCTAGGATGTCATCTTCACATGTAATTGCTTCTTGATAGTAAAGCTCTTTCTCATACATCGATGAGTGCCATTGGATTTGTTTCTCTAGCCAACCTGGCCTAACACATATATTCTCGGAAGAAACCATTTGAATCTCAGAACTCATACATTTTCATAGATGATCAACTAGGTTCCTGATTTCCTCCAAATTTGAGAAAGTTTGAGGTTGTCTCCTCTGTGAAATTAAAAATCTGATCGAGAAGAATTAGCTAATTTTTTTAATGGAAATCCACACAATGCAACACCTAAAGTCAGTGTCCACTGTTCAGATGCCACATAAACTTTACTGAGCACACATCTACTAACATGGACATCTTCCTGAGAACACAGCTATAGAAAGAAAGTGTGAAGAATGCTATACTTTTTATTTGTGTTTGTTTGTTTGTTTACATTTGCTTTGACATAACTTTTGTATCACAACTATTTAAAGGTTTTCTACAGTGTTTTCTACTTACAATCACATATAAGTGCTCGCTGTCTAAAATCAATCCTATTGACACAACAGACTCAAGTATATTTTGTTTTGGAAGGCTGGCCCAAGACAGAGTGGCATTTCATTCTGTTACAAAATAGGGTTGCTATGAGTCAGAACCAACTCAACCGAGCCTAACTAGAACTAGAACAACCGATCAGTCATACAGGCATGTATGCATGAAGGCCATTAAAAACTTTCCATGCACAGATGGTTACTATTTGCGATCAAGTCAATTCTGACTCATGATAACCACTCCTGTCCCCAGTAGAAATGCTCCCGAAGGTGTTAAATGCTGTGTCCTCCTTTGGAAACCGACCGCCAGGGGTATCTTCTGTGGTGCCTCTGGGGGCGGTTCACAGTACAAATCTTCAACTACCAGTCCAGGACTTTACCGTGGGCCCAACCTCGGATGCCTTCTCTGAGCAGGAACGTCATAATATTTGTTTGTACCGTTTCTCTTTGATTTCTTTATTATTTTTTTTATTTTAAAAGGTCTATGGGAGAGAAATGTTCTTTCTGTTGTTCTGATTATTCTCAATGTTTTGACACCTCGTCATTCTTCACCTCTAAATTGAATTTTGAAACTTTTGTCTAAGTTTACCCAAAAAATAACATGTCACTCAGAATTATACAGAAACTAGTAATACATGCTATCTACTACGTGTCCTTTCCTTCCACATTTCTTAAGTTGCTTATATCTAAGCAAGGTTCGATTCCACAAAGATTTATCAGAAAAGATATCTGTGCTAGTCAGAGTCTTGATAACCAGTAAGCACAGGCTCACTTTTGTTTACTTACTATTCTGAAATAAACAATTTCATAAGAAAAACATGTGACACTATTCAATATAGATTAGTAGGTAAACACAAGGAAGACTGTGCCCACTCTGTACTGGATACTTCGTCTCTGTCAAGAAACATATATTTGAAAAAAAACCAACTTTTATTCTGTAAGAAGGTATTGTGGAGTTAGGAAAAATGCAAATGGCAGCTAAACCTAGAAGCAGAGTCTCGGATGTAGTGGGAAATTTGAGAATATTCACTACATATTAGTACCTAAGAACAAGGAAGCCAATGCTTATCTTGCTTATTGGATAATCTGGCCCTGGTGCCAGCAAACAAGTATACATAAGGTCAGAATCTGAAAGAAGATGATTTTCAAATTATTGAAAGGTAAATGCTCAAGTTTCCATTTGTACTCTCAAATACCGTTGATCCAGGAAAGAAAGCCCAATTCATTTTTCAGTGCTCGTGTTTCTTCATAGATTTAGTCTTGGAAACAATAATCTGCCATCCTAGTCCAGAGAGGGGCATGAAAGGAGCCCTACAGAATAAGGAAGGGAAGGAACAAACAGGAAAACCAGAGGAAAGAGTGCTCTCTCTCAAGCTCTACCTCAGTCAGTTGTCAGGTGCCAGGGAGTCCGTTCTAACCCACAGCAACCTTATGTACAGCAGCAGGAAACACTGCCAGTCCTGAGCCGTCCTCACAGTGGTTCCTGTGCTCGAGCCCATTACTGCAGCCAGTTTCAACCCACCTCCCTGAGGGCCTTCCTCGCCTTTGTTGCCCCTCTACAAAGCATGATGTCTTTCTCAGGGACTAGTCTCTCCTGACACCACGTCCAAAGGATGTCAGGTGAAGTCTCCCCATCCTTGCCTCTAAGGAGCACTCTGACCGTACTTCTTCCAAGACCGATTGGGTTGTCCTTCTAGCAGCCCATGGTACTTTCAATATTCTCTTCCAGCACCACCATTCAAAGGCATCGGTTCTTTTTCAGTCTTCAGTATTCAATGTCCAACTTTCATATGTATATGAGGCGACTGAAATACCATGGCTTGGGTCAGGCACACCGTTGTCCTCAAAATAACATCCTTTCTTTTCAATACTTTAAAGACGTTTTGTGCACACCAGATAAAAATAATGCAACTCATATTTTGACCTCTTGACTGCTGCTTCCATGAGCATGAATTGTGGATTCTAACAAAACAAAATCCTTGACAGCTTCAACCTCTTCTCCATGTATCATGATGTTCGCTATTGCTCTAGTTGTGAGGCTTTTAGTCTTCTTTACATTGAGTTGTAACCCATCCAACATTTGATCTTGATGAGCAAGTCCTCCTCACTTTCAGCAAGCAAGGTTGTGGTTATCTGCATAGCTCAAGTTTATGACTAACCCTCCCTCCAATCCTGATGCCACATTCTTCTTCATATAAGCCAGCTTCTCTGAGGATTGGTTCAGCATACAAAATGAATAAGTATGGTGAGTGGCTATAACCCTGATACACACCTTTCCTGTTTTAAAACCATGTAGTATTCCCTTGTTCTATTCATAAAGCTGCCTCTTCATCCATGTACATGCTCTGCATGAGCACAATGGAATGTTCTGTAATCCCCATTCTTCTCCCGCTTATCCATAGTTTGTTATGACCCACACAGTCAAATGCCTCAGCACAGTTAATGAAACACAAGTAAACACCTTTATGAGACTCTCTGCTTTCAGCCAAGATCCATCTGATATCAGCAATGATAACTCTTGTTCCATGTCCTCTTCTGAATCTGGCCTGAACCTCTGGAAGCTCCCTGTCAATGAACTGCTGCAACTGCTGTTGGATGATCTTCACCAAGTTTTAATGGTATGTGAGGTCAGTGCTATTGTTCTATAGTTTGAACATTCTGTTGGGTCACCTTTCTTTGGAATGGGCACAAATATGGATCTCTTCCAGTCAGTTGGCCAAGTAGCTGTCTTCCAAATTTCCTAGCATAGATGAGTGAGTGCTTCCAGTTCTTCATCAGCTTGTTGAAACCTTTCAGTGGGTATTCCATCAGTTCCTGGAGGCTTGTTTTTGGCTAATGCTTTCAGTGATGCTGGGACCTCTTCCCTCAGAACCATTGGTTTTGCTCATATGTTACCGCCTGAAATGGGAGAATTTCAATTAGTTCTTTTTAGTACAATGGCTCTGTGTATTCTTCCATCTTTCGATGTTTCCTAAATATTTCGATATTTTATCCATAGAATCTATCAGTATTGCAAATAAAGGATTGAATTTTTTCTTGAATGTTTTCAGTTTAAGATTTGCTGTGCACGTTCTTTCCTTTGGGTTTTCCAATCGTAAGCCGTTGCATATTTCATTATAATATTTGGCTTTGTCTTTTCAGGCTGCCCTTTGGAGTTTTCTATTCAGCTCTTTGACGTCATCATTTCTTCCATTTGCCTCAGCTGCTCTTCAATTAAGAACAAGTTTCAGAGTCTCTTCTGACATCCCCGTGAATCTTTTCTCTCTTTCCCATCTGATTAATAATCTTTTGCTATCTTTATGATGTCCCTGATGTCCTCCCACAGATGATCAGATCTAGGAACACTAGAGAGTGTTCACTGAGTCAAATTTGTTCTTGAAATGTTCTCAAAATTCAGATGGGATAGAATCAAGGTTGTGTTTTGGCTCTCTTGGATTTGATGGACAATACATGGTATGCTATGCCAAGAGTGACAAACCAAAATGGGATAGCATTGAATTCATAGTCAAAAAGAGCATTTCTAGAAAATGATGGCAACATATGTACAAACATGCTTGATACAATTGATGTTGGGTTATAAGAGCTCTAAGAGCTCCTGATTAACTGATCTTTAAAAGAAAAAAAAAGAGCATTTCATGATCTATCCTGAAATACAATGTTGTTAGTGATAGAATAATATCCATAGACAGTTAAGAATGATCACTTATTATTACTATTACCATATATACTCATGTATAAGTCAAGTTTTCCAGCACATTTTTAATGCAGTTTTTGTGGTTAAATTAGGTGCCTCAGCTGATATTCAGGTTGGCTTATACTCAGGTATATACACATCCACCTCTAGTCGCAAAGATAAAAAATTGAGGATTGTTACTAACTTCAGAAATTTGAAGTTGATCAAGCATAAAATCAAGAGGAATTGATAATTCCTGATGATTGAAATGTGCCCGTTGGAAACAGGAGAAGCAGGGCTTGAAGAATAGGTCTTAGTCTTGCCTTAGGCTGAGTTCTCTAAAGAAGTAAAAGATTGGCAAGCAACAGAGTAAGTTGCGCTACAGCAGAAATCACATATGGTAGAATTTTCCAACCAATTATGCATTGAAAATACCCATTCAACAACATAAATGTCAATTATACATGTATACATAAATGTGAATTATACACTGGATGGAATACAAAGAAGTTGAAATTGTCATTAACCAAAGATCAACTTCATTTAGTAATTTATGAATTCCTTCACTCATTCTTTTATGTTTATGCCTTGGAATTGTGGCAATTATGAAAAATATTGAATATTTGGGGACTACCAGAAGAAAAACACATCTGTCTTGAAAGGAGGGCAACAAAACCCTCCTTCACAGGAATGATGGCAAAGCTTCGTCTCACATACTTTAGACATATTATCAGAAAAAAACAATCACTGAAGAAACGCATTTTTAAAATCATTTTGGGGGCTCTTATAGCTCGTATAACATTCCATACATCAATTGTTTCAAGCATTTGTACATATGCTGCCATCATTTTCTAAACATTTACTTTCTATTTGAGTCCTTGGTACCAGCTCCTTTTTTCCCTCCCGACCCTCCTCCCCTGCTTGTGATCCTTTGATAACTTATAAATTACTATTGTTTTCATGCCTTACACCAACCGCTGTCACCCACGTTTCTCTTGTTATTCCCGGGGAAAGAGTGGGAGGGATTACGAGTTGATCATTGTGATCAGTTTCCCCTTCCTCCCCTCCTTTCCCCACCTTCCTGGTATCACTACTCCAATTCTGTTTCTGGGGGGTTTATCTGAGCTGGACTCCATGTGTTGTAAGCTCTTATCTGTACCAGTGTACATGCTCTGGTCTAGCCAGAACTGAAAGGTAGGACTAGGGTCATGATAGTGGGAGGTGAGAAATCCACAAAGAACAAGAGGAATATGGTGTTTCATTGGTGCTATACTGCACCCTGGATGACTCATCCCTTCCATGTGACCCTTCTGTGAGGGGATGTCCTATTGTCTACAGATGGGTTTGGGGTCTCTGCTCTGACCCCCCTCATTCTCAACAATATGATTTTGTTTTGTTTGGGGGTATTCTGGTGCCTGTTACCTGATTCCATCATCACCTCATGATTGCACAGGCTGGTGTGCTTCTTCTGTATGGGTTTGTTGCTTCTCTGCTAGATGGCCACTTATTTTAACTTCAAGACTTTTAGACCTCAGACACTATATCTTCTGATAGCCAGGCACCATCAGCTTTCTTCACGCATTTTCTTTTTTTTTTAACTTGGTAGAATTTTTTTTTGGGGGGGCGGGGGTGTTCCCTGCTTCAAGCGAAATAGTTAATCTTAGGGTTTTTTTAAATTAGTGGCTCATACAACTCTTATCACGATCCTTACATACAACAATTGTGTAAAGCACATTTGTACATTCATTGCCCTCATCATCCTCCAAACATCTGCTCTCCACCCAAGCCCCTGGCCTCCGCTCCTCATTTTTCCCCTCCCTCTCTACTCCACCTTCCCTCATGACCCCTTGATAATTTTCAAATTATTATTTGTCATATCTTGCACTATGCAATGTCTCCCTCCACCCTCTTTTCTGTTGTCTGTCCCCCATTGAGGAGGTTATATGTAGATCCTTGTAATCAGTTCCACCTTTCCAACCTACTCTCCCAGTATCGCCACTCACACCACTGGTCCTGAAAGGATCAGCCGCCCTGGATTCCCTGTGTTTGCAGTTCCTATCTGTACCAGTGTACATCCTCTGGTCTAGCCAGA
>NW_022111369.1:49326760-49338497 GCF_000313985.2 Echinops telfairi
ATTCCCACACTGTGTCTCCAGTGTTGTCCCCTGTAGGGCTATGGGTCAGTGAGGGATGTCGTGTCTCATAGTGGGGCCAGCCATGTGGTCCTCTCTGTGCACTGGTTGCTCTGAGTTCACATATTTTCTTATACACCCATTACGTCTTTAGCAATGGTGTCAGAAAGATGATCAGCACAGAATTTCAGGTTGTTAGAACAAAATGTTCTTGCTTTGAGGGAGGGATTGAGCAGATGCCCAACGTCCATCCACTTCCTCAATGTATTGCCATATAAGTATATGTACCTCCATTTTTATAGGCCAATGCCTCCATTTTTATAAATTGATATATTTACATAAGTGCACACCTATGTTTATACCTGTATCCATAGCTTTGCTTCCTAGATCTTTCCTGTTTCCTTTAACCTTCCTCCTGCACCACCATCACGCTCACCCTTCTTCTGCCTCTTAGTAATTACTTTCAGCTAGATTGCTGTTGTTGCAACACCCCTGGAATCTCTGTGTCTGCCTCATTGTTGCTTTTAATTCCCTACTTGTTCCCCTGTCTATGGCATTGTTTGCTCACTGCTCCTTTCCCCACCTCCTCCTCCCCTCAAATCCCTCCAGAACCATCAGTCCCATTGTTTTCTCCTCAGGCTTGCTTCCCCTGCCTATCTTGTATTCGTAAGGAAAACAATAACAGAGACAAAACAAAAGATTGAATAAAAACAGGAAAAAAGAAAAAAAGCTAGCAAAAAAACAAACAAAAAAAGCATACGTAATTCCAGGTCTATCTGCTGACCTTTATGACTATCTCCCCACTGGTCCTGGGGGGTTCCAGGAACTGCCCCTCCTAGCCTGAAGTCTATATTTTGGGCTCCTGAGGGTCTTTGTGGTTTTTGCTTTGCTACCATTGCTGATCTATTATGTTCCCTTCTTGGTTCACCCCACTGTGGGCATGGTTAGACTGGACACACTCCCCGCCTTGTGTCCCCAGTATTACCCTCTGACTGTGTGATCCAGCGGGAGAACATCATGTATTGGGCTGTTGACAACCTTACAGTCCTCTCTGTCTTTGCATCTCCATGCAGGTATGTCATCCTCGGGGCTTGGTGTGACAGTATGGGGTCTAGTCCCTCACTCTCTCTTTTTCCTTCTTGTTTTGCTTCTACATGGACATGGCAGGCTGGCCCCTCTCCACAACCTAGCACATATTTCTAGGGAGGGGGGTGTCAGTTTGGCTCTGATTGGGGTCGGCTCTGTAGACCTCTCTGTTCATGAGTTGCTCCATGTGGTTACGCTGCCCTCAAGGTTTGCCTAGCATGGTAGGGTCTGCATTCACACTCCCATTTCTGTGGAGATATGCATGATACCCTCCCCCTGGGTGGATTAGTGCCATACTTCCCCAGTGTCATTGTCTCCCTCTTTTTTTCTCTCCCTTTTCTTCCCCCTCCCCCTCCCAACATTTCCATTCTTGGAGTGACATGTACATCCTTGGGTTTGGTCTATCCCCCACCCAATTGCCTGCACCTCAGCCTGTAAAGTGTGAGATAAATAGCTTTTCTTCTATACCTACTGGGCTGATTATATTTACCTCAGTGGACTCATGTTGAACTTGTCCTTTTGTGATTGGCTAATTATGCTAACTTCACTTAGCATAATTTCCTCCAACTCTTCCCATGAGATGATATGCTTCATGCGACCACCAGTGCTTTTTAGTGGTGCATAGGACTTCATTGTCTGTATGTGCCAGATTTTTCTAATCCACTCATCTATAGATGGAAATTTAGGTTGTTTCCAATTCTTTGCAAGTGTGAATTGTGCCACAGTAAACATTAGAGTGCAGATGACTGGTCTTGGTCTATTTCTTACCTCTTCTGGGTATACGTCCAGTAGTGGGATTGGTGGGTCGTAAAGTAACTCGATTTCCAATTGCTTTAAATATTGCCAGATGGCTTTCCACAGTGGCTGTATGTATCTACAAGACTACCAACAGTGGAGGAAGGTTCCTACCTCACCACATCCCCTCCAACATTTGATGCTCTCTGATTTTCTAATTTGGGCTATCCTCAAGGGTGTTAGATGGTATCTCAGAGTTGTTTTAGTTTGCATTTCTCTGATGGCTTGATGCTTTTGAGGCCCATGTCAAAGATCAGTTGTCTATATGCTGATGGTTTTATTTCTAGGTTTTCTGTTCTTTTCCACTGGTCTGAGTATCTGTCATTATTCCAGTACCATGCTGTTTTGACCACTGTGGCTGTGTGGTGGGTGTTAAAGTCAGGTAAGGTGAGTCCTCCGACTTTATCCTTCTTCTTGAAGAGTTTTCTGCTAAATCCTGGGCTTCTTCCCTCTCCGAATGAAATTGGTGGTCAGTTTTCTCAATTCTTTGAAGAAGGTTGTTGGTATTTGAATCGGGATAGCATTAAACTTATATAGTGCCTTGGGTAAGATTGATATCTTCTGATCCATGAGCATGAGATATTCTTCCATTTGTGGAGGTCTCTTTTGGTTTCCTGCAGGAGGGTTCTGTAGTTTTCCTTGTACAAGTCTCTTGTTTAATAGTTACTTATATCCCTAGATGTTTCCCTTTGTTCAGTTTGCATTGAAAGGGTACTGCCTTCTTGATATCCTCTTCTGTGGTCTTGTCCAATATATATAGCAAACCAATAGATTTCTGTTTGTAGATCTTGTATCCCACCACTCTTCTGTATTCCTCTATCGCTGCCAGTACGTCTGTTGTGAAGCTTTGGGGATTTTTAATGTATAGAATCATATTGTCTCCAAATAGCGATAGTTTCACCTTCTCCAAGCCCAGACTGATACATTTAATATCCTTCCACTGCCATGTGTTGTTAGGTAGAACCTCCAGTGCAGTGTTGAAAAGAAGTGGCAATTAGGAGCATCCTCGTCTGGTCCCCTTTTTTCTGTGGGATTGTTTTCATCTTTTCTCTGTTGACTATGATGTTGGCTATTGGCTTTCATAAATAGCTTGTATTAACTTGAGGAATTCCCCTTCCATTCCTATCTTCTTGAGTGTCTTAATTAGGAATGGGTTTTGGATGCTGTCAAATGCTTTTTCTGCATCTATCGATATTGTCTTGTGATTCTTATCCTTTTTTTCTTATCAATATGGTGAATAATATTGAAGGATTTTTGAATGTTAAACCATCCCTGCATCCCTGGAATGAATCCCACCTGATCATGATGGATGATATGGTTTATATACTTTTGTATTCTATTGGCCAATACTTTGTTAAAGATTTTTGCATCTATGTTAATTAGAGATATTAGTCTGTAGTTCTCTATTCCTGTGGGATCCTTCCTCTGTTTGGGTATCAAAGTTATACTGGCTTCATAGAATGAGTTTTCGAGTTTGCCATCTGTTTCTTTGCTCTGGAATAATTTGTGGAGGATTGGTGTCAGCTCTTCCCTAAATGCTTGGTAGAATTCTCCTGTGAAGCTGTATGGTCTGGGAGCTTTGTTCATTAGTATTTCTTCTTTCGCTAGGGGTCTGCTGAGGTTCTTAACCTCTATCTGGGATGATTTAGGGAGGGATTGTTTTTCCAGGTATTTATCCATACCTTCAAGGTTGTTGAATTCATTAGAATACTGACTTTCATAGTACTTTGGTTTCTCCTTTTGATCTCATTGGGATCTGTTGTGATTTCCCCGGTTTCATCCCTCATCCTGGATATTGATGTTTGCTCCTTCCTTTCCTTGGTTAGGTTTCTAGTAGACTGTCAATTCTGTTGATCCTTTCAAAGAACCTGCTTTTTGCTTTGATTTTTTTCATTGTTCTCTTGTCTTTCCACCCTTATTTTTATTATTTCTTTTCTTTTGCTGTTGGAGAGGTTGTTCTGTTGACTCTGTTCTAGTTGCTGGAGGTTTTGTGATAGCACATCAGTCATAAATTGTTCCTCCTTTTTCATATATGCATTAATCACTATCAAGCATCCTCTGATAACTGATTTTGCTCTATCCCATAGGTATGCTGTATTCTCATTATCATTAGTTTCTAGAAACTTCCTAATTTCCTCTCTAATCTGGTCCAGTTACCTATTCGTGTTGCAGAAGATCATTAATGTTTCTCCTGTTGTTTGCTCTTGTTTTCCTGGTTGTCCTTTTGTTGATCTCCAGCTTTATGGCGTGGTGGTCCGAGAGGGATGTCTGAATGATCTCTATGTGTTTGAATTTACTCAGGCTTGACTTGTGTCCCAGCAGGTGCTCTATTTTCAAAAATGAGCCATGTGCACTTGAAAATAATATGAATTTTCTTTTCATTTCTAACAGGTCCAGTCACCTACTTGTAGTGTTTAACTCTGTAGCCTTCTCTAGCTGAGTGTCTTTCCCATTGATCTATCTTTCTCTGATAGCGATGTATAAAAGTCACCTACGATAATTGTTGAGTCTGTGACTTCTTTTTTTTCTTTTGAATAGTTTGACAAATTTCTCAGGTCTCTCATTAGGTGTGTATATATTTATTATGTTTACTGGTTCCTGGTCTACTAATCCTTTGAGCATTATATAGTGCCCCTCCTAGTCTCTTGTTATGGTTTGCACATTGAGGTCAATTTTGTCGGAGATTAGAATTGCAACCCCTGCTGTTTTTAAGTTACCATATGCCTGGTATATTTTCCACCAGTCTTTTATTCTTAGTCTATTTTTGTCTGCGAGCTTATAAGATGTGTCACTTGCAGGCAACAGATTGATGAGTTGTGTTTTCTGAGCCAGTCTGTTAACCTTTGTCTTTTCATGGGTGAGTTCAGGCTGCTGACATTCAGAGTTATTACCACCATCTGTGGATTCATTTCTGTCATCTCATACCTTTTGTGTTGGGTGTTTTCCTATCTCCCTTCACATCAGTGTGCTGTGTTTATGTAGGGGCTTCATTCTTGCCTTCTTTT
The DNA here is from genome assembly GCF_000313985.2 of Echinops telfairi. Lineage (NCBI taxonomy): Eukaryota > Metazoa > Chordata > Mammalia > Afrosoricida > Tenrecidae > Echinops > Echinops telfairi. Next base: position 49,331,644 of record NW_022111369.1, read on the forward strand.
CCCTCTGAGGCAATGTTATCTTGGTAATTGTTTTTGGCACATTGACTTCTGGATGGAGTTGAGCTATATGGTGGTCTCCTGCTTGTGCTTGGTGGTTGTTGGTCTTCTGACCACAGTGAATCAGCAAGGAGTTTCTGAAGGGTTGGGTGTCTTATAGTGTACTCTTGTCTGGGAAGACTCTAACCTCACTGACTATATTAATCGATAATTTATCAGGGTAGAGGATTCTCAGGTTGGCTTTTTTTTTTTCTTTCAGTTTTTGGGAGATGTTTCTCCACTCTATCCTTCCTTTCATGGTATCTGCTGGTAGGTCTGAGCATATTCTTACCTGAGCACCATTGTAAGTAGCCACCTTTTTTTCTCTTGCTGCTCTTAAAATTTTTTCTTTTTCCTCAAAGTTGGATAATTTGACTATTATGTTCCTTGGTGAATTCTCCCTGGGGTTTAGTCTAATTGGTGTCCTTCATGAATGTCTGATTCTTATTCACTAAGTGGGTAAGTTTGCTTCCAGGAAGTCCCTCACTATTTTAGCTGTAGGCTTCTTCGGTTTGCCTTGATCCGGAAGACTGATTGCTCAAGTATTGTTCCTATTCATACCATCTATCATTTAGCTCAGGTTTTCTTCTGCCGCTTTAATTATTTTGTTTAACTGTCTTTCCTGTTTGTTGAAGTCTGCCTTCCTGTCCTTGAGATCACTGGTATGAATGTCTGCCTCTTCTAGTCTGTTGGTGAGATCTTTGATCTTGTGTTTTGCTGCTATTACCTTATCCACTAGTTCTTGTGTTTCCCTTTGATGGGTGGATTTCATCCCTTCAATCATGGATTTCCTCTCCTCTATCATTGTGTCCTTATCCTGCATTGCTTCCCTCATATCCTGTAGTACTCCGACCATCATTCTGAAGAGTTCTTTTTGTTGCAGATCAATATCTGTTTGTCATTAGGTTTAGGATTTCTTTCCCTGTGGCGTTGTTTTCCTAGTTTTCTCATTGAGGGTGTTGAGGTATGTTGCTGTCTGCGTGGTGTTTTGGAAGAACTGGGTGCCATGTTCCCAGGAGACTGAGGTGCCCTGAGCTCTTTCTCTGTGTGACTGGTAAGAGTGGATTCAGGGACCTCCTGCGGCTTACTATGTGGTGTGTCGGGCTGCTGTGTAGACAAAATGCTGAGGCTACTCAGTGACCAGAGGCAGTGTGGGGCCTTGGAGCGTGTGCTGAGGCCAGTGACTGTAGGTATGCCACCGGGATGGGACGGGGTGGGCCTGTAGCATGGACATAGGTCTGGTCTGGACTGTTGGACCACAATTTGCAGCTTGATACAGTTGATGAATGATTGTTATAAGAGCTATAAGAGCCCCCAATAAAATGATCTTTAAAAATAATAATAATGCATAAAGACTCTCTATGGAGCCCAAAACTGGTATAGCCAGATTTTGGCTTCGGTTGTGGTTTTCAGCCCCTGGCTTTTCCTGCTTGGTTATGTTAAAATCCTAGGCTGTGCTCTGGGGATCAGCAGTCTGCCTGTATCTTTATGCTAATATTATGCTAATAAACTAGGGCCAGGTTTCTGGTGGCTTACATTCAAAGTCACTAAAAGTAACATAGCCTGGAATTGTAAGCATTTAAAAAAATTTTTTTTTGTTTGGTTTGTATAATGGGCTTGTCCTATGCCCTGGTATCAGGGTTGTGATGTCCCCCAAGGAAGGGGGACTAGATTAATTGAGTAGTTTGGGGGTCAAATGGATCTGAATTCTCCCCTAGCTGCACTCCTGTGTAACTCCTGCCTCTCCTGTGCAGCTATGTCAAGGATAAATATCCCAGGGGATCTTCCATTGCTGAAAATTAGTGCTGGGGAGGGAGAATGCAAGACCAGGGTAAGTAGCAGTGAGGGGAACTCTGGTGTGAGATCTGTGGCTAGTTCTCAGAGGCTCTCTGTGAGCCTAGGACTATGACCACCTTTAGACAGCAGTCTGGGGAAATTGCTGCACACTGAGCGTCGGCATAAGAAGGGGTGGTGGATGCTATCCACTGGGCCTGGTGAGGGATTAGCAGAGCCTGTGGGCAGACATGGTGAGCTCAGAGCATTTCAGTGAGTTCTCAAATCTCTCTGGGGGTGAAAATCGCAGGGAGGTCTGAACCTAGTACAGTCCATCTATTTTTAGCACCCAGCCTCCCAATGTTGACCTCCTTATCTCTTAATTTCCTGATCTAACAACAAGACCACCAGGCATATAATTCTACCTGGATGCCAACTTGACTCCTCCGAGATGGTACAGCTCTTCTAAATCTTACTTTTGTAATGGGATTTATGATTCTCAGTATTTGTGTCTCCTATAATACCTAGTGATGAGTCCTGTAGGTGTAATGGTTATGAGCTGTGCTCCTGACTACAAAATTAGAAGTTCAAAACCCCCAGCCTCTCCCCAGAAATATGGGGATCTCTTCTCCAAGAAAGACAACATCTTGTTAGTAAAGTAGAGGGTCAATGAAAAAGAGAAATACCCTCAGGGAGATGGATTGACAGCGGCTTAACAATGAGTTCAAACCTAGCATCAATTGTAAGAATGTGCAAGACTGAGCAGTATTTCACTCTGTTAAGGTCACTGAGTTGGGACCAACTCAAGGACACCTAACAACCACCACCACCATTTGTCAAGTACTTCTTAATCTACATGGAACTTTGTATAAAAACTGAAAACCAAGCCAATGGCTGCTGAGTCAACTCATTGTGCTCTAACTGAACAGAGCAGAACTGCCCCACAGGATTTCCAAGATTGTGATCTTTACAGAAGCAACCACCTCATCTTTCTCCCACAGAGTGGCTGGGAAGTTCCCACTGCCAGCTTTTGGTTAGCAGCTGAGCAATTAGCCACGGCATCCCCAGGGTTCCTGAAATCTTGTGTGATAGGATAACAGAGAATAAAAAGTATCCTCAGTTTACTGTTGTGAAAGCAGATGCTCAGAAATTTCAAGCGCCTGGCTCAGGCAGCAAGGTTGCCCAAAGTTATGGGGCCAGGGTTCTGAAACTCGTTTTGCCCCTGCTGTTTCTACTATACTGTGTTTTCTTACTGTACCCAAGGGCACACAAGGACAAAGTTGAGAATCCTTGTCCGCTGGTTTTGGCCTCTAGATACGCTCCTCCCTTATTTTCAACCTGTCAGCACACAAAACCAGGTCAATCTTCTAAAAGCACTGTTTCGATGAAACTTCACTGAGAGTTGCCGTTAAGTCGATAGCAGTGAGTTTAGTTTTGGGTTTGGGTCGGCTTCCCAACATCCATCCACTCCTCAAAACAATCCAATTGTTCTTAGTCACCTATTCAATAAGATCCAAGTTATTTAGCCTGGAATTAGTGGCCTTCACTTGGCTACAACCATGATATCTCATATACAGTTTGAGGCTCTAAACTCAGGCATCACACCATTTCCTAAAGATACTTTATGTTTTCTGGGCCTTGCTCCTTTGCTTATTTCATAAAATTCATTATACTTTTGATGAAATGTTGCACTTTTTATTTCCTTGTGTTTGTCACTTCAGTGAACAAACATCACATAGAGAAAAAGTGCCAAACAACCAGAGGATGACACACTATCATTCGTTTCTGCTTTTTCCTACTCCGAATTCCCACGAAATATTATGAGCTAATTATCCAATTCCTAAAAGTGTTCAAAAGGTAAAAAAAAAAAGTGTCAGATTCAAATGCCACATACAGTTTTGTTTTCGTCAGGTATTATTTAATATTTTTTCTTTCCTTAAAATTAAAAATTTTTTAATTTAATCATTTTATTGGGGGCTTATACAACACTTATCACAATCCATACTTACATCCATTGTATCAAGCACATTTGTACATTGTTGCCATCATCATTCTGAAAACATTTGCTTTCTACTTGAACGCTTGGTATCAGCTCCTCATTTTTTTTCCTTAATATTTTAAAACTTTGTTATAACATCATCTAGTTTTGTGTGCCTCTTTCGTTATTCTTATTTAAGTATTAGCTGTATGAAATTATGAGCTACCTTTTCAATGTATCTTTTTTTAAATTTATTTTATTGGTGTCTCGTACAACTCTTATCACAATATATATTTATATATATATGGTATCAAGCACATTTGTACATTTGTTGCCATCATCATTCTCAAAACATTTGCTTTCCACTTGAGCCCTTGGTATCAGCTCCTCATTTTTTCCCCTCCCTCACGAACACTTGATAATTATAAATTATTATTTAATCATATCTTACACTGCCCGACGTCTCCCCTCACCCAATTTTCTGTTGTCCAACCCCCAGGAAGGAATTTATATGTAGATCCTTGTAATCATTCCCCCTTTCCACCCCACCCTACCTCCACCCTCCGGGTATCACCATTCTCACCACTGGTCCTGAAGGGATCATCTGTCCTGGATTCCCTGTGTTTCCAGTTCCTATCTGCACCGATGTACATCCTCTGGTCTAGCCAGGTTTGTAAGGTAGAACTGCAAAGGGATGTTCAGTTGCCTACAGATGGGTGTTGGGTCCCCCACCCCACATACACCCTCATTCACAATGATATGCTTTTTCGTTCTTTGATGCTTGATACCTGATGGACACCTCGTGATCACAGAGCCAGGTGTGCTTATTCCATGTGGGCTTTGTTGCTTCTCAGCTCGATGGCCACTTGTTGACTTTCAAGCCCTTAAGACCCCAGATGCTATATCTTTTGATAGCCTGAGCACTATCAGCTTTCTTCACCACACTTGCTTATGCACCCGCTTTGTCTTCAGTGATCATGTCACGAAGGTGAGCATCATGGAATGTCAGTTTAACAGAACAAAGTGTTCTTGTATTGAGGGAGTACTTGAGTGGAGGTCCAATGTCCATCTGCTACCTTAATTCTAAACCTATAAATACATGCACATATCTCCCCATCATCATATATAAATATATTTGCATATGCACATGCCTGTATTTAGACCTCTATAAATGCCCTTTGTCTCCTACTTCTTTCCTCTATTTCCTTTTACTTTCCTCTTGTCCCACTATCATGCTCAGCCTTCATTTGGGTTTCAGTAATTCCTCTGTTACTTTGCCCTTGATCACTCCCTACCAGGCCTCTCACACCCTCCTTGACAAGGGAACTAACTCATTGTTCCCTTGTTCCTGGGTTTGTTAACACTACTTCCTTTCCCCCACCTACCCCTCTCCCATGCCCCTCAGGAACCATTGGTCCCATTGTTTTCTTCTCCACATTGTTTATCCAGCCTATCTTATTTAAAAAGACCCGAGGACATAATAACATGTACAAAACAAAAGACAGCAAAAAAGGCAACAAAAGAAAACAAAACAACAACAAAAAAGAAAATATTGTATGTAGCTAGTTCAAGGACTATTTATTGTCTTCTAGGAGTGTTTTCTGATCGAGTCTGATGGGGTGCCAAGCTCTGGCCCCAAAGTCTATTTTTGGTATTCCCTGGGGACTTTGTTGCTTTGTTCCCCTTGATGTTTTGTTGCACTCCCTTAGTGTTTTGCCTTGGTGTGGTAGGATCAGATCAGGCAAAATTCCCACACTGTGTCTCCAATGTTGTCCCCTGTAGGGCTATAGGTCAGTGAGGGATGTCGTGTCTTATAGTGGGGCAGGCCATATGGTCTTCTCTGTGGATTGGCTGCTCTGAATGGGAATCTCGTCGTCAAGGCTTGGTGGGCCAGGATGTGCTCCACTCTCTCTTCCTCCTCCTTCATTTGCTCCCGTGTGCTCTGATCAGACATGCCCCTCTCCCTGAGCAGCAACTTCAGTGTTGTCCTCAGATAAATTCTCTTGGGGGGAGGGACAGGTGTCCACGTAGTTGGGATTTGGGCCAGCCCCTCCGACCTCTCCACTGGTTCCATGATCCATGCCAGTATGTTGCATTCACATCCTGGAGCACCAGGTTGAAGTCTGGGAGTGATAATATTTTCATGACTCTAGCCATGAGATGTTAAATGTTCTCATATGCATGTCAAGACTTCAGAAGAAGTGATGCATTTGATGACAGTGTTGTCAAAGAATATTGAATATTGCATATCCCATAGACTTCCAAAAGAACAAATCTGTCTCGGAGGAAACAGCCAGGATGCACTTAAAAGAAAGGGCCAAAAGACTTGTGAGGACATGTTATCAAGAAAGGCCAGTCCCTGGAAAAGAACATAATGAGTGGCAAAAAGGTCAGTGAAATGGAGGATATGGATAGACAAGCTAGACTGACACAGTGTTGATGGGCTCAAAGATAACAGATGTGAGGATGGAGCAGGATGGGGCAGTGTTTCATTCATAACCATGAGTCAGAGCCCACTTAAGGCACCCAATAACAACATAGCATGCTGCTTCACCCAAGCCAGCGCTTCTTCCCTAATGGTATTGCAGCAATACTGAGATAAGGCAATTATCTCAGTACATCAATGATGGAATGCTATAAAGCTACTCTGAGACAGTCATGAAGAAAGAAACAGGACTATGCCTGATAGTTTGATGTTTGAGAGAGATGTAGAAATACTAGTTCACAGAACTTAGCAACACATTCGGCTGTCTTGTACAAGAGGACTTCCAAAAGTTCATGAAAACAAGAATTAAAAGATAATGGAATTTTTCCATTAGCTTTTTGAAGTCCACTCATATGACTACATCAGATACACTGTCTGAGGTGCACACAACAAAGTAGTGTGCTAATTTTTATTAAATTAGAAAACCTTCCCCCCCAGAAGAATTTATCTCAGAGGACAGCACTGAAACTGCAGCTCAGGGAGAGGGACAGGTCTGATCAGAGCACACAGGAGCAAATGAAGGTGGAAGAAGAGAGAGTGGAGCACATCCTGGCCCACCAAGCCTTGACGACGAGATTCCCA
>NW_022111369.1:49339274-49340886 GCF_000313985.2 Echinops telfairi
GGCATATATAGAGGTCTAAATAAAGGCATGTACATATGTAAATATATTTATATAGGAGGATGGGGAAATAGATCTATGTGCTTATATTTATAGGTTTAGTATTAAGGTCGCAGATGGACATTGGGCCTCCATTCAAGTACTCCCTCAATACTTTGTTCTAACTGGCATTCCATGATGCTCACCTTCCCAACACTATCGCTGAATACAAAGCGGATGCATAAGCAAATGTGGTGAAGAAAGGTCATGGTGCCCGGATAACAAAAGATATAATGTCTCCTGTCTTAAAGGCTTGAAGGTAAGCAAGTGGCCATCTAGCTCAGAAGCAACAAAGCCAACATGGAAGAAGCACACCAGCCTATGTGATCACGGGGTGTTGAGGGGATGAGGTATCAGATATCAAAGAACAAAAAATCGTATCATTGTGAATTAGGCAGGGTATAGAGTGGAGAACCAATGCCCATCTGTAAGCAACTGGATATCCTCTTACGGAAGGGTCTCAGGGAGGAGACGAGCCAGTCAGGTTGCAATGTAGCAACGATGAAACATACAACTTTCCTCTACTTCCTAAATGATTCCGCCCCTCCCCCCCTCACTATCATGATCCCAATTCTACCTCGCAAATCCGGCTAGACCAGAGGGTGTACACTGGTACAGATAGGAACTGGAAACACAGGGAATCCAGGACCGATGATCCCCTCAGGACCAGTGGTGATAGTGCCGATCCTGGGGGGTAGAGGGCTGGTGGAGTAGAAAGGGGAAACAGATTGCAGGGATCTACATGTGACCTCCTCCCTGGGGGACAGACAACAGAAAAGTGGATGAAGGGAGACGTCAGACAGTGTAAGGTATGACAAAATAATAATTTATAAATTATCAAGGGTTCATGAGGGAGGGGGGGAGCGGGGAGGGAAGGAGAAAAATGAGGAGCTGATGCCAGGGGCTTAAGTGGAGATCAAATGTTTTGAGAATGATGAAGGTAACGAATGTACAAATGTGCTTTATACAATTGATGTATGTATGGATTGTGATAAGACTTGTATGATCCCCCAATATAATGATTTAAAAAATTAGAAAACCTAATAAATGTAGAAAATAAAGCTATAATAGCTACAGTATAAGCAGATGCAGAAAAGTTGCTCAACTACAGAAACTAAAAAATAAATAGATGCATATGCACATGTGCATCTCTACAAGGGTAAGTCAAAAAGTACTAGTACTAGGGTTCCAGTTCATATATGTATGCGTTTATTCCAAGCAAACATTGTTTCAACCTGATCTCTGCCTTCCCTGCATAACCACAGGCAAGTTTTCTCATGAATATACTTCTCCTTTTGGGGGGTGCGGTGGGGGGTTGTTTTTTAACAGTTTTATTTGCACTTCACCCACATATCACACTATTCAATCATTCAATGATATGAAGGAGAGTTGTTTTCAGTTGTTGTTGTTGTTCCCCTTTTAGACTCCTATGTCATGTATTCTAGTTATCATTTTCTGTTTTCTTTTTTTTTAAATCATTTTATTAGGGGCTCATACAACACTTATCACAATCCATACATACACCAATGTAAAGCACATTTGTACATTTGTTGCCATCATCATTCTCAAAACATTT
>NW_022111369.1:49341405-49381164 GCF_000313985.2 Echinops telfairi
CACCTGGTGATTGCACAGGCTGGTGTGCTTCTTCCGTGTGGGCTTTGTTGCTTCTGAGCTAGATGGCCACTTGTTTACCTTCATGCCTTTAAGACTCAAGACGCTATATCTTTTGATAGCCGGGCACCATCAGCTTTCATGAAGGAGAGTTGTACAAACATTACCACAACAATTTTAGAACATTTTCTTCTGCCTTGTACTCATTGTTATTCATCTAATTTTTTTAATTGTGGCAAAAATATACAGAACAATACATTCACCAATTCAGCATCTTCCACGGGTATAATTCAGTGTCATTGATTATATTCTTGGTGTTGTACAGCCATTATTGCTATTCTTTTCCAAATTATTCTACAGTCATTAACATAAACTCAATGTCTCCTAATAAAATATTCTTCCTCCTTCAAGCATGGTAACCATAGGTCAAGTGTGCTTTCTTCTCTTTCCTTTTTAAAAAAAGTCACTTTCTTGATATAATATTAACATATCAAACACTTCCATAGTTTAATTGATTTTAAAAAGTTTAATCAATCATTTTATAGGGAGCTCTTACAGAAATCATAACATTCCACAGTTCAATCACATCAAGCAATATTATACAACTGCTACCACAACCAGTTTTAAAACATTTTATTTCTTCTTGAGCTCCTTGATATCACCTCCCTATTATCCTCTCCCTCCCCTACCCCCAGGTTAAGTTGCTTTTTAAAAGAGTTATGTATACATCATCAGAATCAGTCTAATCCTCCCTCTCCCCTCCCACATTCTTTGCTTGTTCCCCAAGTTCTCTCATCCTCATCCTCCCCACAACCCCCAGCCTATTCCCAGTAAACCATTGCATGAGTTATTCTCTCTATGCATCCACTCCTTCTGTGCTTCACAAATTCAAAACCCAACAGAAACAATAAATAAAACAGAAAGAAGAAAATAATAACAATGTGAAAAATAAAAGTAAAGAGTAAGTAGTGGGTGAAGGGAGACATCGAACAGTGCAAGATATGACAAAATAACAATTTATAAATTATCAAGGGTTCATGAGGGAGGGGGGAGGGGGGAGGGAGGAGAAAAATGAGGAGCTGATGCCAGGGGCTTAGGTGGAGAGCAAATGTTTTGAGAATGATGAAGGAAATGAATGTACAAATGTGCTTTACACAATTGATGTATGTATGGATTGTGATAAGAGTTGTATGAGCCCCTAATAAAATGATTATTTTAAATTAATTTTTTAAAAAAAGAAAAGGTCATCAACAATACTTAAAAGCCAGAGAAGAAATTTCTGTCATGGAACCAATAAGAAATACTTGAGACTAGAACAAATTCAGGTTAGGTCAAGAGGGCGGTAACTGACCCATCATCATGTGATACCATGGTTCGCTCCCCCATGATCAGGTTGTTTGAGAGAGAAGCTGTCCCAGTCCCTCCCCTGTGACTGGAGGGGACCTGCCACAGGTCCGCTCTGACCACATACTCGGCAGGTCCTTCTCTAGATACTTCTCGTATCTGACTAGGGCGCTTTCCAAACAGATCCAGTCAAAACAGTGATTTTTGAGGGGACTTGCTGGGTCAGTTCCATTCAAGGCCGAGGAGGCAGCTCAGAGGGGTGTGGAGATTGTGACTTGGTGTACCAAAAGGACTATCTTGATAGATTTTCTGGAAGAACACAGGATAATCACTGGGGCTTATCACAAAGAAGTTTTCAGAAAATAGAAACCTACATGGATAAGCAAAAGTCCAGGAAAGTTGTACTGAGGAATGTTTTCCATCCTGACAAGGCACCTGCTCATTTTCTGAAAGTAGTGAAGGTCATTCTACGGAGATTTTGTGGGGAAACTACCTATTCACCCTACAGCCCTCATCTTCCCCCTATAGGTGTCTCTTGTTCCCAAAACTCAAAGAACATTTCAAAGGAACTGGATTTGTGTCCCTCGAGGCTGCCCCAGCGGTCATTTGACATGTCGGAAGCCAGAGCATGGGAGCCTTCGGGAATAGGTCGGCGAAAGAAGCACCAGCTTCAGAAATACACAGACCCAGATGGAGGCGATAGCTCCACGGCTTGATGTTTTGTCTAGTGAACATTCCTACGGTTATGGACTGCCAAATGAACAAGCAAATCCGTCTTTGGAAGAAATGATCCAGAGTGCTCCTCAGAAGCAAGGATGGCGAGACTGAGACTCGCACATGTACTGGGGACATGTTATTGGGAGAGTCCTGTCCCTGCAAAGGGACATCAGGCTTGCCAAAGCCGTGGGGCATTGAAAAAGAGGAAGACTTTCGACAAGATGGCTTGACACAGCAGCTGCAACAACGGACTCAAACATGAGAGCAATAGTGAGGACGGTGCAGAACACGGCAACGTTGGCTTTGTTGTGAATCAGGCTTCCGTGGGTCCGACGATTCTGTCTGAGAATACACTCAACGGCATGTGATTTCGTAGGGTTTTTATTTATTTGGTTTGGTTTTATATTTACCCTCGTGTCATATTCAGGTATTTCATACCAAGGGTAAAGTTTTATTTTCTACCTTTTGTAATTATGGAATCAATAGTTGATTAACTGTTCCTTATCTACCACGAGCAAAACAGAGTAATAAATCCCAAGTAGAGTCCCTTGTCACTTGAACTCTGCAATAAAGATAGAGTTCTTTCGCCTGCTCATGTGAGGTTAAAACAAAGGACAATTATAGGTTTACACATCAGCATATGTTTTCGCAGCAGGAACTTACTGGAGTGTGAAGCAGTTCTGGCAGACAATTTCAATTCACGGTAACCCAAGTGTGGGGCATAGGGCTGCTCCATGGGGTTTGCACCACTTTGAGCTTTGGGAAAAGATCACCCGACCTTTCTTCCCAGTCACTTCTGGGTGGGTTCAATCCTCAATCTCTCAGTTAGCTGCTGATAAAACATTGACTTTATAAAGCAATTATCTTATGATGTGAGGTATTGATGGCCGGTCTATTCCTATGGTCAAATAATGCAGCAGATCCACCTGGCCTGAATTTTCCTCCCCAGTTTGTGCTAACAATCACTCTCTGAAATTGCACCTCCCTCCCCCTGAGTGATTCTGATTTTCAGCTCCCACGTCTTTGTCGAAAATGGAATCACTAACCCACTACCATCCAGTCCTTCCCACGCATCGTGGCCCTGCAGAGGGTTTCGGAAAGGAAATCTTTACAGGAGCGATGGTCGCCCTGTCTTCCAAAATGAAGTGTCAATAGCAAGAACAGTCACTGTGGTTTGGAAAAACAAATGTAATTAGAATATCGAATGATGTGTCCCATAGATGTTGGAGTAGCGCATCCTCCTGGCCTTCCCGAAGGACATGCTCGACACCCTGTTCAGCATCTCTCAATATTTTGATGGCCCTAGGCCCAAACTCAGGAGAAAGCTGAGGTTTTCTACTCCTGTACAGAGTTACCGTCTCAGACACTCACAGGGCAGTTCTACCCTGTCCTGTAGGGTTGCTATGAGTCGGCATCAACTCGATGGCAGTGAGTTTGGAGGTGTTTGGAGTTCCAAAATCAAGCATAAGGGCAAGATTTCCTTCACAGTAATAATAATCTTTAACTGATCCACTTTCCCTGTATTCCACATTCATTAGTGATTCACACCCCATTCTGATAAAGTATGGCTTCATTTAAAAGATAAGAACAACGAATGGTAGGAGATTAGGGTAAGATCAGCTCTTGTATTGCATAATGTTGAATTGTCTGATTAACCTTGGGGTTGTCCGATTAGCATACCTGAGACCAGTGGTATGGAATCAAATGTAACCATTCTGTTCCTTATAGAGCAGTGGTTCTCAACCTTTCTAATGCAGTTCCTCATGTTGTGGTGACCCCAACCTTAAAAATATTTTCGTTGCTATTTCATAACTGTAATTTTGCTACTGTTATGAATTGTCATGTAAATATCTGGTATGTAGGATGTATTTTCATTGTTACAAATTGAACATAATTAAAGCATAGTGATGAATCACAAAACCAATATGTAATTATATATGCTGAAATACTTATTTCTAATGACAAATAAATATTTCTAATGACAAAAAAAATTTTTGTCTTGAAGCATGGTGTAGCATGGGTAACAGTCTTCACGCCGGGTCCTCGTATGTGGGTGTATCTGCATGTGGGCGGACCCGTCTGGAGACAGATAGAGGAGCGCTGTCTCAGAAATATGTGTTTTCCAGTGGTCTTAGGCGACCCCTGTGAAAGGGTTGTTCAACCCCCAAAGGGGTCGCAACCTACAGGTTGAGAACTGCTGCTCTAGAGGGACCTGCCTTTAAAGATTACATTTGAGTATAACCTAGAGAGCAATTAAATTTGGGGTCAGACCATTCTGGAGTTGAAGCTTCACCCTATTCATATGCTAAGGTATATCTATTACAATGATGGTGATGGCATTTGCTGTGCTGGGGGCCGGAACAAGGGTGTTACTAGAAGTTCAGTACAAAGAAAAGACAAAATTATACCACTGAAATAATAAAACAAAAAATTTTAGTCCATCAGATGCTGTGGTAGTTACACCATTTTATGTCAATTTCAAGATACATAAATTATAGTAGTGGTATTCAACCTGTCAATTAGGTCACAGCCTGATGGGCCTCCTTGTGGGAGCGGGCTTCCCATAAGAAGGGCCCGGGAACCTCCTCTCTCTGCGTTCACCTTCCCGCTTGCTGACCCTGAGGGCCCTGGGATGTTTCCACTGATCTTGGATCCATTCAACTTTGCACCAAGCAGCCTGTGATCTTCCTGCATTCTGCATCATTGCATGTGGCTGCACGAGTTTGAAGAGGGACTTGTGGAATAGTATCAGACTTACGGACTTGAGTTGGACTGGGCTGGGATGTTTTCTTGTTATATAACTACTTCTTTTTTTAATCATTTTATTAGGGGCTCATACAACTCTTATCACAATCCATACACACATCGATTGTGTAAAGCGCATTTGTACATTCATTGCCCTCATCATTCTCAAAACATTTTCTCTCCTTCTTAAAATAAAGCTCTTTCTTACGTATATATGAGTGTCACTGGACTTGTTTCGCTAGTCAACGTGGCCTGGCAAAGACACATTGAGCATTTCCATTTATATTCTATTTTGAACTGCACAAGCAAGAACAGTCTTTCTTCAATCAGATGTTGTTTCAATTAAAACCAATGTTTTATGGAAACAAGCAGAAGCAGTGTTGGGGTTACATGTCAGGCTGCTAACCACAAAGTCAACAGCTTGAAACCAAGGTGGGAAAAAGACGAGGCTCTCTACCCCCACAGAGCTACAGTCGGAGGAACCCACAGGGCAGTTCTAGCCCTGATCTGAGTCACAGTCAACTCAATGACCATGAGGGTCTTGATTAAATCCATCTTCTGTTTATTATGGTATTTCATTAGACGACTGAGTGGGTATGTGCTCAGAATTATAGGAGTGAGGAACAGACCCTTCTACATTTTCTTAAACTCTTAAGAACAGAACAAAACAATCCAGGTGGATATTATTCCCTCCCATTGTATCATAATGTACCACACGGTATTAGATTTATAGTTTTCTCCTATCTCCTACAACGTTGTTCCCCTACAACGTTTTGCAGCATACATTCATCCAAAAATGTCTATTATGTATATGTGTCAAACACTATACCAGGCAGTGGGGATAAGACCAGCTAACAAGACATGACATATTCCTTCTCCTGGCGGAGTTTACTGGAGAGTCCCTATGGAAGACAAATATTAAATAAATATCCAAGTAGGCAATTTGTGAATTATAAATAAAGGAGAAACAACAGTCATCTTTGAAAGAGAATAAATGGAGACCTGCCTGGTGAGCCATCACCTCGGTGCCTAATGGGGTGGCAACTGGTGCAGGCTTCCCTATCTCCACATTCTCTGCCACTGACCTCACCGCTCTGTAAAACACAACAATGGGATAGGAGGGAGGATGCTTGGGTGCAGAGGTAAATGCTCTGGTAACATGTGCTAATGAAATAATCGTATTGCCACATGACACTTTTCTCACTCCATACCACTGTACTTGCCTGTAGGGAAATCACACAAATTGTTGGTTTAAGGCACAGTATTTGCTTTGTGGAGAAGAGCTCAGACTGCTGCCTACCAAAACCCGTGGGTCATTCCTGGTTTCAGCTTCCCGTAGAAGAGAGAGGCAAGCGGGAGCACTGAAAGTTTCTTGTCTTTTTGGCCCTCAGAGAAAACGCCCCATCTGCCGGAATCAATATCACTACTTGCTTTGTGAACATCTGCCTTCCTCAGAGCTGCTCTGCAGAGGAAGCGCTGATGACTCAAGTCCCCTGCTGAGCCAAGTAAAGACCTTCCCACAGAGTTCGAGACCACACTTGTATCATCTGCTCTGTAAAGGGAAGCAGTGTGTGCTGGCAAACAAAAATTAGCACAAAGATCATTTAAATATTAGTACTTTTTTTTTTTCGGTTTCGTTTTGTGTCTTCAAGCGGAGTTAAAAGATATACGAGGGGGCTTCCAAAAGTTTATGAAAAAAAAAGAGAATGTAATGGAGTTTTTCCCTGAACAGTTCAAGTTTCCTCATATGCCTCGTCAGAAACACTGAGTTGCAACACTGTGTGGATGTTTGCAGCCAAATTCTCTTCATGGGTGTTCTACACCTAGGCCACGGTTTGCTCTGTTTTGTTTTTCACAGCTATCTCCTTTTCCCCCAGTTCCTACCTTTTTGCTCGCTCTTCATTTATCCCGTTTTCCATCTCATAATGCCTTCACGGTGCTCCTTCTCGGGCCTTTTCCCACATGCACAAACCACTCTATCTGGTTTCCTCCCCTCCTTATTTAAGATGTTTTCCACACATGAAGTTGATATTTAGAAATAAAATGTGATTCCACATTAGAACAACTCACTGTAGACCCATATCAAGCACTTAACATGACATTTAGCAAAACGTGGCATTTTTACTGACTAGTTTTGTGTACTAAAATAAGAACCAGCATAAAACAATAAAGAACATATTGAATTCCTTCAAGTTAGAGATCATCAACATGATGATCTAAGTGAGGGTCCTGGTTGAGACCGGCAACTCTCGAACAAAACTACAGAAGCCTCCTGCCCTTGATTAATGTTACCTCCATTCTCTGAGGCTGAGTTTCCACAGAGTGAAATGAAGCCAGGTCATCAGATGGTGCTAGCAAGTACATGCGTTAAAGAGATATAAAGCACTGAAAAGCGCTGACACATAGTAAGTATCCAATCGGCTTTAGCCATTCCTATGGATGGGCTCTAAATCGTAAAATCCCTGTCCTTCATTTGGGACACTACTACCACAGACACATCAAACCAAGTGTATTGGAAACTGTACTCAGACTTTCGGATTGGCTGACTGAATTATCATTTAAAATACAAAACTGTATGCCATGTGTTCAATTATAATGAAAAGAAGACTAATCAAAGCAACAATTCTGACCCAGCAAATCTATTTCCTGAACATGTGCCTAGGAAATATTTAACAAAATAGATGTACCTACAAAGAGGACTCTGGCTTATCGCTGGAGGCTGGAAACAAGAAAATTGGAAACTAACTGAGAATTTGTTAAATCTGAACAATATATTCCTTCACCTATACATTAAAAACATTTGTCACGAGCAAAAGGTAAGTTCCAGAAGAGTACGGACAGCACGGTCACATGTCTAATACATAGCTATAGCTAGATAGATACATGGTACACATGCACGCATATTTTTATGTTCCCTATTCTAAAATAGTATATATTTCTTTTGTGCTTCTTTCGTGGCTATTTTATTTGTAATAAACCACACACGAGGCTGGGAAACCCACCCAGGGGTATCATGGATTACCTGGCTGGGCCTTTGAGGTTTCAAGGGTGAAAATAAGACCCCCGCCCCTTCAGCACTTTGTTCTCTAGCTCACATCAAATTCCCCTTTGGGGACTTGAACTCTGAAAGGCACACAAAGCTAGCTCATCTCCCGTTGGCCCACCCACACTTTACCCATACTCTCCCGCGACCATGACCCAGAACATGAACAAGGTGGGTGGCATAGAGGAATGGAGTTTCAGTAGAATGTTTCAAAACGGGTCTGATAAGGAATCAAATTCAATGTGAATTGGGGGAAATTGCCTGTCAACACCTCCAAATCCCCTCCTCAATGCCAGCGGTTCCTTTGCCAGTGCATTGCTACAAGGCTAAGGAGACTTGCGGGCTGGACGTGTGGAAGCCAGGTACTTTGTTATTCTGATCTGTTTTTAAGTAAGTGGCTGAAAAAAGGTCACCATGGAAACCATTTCTTGGATTTTGGTGTATTTTAAACCTCAATTCAGATTTGAAATCTGTAACCCGCCTTTGAGAAACATCCTAGCCCCTCTCAGAAAGCTTGGGTTAAGGGGGAGCAGGGAATCCGTAGTGCTGATTAATCTGTTTATTTAGCTAATAAAACTAAACTGTTTTTAGACAGTGCTTGGCTTCTTTGGCAGGGTAAGCAGAAAACGGGTTTCATTGTGTTTAGACATGCCCTTTCCTTCCGGTCACAGTCGGTTCGTAAATCTTTTTATCACATCTAATATCCATGTGGATTATATGTGGCTACATGTTAAAATTACTCGTTCCTTTAATAAAAGAAAAAGAAGGGGGAAAAGTTAAGGATTTGTTTGTCTGACATTCCACTTTTTAATTGGGTCTGTTCCCATAAAACCTAGATTGTTGTCTTATCATTTCTTTGTCTTACAAATACCACGGAAACCAGGGAAAGAAAACTTTTCATGAAATTCATTTTTAATCGCTTCATAGATTAAAAGTTTGATTGAATTCTGGAAATAAGGCTTTAATTCAAGCAGGCAAAATTTCCATGCACAAGGTTCCTGTTAGGTTTTGATTCATTTTTTCCCCATTGTGTTCCTTGACAGAGATACCAGTAGGTGAAAAAAACAAACTGGTCTGTTTCCTCCCCAGCCTCCTTTGTCGAAGCCTCCCGTTGAAAGATGCTACGCGTTGGTGTGATACGGACAGGCCAGCACAACCGGCCACTGAAGCACACGTAAGACACAGTTGGGCAAACCTGTTAGGCAATCAAGCGTTGGTGGAGATGGTCTTTAAGTCTTATGCCAAAAATCCCTCTGAAGTCTTCTTCAAAACCAAGCAATCGTATATCGTTCACTGTCAAGAATGTCTGCCTTGAACATTGTGCTCTTTTAAGATTAATCTATATGGAATCAGAGGGACAGCAGCAACTGCAAAGATTAAAGAGAAGATTTAGGGGCAGTCAGCTCCTGTTACAGAGGGCGAAAACAACCCGGGAAAGGAGACTGAGCATGGTGGCACAACTCAAAGAAAGCAAACGATGTCAATAAATCATCGAGTGGAAACAGAAGTCTTGGGGTGTGCTCTGCTGCATATATTCTGAGCAGCAACAAAATAAGGTAAAATAAATTATTGTAGGATTAATTGAAAATTTTGTACTGAGTCAGTGCAATAAAACCTATGCCATCACAAATTTTCTGATTTCAGAGATTTTAATTTGTACATGACATTATGTAATGATTAAAATAATAACAATTACCTTATGCTGATATTTTTGCCACATTGGGATAGATGATAGATTAGATAGATAGATAGATAGATAGATAGATAGATAGATAGATAGATAGATGATAGATAGATAGATAGATAGATAGATAGATAGATAGATACATGGCAGCTAAGTGCTCGGCTGCTAAACAAAAGGTCAGTGATTCGAACCCCACTAGCTACTCCATGAGAAAAAGATGTAGCAATCTGCTTCTGTCAAGGCTGCAGGCTGAGAAACCCACAGGACAGTTCTCTCCTGCCCCAAGTGTCGCTGTGAGTCAGAACTGACTCAACAGCGAGGAGGTGGGTTTGGGTCCAGATAGAAAGCCAAACGTCACTGCCTTGGAGGGAAAGCTGATTTACAGCAACTCTAGGACAGGACAAAACTGCTCCTGTGAGCTTCCAAGGCTGCGACCCTTCACAGGGGTCGAAGCCTCGTCTGTCTCCCAAGCAGTAGCTGTGGTTTCAAACCACTGCCCTTGCAGTTAGCAGCCACTACCCTCCTAGGGCTCCCTTTTGGTATATATAAAATCTAGAAAATTAGCTCTAGTGACAATTTTTATTCATACCAAGTGAAAGGGTTTTTTGATCCTGTTCCAAGCATATCAATGCATTTTATGTTAATGTGCCTCCTTTATACGAATGAAGGTGAAAAATACTACTACTATTCTAAGACTCTTGATTGCAAAATGGCATTACCTTATTATACACACTGATAAATTTAGACTCATTGAGATGTAATAATTTTTGTCATTTCTGCAACACGTTCTTTAATTATCTTATAGCCATAGATACACACTCAACTTAGCTTTAAGAATTCTCAGAGACATCAGTTGAACTTCACAACTTGGGTACCAGACCTTCCATAATAGCAGGCTGGAGTGACGTGTTTACATCTACAGATTAAGGAATAAATAATTAAACAAGCTGTGAGTAATACAGCCATAATTATGCTATCTAGACAAATGTGTAGAAATAGGCTCCTTTCTCAAACAGGAAGCATTTTCTTTATGACATGGCATTCTAAATATCAATTTAAAATAACTAATAAAAATGATTATAAATCACTTTACCAAAATAAAATTGCTAGGCATGAGCTGAATAAGTTCTATTAATTAAAGCTGTTAAGGGTTGGGAGCAGAAAGGAAACGCTGCCTCAGCATTGCTAAAATGGAGTTAAAAACGACCACTGTAGAAAAGTGGGTGAAGGGGACATCGGACAGTATGGGACATGACAAAATAATAATAATTTATAAATTATCAAGGGTTCATGAGGGAGGGGGCCGGGGAGGGAGGGGGAAAATGAGGAACTGATACCAAGGACTCAAGTAGAAAGCAAATGTTTTGAGAATGATGATGGCAACAAAGGTACAAACGTGCTTGACACAATGGAGGTGATAAGAGTTGTATGAGCCCCTAATAAAATGATTTTAAAAAACTATCACTGTTGAAATACAAGAAATCCATAGAAGAATACTAGTGCTAGCAAAGATGGCTCTATTATGAACCACAAATTGGTCCAAGTATTGTTATTTCTCTCTTGATATGGTATTTTATATCAGCTGCCTACAAAAGCACGATGTGTGTGCTTGCTTGGACATTAGCCAACTTCTCCCACATATAATTGTATTGTCTTTATGTTAAAGAACCATAATTTGCACATGTAAAACTTGTGAGGAGAAGATGGTCAAGTACTATAAAGACATAGCAAAGACATGTCACGTGCACAGTCTCGCTCAAACTCCCTGACGTCAGTCTCTCCTGACTCAGAGCGAGGGCAGGGCAGAACTGCCCTGGGGGTTGCCGAGACTGTCGTTCTTCACGGCAGCGGAAAGCCTCATCTTTCTCCGGATGTGCACATTAGGCATGTGCATCCATGGGCACAGAAAGAAGATACAAGATACTAACCAAATTTGTGTTAAAGTCACCAATCAAAACACCTCAATTGCCTTACAAATTGGGATCTGATATCAAGAACCCCAAAATTTCTTACCAAGGCATGGGCATTACAAGCTATGAGGAAACATGTCACTCACTTCCCATCCACCACGACAGCATCTTTGGCAACACTCTGTGGAATGAAATGCCACAGAATCGGCCTGTTTCTAGACAGCGCAGCATCACCATTCCCACAAGGCCCAAACTCGGCTTTTATGGATCATAGGAAAGAAGCAGACTAAGGAAGGAAAGACGAAGCGTTTGTTAATTAAACTAACATGTGAAAAGCGACCAGAGATCATGCAGATGCTTGTAAATTTTGTACTTATTGCTCTATAAAAATTCACGGTGCCCTGTTCCATTCCTCTTGTGACCCCATCGCTCATCCAAGCCCAACAGTCAAAATGGTGAAGCAGATCGATAGCAAGGAAGATTTTCAGGCAGCCCTGAAGAGTGCTGGAGAGAAGCTTGTAGTGGTTGACTTCCCAGCCACATGGTGTGGGCCTTGCAAAATGATCAAGCCTTTCTATCATTCCCTCTGTGAACAGTATGGCAATGTGGTCTTCCTTGAAGTTGATGTGGATGAGTGCCAGGATGTTGTTTCAGAGTGTGAAGTCAAATGCATACCAACATTTCAGTTTTATAAAAAGAGACAAAAGGTGGGTGAATTTTCTGGTGCTAATAAGGAAAAACTTGAAGCTACCATTAACAAGTTAAGCTAATTATGCTTCCTGAAAATGTAACCAGCCATCAGCTGTGTAAACCTTTTTGTATTTACAAGAAAAAAGAATCAAGTATGAAGACTATATACCCAGCTACCATCTGATTATAAATTACAATAAAATATTAATTCTACCCTTTAAAAAAAATTCACGATGTGCAAAGTTAATACTTTATTACCAAGAAATGCAAAGATGTGTTTCCAATACCTGTAATGCCAAATAAGCTTAAATATATATATATATATATATATATATATATATATATATACACACACACATAAACATTGATTCTAATTAATGCACTTAATGTGTCCCAATTAATTTGATAAATTCTGATGTACTCATAGGAAGAATACAACAGAAATATGGAATAAATATTTCCATATAAGTACATAGTTTCCCCCTAATGATGGCTCCTAACGCCATATCTTTGGGCAGCCTTATATGAGACCAATTGTGTTCCTTCTCCATATCATTTTCTAATAATTAAGCACGCTTGTTTGCAGTCCACTGTGGAGTTGCTGTCTTTCATAGTCCACTCCATAGCAAATAGCCCTACTCCCTGGGCATTCCTAATAAGAACGAGGGCTCCCTGAGAGTCTGCAAAATGATTTCTATCTAAGGATTCAAATTGTTTAACATACAGAATAGTTACATACAGACTTGAAAGGGTCCATGGGTTAGTAGCTTCCAAGCCTGTTCAACCATACACAAATACACCCTGTACACAAATACACACACAAGTAATAAAAACAACACTCACAGAACAGTAATGGCCCTCACCTTATGAAACGCCCTCGAATTATTTCTATTTTATTCTATTTTTAAATGCTAATTGTGACCCTTATATTGATCTTTTGACCCACCAATAGGTCACAACCCACAGATTGAAAATCTAGGCCATACTCCTGCCTTGGCAATTTATATCACAGAATGAGAGAACTAGACCTGATTTTTTTTCATTTAAAAAATGATGAATGATGATACATAAAAAACTCTTGGAAGATGTCCCTTCTCATACATACACCGAAATACATCAAGAAAAGTCTTCAGTCTAAAACACTGAATCAATAAGCAAAGGACAGCCACGAGAGGTCATGTACGGGAGAAACACCACTTCTCCCACAGCGCTCATCCTTGCCCTTTTCCCTGCCAATTCCTTCGCCAGCAGCAGCAATATGGGCTGCCAGCAGCTGCAAACCTTGTGAACTACAGGCAGGCATCTGCAGAGCTTACAGAGAAGCTGCTCCCCAAAATGTCAGTGACCCAAGCTCCTTCTCCAAATTCAACAAGGCAGATCTCCCCAGACTCATTTAGGTACCTGCGAGGCCCTCTGTAGGGAAGCCTGCATTCCCAGACTGAGCACGTAGAAATGCCCCCAAACTCAGACAGATAAGGCAGACTCTTGCTCTGAAAGCAGGGAGAAAAAGCTCCCTAGATGTCTTTGGGTGTGTCTGTCAATCCCATTCTGATCCCTCCTCATCAGTGGGTGCTAAGTTATGGCTGAAGTGCCATAACCTCTCAAAAAGCCATCTCCCCCAGCAAACATACTCTCCTTCTGAGTCAAAGGACAGGTGCAGAGCTCAGGCTATGAAATCAATAAGAAATATGCTGCTGTGAAATTACCATGATTCCCCTGGGGATTTACCCAGGTGTGCTTGTCCCTCCTTGTCCAGAAGAGCCGAGCCTGTGCAAGCCCGGATCTCGAGCTCAGTGTGCAGGTAAGGCCCGAGAGCAGGACCCAGCCTAGCTACGGGACTAGTATATGTAAGCTTTCAGACTGAAGTTGTCAATGCAGACACAAAACACGGGGAGCGCTGTAACCAAAGAAAGGTAGGAGCTATAATCAAAGAAAGAAAGCAGTGTCATATTGTCATTTTTTTTTCAGAAAATAATTCTTTTAAAAACACTGACTACTGGGGAGAAAGGAGAATCTGAACTACAACAACAAATCACAAAGATGTGGTGATTTCCCTGACCTAACTCGTTGGGTCTCGGAACCTGCCCGGGAGCTCAAGATGCCTCTGTCCCTTTCTCTGCTCTCCCTTTCCTCCTGGGAGTTCTTTCTCTGCCTCAATAAAATCTTTCTCAACTCCACACAAAAACTCACAAAGATACACAAAGACAATGGAAAAGGTTATGCTTGCACATGAACAGATGACGGGAAGTAAGGGAGTGACATGACATTTATAGGAGCCTGACTAATGAGCACAATGGGAGAACGTGGTGGTGGTTAGGTGTTGTCTAGTTAGTGCTGACTCAGAGTGACCTGATATATAATAGAACAAAGCACGGTCCAGTCTGGCCATCATCACAGTTTTTCTATGGATGACCCCATTGCTGTAGGCATTGTTCAGGCCATCCCACTGAAGGGCTCCGAGCGTGATGTCCTTCTCTGGGGACTTGTTCCTCTTGACAACAATGTCCAAAGTACATTGGACATTGAAGTCTCACCATTCTTGCTTCTTCTAAGGAGCACTCTGGCTATCCTTTTGTCCAGCTTTGGCATGCATATGATGCCACTGAAAATACCATCGCTTGAGTCAGGTGTACTTTGGCCTTCAACGTAACATCTTTGTTGCTTAACACTTTTAAGAGGTCCTTTGCAGAAGATTTGCCCGATCCAATATGTCACCAGATTTCTTGTATGCTGCCTCCATGGGTCTTGATTGTGGATCCAACTAAAATAAATTCTTAGATAACTTCACTCTTTTCTTCACTGATTAGTTTAGTTGTGAGAATTTTTGTTTTCTTTACATTGATGTATAATCTCATGCCAAATAAAACAAACTCACTGCCTTCCACACACCCTGCTGCACACCTTTCCTGGTTCTAAACCATGCAGTATCCCCGTGTTCTGTTCAAATGACTGCTTCATGATCTACATCCAATTTCCACATGAGCACAATTAAGTGTTCTGGAATTCTCATTCTTCACAATGTTACCCATAATTTGTTATGAGCCATCCAGTTGGATATCTTTGCATAGTAAATAAAACACAGTTAAACATTTTTCTAGTATTTTCTGCTTTCAGCTAGCTAAGATCCATCTGATGTCAGCAAGGAGATCTATCATTTTACATATTCTTCTAGAATCAGCTTCAATTTCTGGCAGCACCCTGCTGTGTACTTCTGAAACCATTTTTTAGTTATTTCCAGCAAAATTTTACTTGTGTTCAATGCTAATATTGTTCAATAATTCCCACATTCTGTTGGCTCCCCTTTCATTGACATGGACACACACATGGAGCGCTTCCACTTTGCTGGCCAGCTTTCATTCACATTTCGTGGCCTAGCCAGTGAGCACCTCCAGCACACCATACATTTCTTGAACCTTCTCACCTGGCACCCCATCAATTCCTGGAGCCTATTTTCCACTAGTGCCGTTGATGTACTTTAGACTTCTTTCATGATATGATACCTCCTGAAATAATGGAAGGCTGCAACAGAGCAGTATTAAATATACTCTAAAAACGAACATCAAACAGATGTTTGATGTTCAGAACAAAAGGAAATCAGAGAAAAAGGAGGGTGTAAAACATAAGAGAAAAAGACCGACACCCTAAAAAGAAGCCAGGTTGAAACCCGGCCAGTGAAAGAGACCGTCACTGGCCCTCCTTTGTAAGGGAAGCACAGAAGAATGTGGGTGCTACCGCAAGGTGCCGTGAACAAGCTAGGTGGTTCCTGGATACCAATAGAATAGTATCTAGGGTCTTAAAGGCTTGTTTCCAAACAAGCAGCCATCTACATGAGATGTCAACCAAGTCCACATGGAAGAAGCACATCAACATCCATGAGCCAAGGATTGTAAATGATACAATCCAAAACGAAAGAAGGGAATAGTATCAGAGTTTACATTGTGAGATTCTGGTTTTCAGTAGGCTATGGATGAGAGTGGAAGCCCAAGATATATTTGCGAGATCTGCACAGGATGTAAGCTTCCACTGATTGGGGGTGGAAATAAACTGGTTACCAAATAGAAAGTATTGGAGAGATGATGCTAGAAGATCAAAATGATAAACCTGACTTGAAAGATTTAAACCCTGTCACTTGATCTCCCCTTTGATATACTTTGGGCTCAATCTACTTTTCAGTATTTTCTGTGGGGTTTTTTGCTTTGTTTTACATATCAGGGCTTAGCTGTGTTGTTTTGTCATTATGGGTAGCCTTCTTGTAACTTTCTTATGTGTTTGTGTGTTTTGGTATAGGTAGCCCTGGATGGAGAAATCTATAGAGAAAACAACCAGAATAAGGGTTCTTCAGGGCTATGGTGGGGGAGGTGGGGGTGGAAAGGGAAGCTGATATCAAGGAGTTCAAGGAGGAAGAAAATGTTTTGAAATGGATTATGGTAGCAATTGTGCAATACTGCTTGATGTGATTGAACTATGGAATGATATAATGACTGGATTCGCTCCTAATAACATGGTTTGGGTGTGGCTGTCTGAAATAAGAAACACAGCAAGTGGAGGGGTTTAACAACAGGCTTGATCAAGGTGGAAGAAAGAATCTGCAAACTAGAGAATCAGGTGGTTGAAATTTTGTAGGCTAAAGACCAACAAGGGAGGAGATGAGACTACTGAGCAATGCAGTCTTGGAATTCTGAGACAACATCAAGAGAACCAGCATATTTATCATGGTAATCCTAGAAGGAGATGGAGAAGACAGAGTTAGAAAGACCAGTCAAGAAATAAAGGCAGGACAAAGGACACAACCTACAAATTCAAGAATCTCAATAAACTACAACTAGGATCAACCCAAAGAGAGCCACACTGTTACACATTACCATCAGGCTCTCAAAGCTAAAGACATGGAGATCCATAAATGCACCAAGTGAAAAGTCAACAGTCATGCAAAGGATCCCAAGTAAATATCGCTTTCTCCACGGAAACCTTGAATGCCAGAGGCACTGGAATGATCTATTTAACATCTGGAAGGGGAAAAGAATGTCAGCCAAGAATAGTAAATTGTTCTTTAAGAATGAGGATAAACCAGACCCCATCGCAGAGCCCCAAGCCTTGAGGGCAATGCACTGGCATGGAGCAGCGAACTAACAGAGGGGCCGCACCCAAGCTGAGCTATGCTGACCCCTCCCCAGAAGAGGGCAAAACAGAGGGCAGCCCTGAAGATGTAGCCCAGGGAGAGAGGCAGGTCTGTCCAGACCACACTGGAGTGAACTAAGAGGGAGGGAGGGATGGAGAGAGAGAACACCTCATCATGGCCCACCAAGCCCGAGATGACATCCCTACTCAGAGCAGCCAATGCACAGAGAGGACCATAGGGCCAGCCCCACCACAAGATAAAATGTTCCCTCACTGACCCATAGTGCTACTAGGGACAGCACTGGAGACATTGTGCAGAAAGTGTGCCGGTCTGCCCCATGCACAGCGGGGTGAAACACAAAGGGAGTGCAGCAGGGTACCAAGGAGAGCAAAGTAACCAAGTCCCCGAGGAATCCTGAAAATAGGCTTCTGACTTGGGGAACAGGGCTTGCACCTCATCAGACTTGATCAGAAAATAGGTCTGTCAGTAGACAGACCTGGAACTGTCTATTGTTTTTCTTTTTTGTTTGTTTGTTTTGTTTTGTTTTTCTTTCACCCTATGTCCATCTATATAAAATAAGCAGGGCAAACAATCCCAAGGCGAAAACAATGGGACCGGTGGTTCCAGGGGCACATGGGAGAGGCGGGGGAGTAGGGATCCAACAAACTCAGGGATAAGGGAACAACAAGAGATCTAAAACTGATGGCAAAAGGGTGTATAATGCCTGGTGGAGTTTAACCAAGTGCAATGGATCTGAGAGGAACTATGGAGAGCAGAATGGAGGGTGAGCAGGATAATGGGATAGGAGGAAGGTGAAGGAAATAGAGGAAATAAAGAGGAAGTAAAAGCTATTTATAGAGTATAGTTATAGGCATGTATATATGTAAATATACTAATTTAGAATGAAAGGAATAGAGGCCAATGTACATATATTTATAAGTTAAATATTAAGATAACAGATAGACTTTGGGCCTCTACTCAAGGCGTCCCTTAATACAAGAACACTTTGTTCTAATAACTGGGCACTCTTTGATACTCACCTTCCTGACATGATCACTGAAGACAAAATGGGTGCATAAGCAAATGTGGTGAAGAGAGCAGTTGGTGCCCCGCTATCAAAATATATAGTGTTTGGAGTCTTAAAGGCTTGAAGTTAAACAAGCAGCCATCTAGCAGGGAAGCAAATAAGCACACTAGCCTGTGTGATCATGAGGTGTTGATGAGATCAGGTATCAGGTACCAAAAGATCCAAAACAAACAACTATATTGATGGGAATGAGGGGGTTTGGAGTGGAGACCCAAAGTCAATTGGATATTCCCCCCACAGAAGGTTATAAGGAAGAGATGATTCAACTAAGGTGCATTATAGCACTAATGAAACACACATCATTTTTCTTGTTCCTGAATGCTTCCTACCCCCACACCCACCACCACCCCTGCAGTGCCATGACCCAGTTCTACCTTACAAATCTGGATAGATCAGAGAGCACACATGGTACAGATAAGAGCTTTGGACACATGGAATGCAGGACAGAGAAACTCCTCAGGAGCAATAGTGGGAGTAGCGATATCATGAGGGTAGAGGGATATCCGGTCAGGGAGGCAGAAGGGGGAGAAAGGGAGAACCCATCACAAGGTTGGATATATGGCCCCACTACCACCCCTGAAGGGGAAAATAACAGAAATGTGGGTGAAGGGAGACAATGGACAGTGTAAGATATGAAATAATAATAACAATATATAATTGATCAATGATTCACAAGAGGGGGAGGGTGGAGGGGAAAGGAACTTATACTAAGGGCTCAAGTAGAAAATGTTTTAGAAATGATGATGGCAACATATGTACAAATATGCTTGATACAATTGATGTATGGAATGTTATAAGGACTGTAAGAGCCCCCAATAAAATAATTTTTAAAATGCTAAAGGGAACTTTTCATTTAAAAAGGAAATGACAGTACAAAGTAACTCAAAACCCTACACAGCAAGAAAGATCTCCATGCAGGATAGTTGCATGGGCAAGTATAAGGACTTTTTTATTTTGTTTTAGTGAATGTATCCACAGCCAAAGATCCACAATTTCAAAAATTTCTCAATGTACAATATAGCGACTTTGGTTACATTCTTCAAATTGTGCTATACTATCCATACTATCCTTTTCCATATTCATCTCACCATGATTTGAACTTATGGACCTCTAAACATCCCGACCAACCTTTCCAATTGTGCTGTCAATGTGACCTCACTTAGATCACTGTTTAAAGGAGTCCAGTGCACAAAGCACTCTCTCTGAAGTCTTTAATATTTTTTTCATTTACTTGATATTGTTCTTGTTGTTAAGGGTCAGAATCATGCCTCTCTGCATACTAACTGGTTTAGAAAACCAATTTTTTCAAAGTGCCATTTTAAAAGAGGGAAACTATCAACATGAGACGAAGGTTTGATAAGTAAGATTCAAACATCCTAAGGATGGAGGGATACGCCAATAATTGAGGTGAGAATTACCTCTCCAGTCTAAAGCGGCTGATATAAAAAACAGCTTTCTCTGAAGGTAGTTTCAGTACAAAACCAAATGAAAATCAAAACAAGATATTAGAAATAGGTAATGACAATGGGGAAGATGCTGATAGTCTGGTCGTGGAGCTAAAGCTCTTTAAATCATTCCAGTGTACTTGATTGATCCTCACCAGTGGACTGGAATTTCTCATGGTTTTCCTTGAGGGTTAAAAACAGACCTGAGACTTTGCTAGAGACTTTTCTCTTTAGCCTAGAAAGCAGAACTAGTATAACTAGTCGAACTAGAATGAATTGTCAGACTACACCCTGCACTCATCTGTCAGCTTGTCATGTGGTAGTAGCTTGCACGTTGCTGTGATGCTGGAAGCCATGCCACTGGTGTTTCAAATATCAGTAGGATCGCCGGTGGTGAATGAGTCCTCTTGAAGCCTCCACTTTACAAAGAGCCTGGGAAGAAGTTGTAGGCTGTCCACTTCTGAAGGATTGGCTCCTAAGAACCTTACAAACAGCAGTGGGACATGGTCAGCTGTGGTGCCTGAAGATGAGCACCTCAGATGGGAAGGCCCTCACGACGCGCCTGGAGAGGGGCTGCCTCTTTAAAGGAGAGCTGAGTTTGATCTTGTGAACTGAGCACAGCTTTGGGGTCTTCTTTTGCTGATAGGGCTTAAATAAAATTGAGAATAAATCGCTGAAAAGATTAATAATTGGAACATGGAATGCATGACTTATGAGTCCAGGGATCCAGCAGAATCGGTATCCTAGGCATTAGTGAGCTGAAATGAACTGGTTTGAGTCAATTTAGCCGGACAATCATATGATTTACTATGCCAAAATGATCAATTCAAGAGAAAGAGTGGTGTATCATCAAAAAGAACATTTCAAAATCTACTTTAAATTACAATGTTGTCGATGAGAAATACAACTTTCCTCTAGTTCCTAAATGTGTCCTCCCCGCTCCCACTACCATGACTCGAATTCGACCTTGCAAGTCTGGCTAAACCAGAGGATGTACACTGGTACAGATGGGAACTGAAAATACAGGGAATCCAGGGCAGATGAGCCCTACAGGACCAGTGGTGTGAGTGGCGAAACAGGGAGGGTAAAGGGAGAATGGGTAGGAAAGAGGGAACCGATTACATGGATATATGTGACCTCCTCCCTGGGGGACAGACAACCGAAAAGTGGGTGAAGGGAGAGGTCGGACAGGGCAAGATATGACAAAATACCAATTTATAAACTATCAAGGGCTCATGAGGGAGGGGGGAGCAGGGAGGGAGGGGAAAAATGAGGCTAATGTCGGGGGTTTAAGTGGAGAGAAAATGTTTTGAGAATTTATGTACAAATGCGCTTTACACAATTGATGTGTGTATGGATTGCGATAAGTTGTATGAGCCCCTAATAAAATGTTGAAAAAAAAATTACAATGTTGTCTGTGATAAGCTAATATCTATACACCTACAAGGAATTCAAGTCAATACAGCTATTACTCAAATTTACACACCAACCACTAACGCCAATGATAAGGAAATTGAAGAATTCTACTAACTTCATGAGTCTGAAATTGATCTAAGATGCATTAATGATGATTGGCGGCGGAATGTGAAAGTTGGAAGCAAAGAGCAAGGCACTGACAAAAAGAGATGCATGTTTATGCCCCTGTCAAAGAAAGGTAACTCAACAGAATGACTGAATCATTGAACAGTATCATTAGCATCACATTCAAGTAGAATTTTGCTGAAGATTATTCAGAAATGATTGCAGCAGTGTATCAACAGAGAGCTGCCAGAAATTCAAGCCAGGGTCAGAAGAGGGCATGGAACAACACACATCACTGATCTCGCCTCCACATCTGTAGCTAACTGCCTTATAGGGTGACTTTGTAGGAAGCAAAGATTCTAAAGGCTGAGAGTTAGGCAGAGAATGTATCTTTCTTAAGCTGTGTATTCTGATAATTGAATATCTCTAAATTGAGGCTTCTTGTACACCATGTAATGAAAGTGATGTTAGCTGAAGTCAATATAAAAAATTTTTTTTTAATTTCTACCTCTCTCTCTTCTTATATGATACTCTGAGTATGGCAGTGAGATACCTTTCCCCTGAACCAATCTAATTAATATGAGCCACTTGGGCCAGTTGAAAGAATTTATAATGATTAAAGAGGAAGTTATAAAAAATAAGTGCACATTTATGCTGTTGGGCACATTATGTAGAAATATTTAATTAGTAATGACAATAAAACAAAGAGTATGTAATAGAGTTTTTTTATCTTGCTGAAGTTAAATTTTATCTAGGCTGTAAGAAATAGAAGCTATTGGGGGGTTGGGGGGAAAAAAAAGAAATAGAAGCTATTAAATGCAGCATTCATGATTACCACAAAGTAAATATCTAAATAATAATAACAAACACAAAAGGAGAAGAGAAGGGGATCAAAATGGCTCACCACAAAAAAGCGGAAGAAAAAAACCTACTCTTGGCAGTTTAGAGGAAGAGACAAAGGATTAAGACATGCAAAAAAGAATAACAAACTGGCAGAAGAAAACATTTCCTTGTCTGTAGTTACAGTGGATATAAATGAATAAAATCTTCCAGTCAAGATACAAAGAAGTGCAAAATGATTTTTTAAGGGCCCACCTATATATACGGTAACTACATGAAACAAACCTTAAGTCCAAGAACACAAAGGGATGAAAGTGAAAGATGGAAAAATATTCTATTCAAAGAATTGCCAAAATAGAGCAGGAGTAGGGATTTCACTATCAAGTAGAATAGGCTGTAAGTACAAATCTGCTAGACAGGAAAAAGATATGCAAAGTGACTAAAAAGATCAATTCATCAAGAAGATATACATAAATATGTATCTAATATAGGAGAATCCAAATATATAATATAATTTTTTATTTTTAACTTTTCTCTTTTTTAAAATTTATTTTTTAATCATTTTATTAGGGGTTCATACAACTCTTATCACAATCCATACATAACATCAATTGTGTAAAACGCATCTGTACATTCATTGCCCTCATCATTCTCAAAATATTTCCTCTCCACTTAAGCCCCCGGCATTAGGACCTCATTTTTCCCCTCCCTCCCCTGAGGGGTTTATCTGTCCTGGATTCCCTGTGTTTCCAGCTCTTATCTGTACCAGTGTACATGCTCTGGTCTAGCCAGATTTGTAAGGTAGAATTGGGATCATGATAGTGGGGGGAGGAAACATTTAGGAACTAGAGGAAAGTTGTATGTTTCATCAGTGCTACACTGCACCCTGCCTCACTCGTCTTCTCCCTGTGACCTTCTGTAAGAGGATGTCCAGTTTCCTACAGATGGGCTTTGGGTCCTCACTCCGCACTCCCCCTCATTCACAATGATATGATTTTTTGTTCTTTGATGCCTGGTACCTCATCCGTTCGACACCTTGTGATCACACAGGAAGGTCAAACGGAGAAGAAGTCAAGTAGATCTCAATAAACCGAGTAAAGAGGATGACAATGACAGCAAGAGAGAGGCTGGCAAAACATGGCGAAAGGCAAGAAGACACTGGGAGTGTCCAAGAGTTAAAGACCATAGAGGTGAATACCCTCATGTAACATCCTACAGTAACAGTGATCTATGAGGAGATGCATGGATAGACAGACAGACTACAGCGGTATGGGAGGGAGCGTGAGCATTACCCAAGAACATATATACACATAAGTGTGTGTGTGTGTGTGTGTGTGTGTGTGTGTGTGTGTGTGTGTCAGAGGATATTTGTACATGGATATGTGTCTTTGCCTCTTATATATTCATAAAAGTGGTAGAGCGTATCAGGAGGAAAAGTTATAAAAATTTCTTAGATATAACCAGATACCTTGAGGAAACTACGTGTTGACCAGGAGACTCAGAATCATACTCTTAGGGACATCAAGGCCAATTGGCATAGCACAGTCCTTTTTTTTTTTCATGTAGTCCTTAAAGTCTGCATTCTACTGTGGTGAATAGCAACTAGAGCCTTGCAAACTTGTGCACAGCAACCTCAGGTGCAGCTATTGATCTCCCCCTGCCCAGGGGAAAGAACCCTGATGCAAATCAAAGACTAAAGAAACAAATCCAGTGACACGCATCTATGTGTAAGAAAGAGTTTTATAGCAAGAAGTAATTGTATATCAAGAAAACATCCGAGCCCAGTCCAACTCAAGTCCGTAAGTCTGATACTAGGCCTTAAGTCTCTCCTCAGACTTGTACAGCCATAGTCAATGATGCAGATTGCCAGATTCAAAGCCATGTAGACCCAATGGCTGTGGCTCTGGCAAAAAAAAAAAACCAAAAAAAAACCAGGGTCAGCCAGCAGGAAGGTGAAGGTGGGGGACAGCGGCAGTGGGGGGAGGGGGGGGAGGGGATTCTCAGGGCCCTTCTTATGAGAAGGCTATGCCCACAAGGAGTCACCATCAGGCTGTGACCTGATTGACAGGCTGGACTCCACCCCTACACTCTCATATATCTTCAAGTGGGCATGAAACTATGTAACTACCACATATGGAAACATTTATCCAATAGACTACTGAACTATGGGAACAGCCATCTCTATGGTCACGAGACCAGAAGAACCATGTTGTGCCTGGTGACAACTGCTCCGAGAAGGACTGAATTCAGATCTTGGCTAGAGTGAGGGAGGAATGTGGTACAAAACTCCAAATGATGAGTGAGACCAAGCTTGTTGGTCAAATAGAGACCGGTGTTCTGGAATGGAACACATTCCAGTAGCTCCATTTTCCTCTTCTTCTTTTTTATTTTTAATCACTTTATTGGGGGCTCTTACACCTCCTATCACAATCTATACCCACATCCATTGTGTCAAGCACATTTGTACATTTGTTGCCATCATCATTCTCAAAACATTTGCTTTCTACTTGAGCCCTTTGTATCACCCCCTAATTTTTGCCTTCCCTCCCCACCCCCTCCACAAAACCTTGATAATTTATAAATTATTGTTATTGTGTCATGTCTTACACTGCCTGACGTCTCCCTTCACCCACTTTTCTGTTGTCTGTTCCCCAGGGAGGAGGTTATATGTAGATCCCTGTAATCTGTTCCCCCTTTCTACCCCACCTTCCCTCCACCCTCCCTGTATCATTATTCTCACCACTGGTCCTGAGGGGTTCATCTGTCCTGGATTCCCTGTGTTTCCAGTTCCTATCTGCACCAGTATACATACTCTGGTCTAGCCGGATTTGTAAGGAAGAATTGGGATCATGATAGTCAGGGTGAGGGTGGGGGCAGGGAGCATTAAAGAACTAGAGGCAAGTTGAATGTGTCATCAGTGCTATACTGGACCCTGACTGGCCCCTCTCCTCCCTGCAACCCTTCTGTAAGGGGATGTCCAGTTGTCTACAGATGGGCTTTAGGTCTCCACTCCGCACTCTCCCTCATTCACAATGATATGATTTTTTGTTCTTTGATGCCTGATTCCTGATCCCATGGACACCTCGTGATCGCACAGGCTGGTGTGCTTCCTCCATGTGGGCTTTGTTGCTTCTGAGCTAGATGGCCGCTTATTCATCTTCAAGCTCCATTTTCATCCAAATAATAGACTATTGGGTGCATTCAGCAACCACTTGGGCTCAAGGGAGTAGCATGTACCAGGAAAAACATCCAGAAGAGTTAGGAGAGAAGGATGAATGGAGACAGGTAACATAAAGAAGGGGTAGGGGAGGTAATGTTACACTGAAGGAATTGCAATGAATGAGATAAAACATAACGTAAATGAAATTTTGAATCTAAAACTCTCTGCAAACCTTCACCCAATTCACAATACGTTTTATAAGTAAATATATAAGAAGAAAGAACAAAGACAAAATAAAAGTATTTATATTTTACTTAATAAAAATCAGATTTTTACCCAAAAGAATCCAACAACATATCAATATAATAATGCTAATAACAATAGCAAGACATCATAGCCACGGTGAATTAGTACCAGACAGGCAAGCTTGTTTCAACGTTAGAAAAACTATCACTGTATCCCACCACATAAATAAAATTACTACAAGACTATATGAATTGATGCAGAAAAGGCATTTGCCAAAATTCAATGCTCATCCCTGATAAAAACACTCAAGAGAATAGGAATAGCCAGAAAATCAGAACACAATTAAGGACACAGATACAAAACCAAAGGCCAACATTACTCTCAAAGAAGAGCGACTGAAAGCACACGTTAGTGAATGGAAACCAGACAAGGAGGTCCTTTATATGACTCCTATTCAATATAGTGCTAGAAGTCTTAGTCAGAGCTATTAGACAAAAAGGGACATTAAAGGCACCCACAGTGCAAAAGAGAAGCACAACTCTATTTGCAGATGGTATGGACCTATAGTACATAAGGCAATCTCAAAGAAAAGTAGTGGAAGAAGTGGAAAAATCCAGCAAAGTGGCAGGCTACATGGTCAATATAAAAGCCCGTGGATTCCTTTACAACAACAAAGAAACCTCCAGTAAGGAAACCAGGAAAAGAACACCATTTACACCCAAAAGATTAAACACCTAGGAATAAATCTACCAGTAATAAATCTAAAGTAAAGGTCTAGAAAACTAAAATACTACTACACAAACCCAAGAGGCCTACAGAAATGGAAGAGTATTCCATGTTCATGGATAGGAAGGCTTAACATTTTGCAGAAGACAGCATTGTAGAAATTTCAATATCCTCAAAGTAATCTATACATATAATGCAATCCTGATCCAGATTTTAACATTATTCTTTGGAAAGATGGAAAATGGACTACCAATTTTATATGGAAAAGAAAAAGGCCAAGGTCAGCAAAGTACTACTAAAGAAGAAGGCTTCATTCACACTTCTCAATGTCAAAACCTATTATGCAATCACAGTAAAAAAATATCCCTGGTACTTGCACAATTGCAGTCACATAGACCAACAGAACAGAATTGAGAACCAAGAAGTAAATTAATGCACCTATGAAAAACTGAACTTTAAAAATAGCTGAAATGCCTTGAATGAACAGAGATAGTCTCCTTAGCAAATAATGCTAGCAAAACTAGACATACATTGGCAGAAAAATGAGATAAGATCCATATCAAACATCATGTACAACAATGAACTCAAGAAGGATCAAATATCTACATATAAAACTTACAACTACAAAGATCATTGATAAAAAATTTGGGACAACCTTACTGTCAAATATGACAGAAATATACTTTCAAATATAACTGAAACCACGCAAGTAACAGAAGACAAACTAGATGACTAGTACTTCCTGAAACTTAAAGCGCTTATGCATATCCAAATATTTTATCAAAAGAGTAAAAAAGGAGAAGCCACACACTGGAAAAACAGGTTTTTATTGTGTTGGTTTTTTTGACAATGGCATAGTGGACAAGAAACTGATCTCTAAAATGTATAGAAAACTAAACAAAAAGGAATCCAATTAAAAACATAAAAGACATGAACAAATACTTCACCAAAGATAAAGTCAGGTGGCATACGCTTGTAGAAATGCTTGTGGTCATTAGCATTAGAAAGATGCAGATCGAAACACTGATATATCATCTCACTCCAATATTAGTAGCAAAGTTTAAAAAAAACACCAGAAAACCACAAATGCTCATGAGCGTATGGAGATATTTAAACCTCATGCATTGCTTGTAAAATGGTGCACTCATATGACCTAGAAAATCCTTTATTTGGTATATGAGAGTTAAGAGCTGGGACATAAATGCATCTATATATATTCATATTCACCAAATCACTACTTACAATGGCAACATGATGAAAAGAACATGAATACCAAACAGTGGAAGAATACAGAAGTAAACAATGGCACTTACACACGTGGCAGACGGCACAACATTGAAAGCGGTGATAAAGGTGGGAAACACCTGGTAACACAGATGGACATGGAGGGCATGTTGCTGAATGAATTCATTGTGAAATGAATCACAAAAAAAGACAAATATCGTAGGAGACCACTATTATGAAAAGTCAAGAAAAAATTTCACACTAAAAGATGTTTCACTGACATTTAAGGTTGGGAAGAGAGAGGGTAAATTACTGGATACAGGACACATCCATGTTAAATTGAGTGAAATGAAAGGCAATATACAGTATGAAGTAAGTTAATAAAAATAATGGAGGCAAGGGAAGACACCCAGAGAAGGGCACCAGTGAAAGACAACAGTCAGTCCTATTTGACACACAATCCTGCAGTAACAATCACCTATGAGAAGGTATATATAGATGTAGGAATGAGGATATGACTGTACATACAAAACATACATAGGTTTGGTAGAGAATATTTCTACACATGTATTTACCTATCTGTCATTGTATCCATGAATAGATGAGTTGTCATGAAACTTTAGCCGTAACAAATCACCTTGAGGAGGGAATTGTTGAGTCTAAGTCAAGAGCTCAGAATTATAGTCTGATGGACATCAAGCTCAACCGGCACAAAACAGCTCACAAAGAACATATTCTACATGCTCCTGTGGTGAGTAATGGGTCGAGTCTTGGTGTTCTAAAGAGTTTGCTCCCAGTTCAGAGATAAGAAGAGCTAAGGAAAACCCAAGATCTGTGCAAACAGTCAGACCAAAAGACTAATGAGCACTGAGAACCCAGCTGCCACACGCTCTGACACCAAGCCAACTCACTCGTGTGTGGCTCCACTATGGAACACTATACAAGAGACCACATTGGAAGTTTCTGACTAGAGTGGGAGAATCACGTGGCCCCCAACTCAAAATCATTAAGAAAGACTTACTGATCAGTTTGAGGCTGGTGGAATTCCCCAGGACCACATGGTCCATAGACACTCTTCAGCCCAGGAAAAAACTCACATCTATGGCTCAATTTTCAAACAATACGTCTATAAAAAAACAGGACCAGTGGTGTGAGTGGTGATACTGGGAGGGTAGAGGGAGAGTGGGTAGGAAAGAGGGAACCGATTACAAGGAACTATTTGTGACCTCCTCCCTGGGGGACGGACAACGAAAAAGTGGGTGAAGCAAGACATCGGATAGGGCGAGATATGACAAAATAACAATTTGTAAATTATCAGGGCTCATGTGGGAGGTGGGAGCGGGGAGGGAGGGGTAAAAATGAGGACCTAATGCCCAGGGCTTAAGTGGAGAGGAAATGTTTTGAGAATGATGAGGGCAATGAATGTACAAATGCGCTTTACACAATTGATGTATGCATGGATTGTGACAAGAGTTGCATGAGCCCCTAATAAAATGATTTCTAAAAAAAAGATTGATTGCATTTTCAAAAAAAACTCAAAAACCTGTAGCACTGGGAAGATACATTAGGACAACAACTCGCACTAGAGCGAAGGGCGCATTGCAGTATCAGCCGGAAAGGAAAGTTCAGAAGGCTGGAAGGGCTACAGAGAGGAGGAACGGAATTGGGGTCTGCAAGAAGGAGATGGGCTAAGGGATGTTCATTGTGGGGGTGGCGATCGATGACATGAAACTAACGTGCATGAATTGTTCAATGGAAAACCCTTTGCTCTGTAAACCTTTATTGAATTTGTAATCCAGAGTGAAAGAAAAAAATCCATTAGCTGTTAAACACTGAAATACGGCCACTGAAACTAAAGAACTGAAATTTGAATTAAATCTCAATGTAACTCGCTGCCATCCAGTCGATGCCAACTCCATAGAGCACACAATTCAATAGTGCAGTCATATCAAGAAGAGTTGGCCAATCATTACCATCATGGATTTTAGAACATTTTCTTCTTCCTTGTGCTCTTTGTTGTGCATGTAAATTTTTTTTTCAGTTGTGGCAATAATATGCACAACAAAACATTCTCCAATTCAACAACTTCTACATGTATAATTCGGTGCCATCGATTATACTCTTTGTGTTGTACAACCATTATTGGTATCCTTGTCCAAATTATTCCACCACCAATAACATAAACTCAATGCCCACTAATCAACAACTCTTCCTCCTCTGCCCATGGCCACCATAAGTCAATGTTGGTTTCCTTTCTTTTTTTTTAAGGCCTGTTCTAGATATAATATTCACATACCATATATTTCGCTTTCAAAAGGAGTTCTATATACATCAACCATCACACTCGGTTCTAATGCTCTTTCCCCCTCCCTCATTCATTGATTGCTTCCCAACTCACCTTCCCCCACAGCCCCACCCTGTTCTGGACAAACCATTGTGTCAGTTGTTGTCTCTGTGTAGGCACTCCTTCTGCGCTCTTTATGACAGTAGAAAGTCTCATCATTCTCTTTCAGGACCACTGGTGGGTTCAAACTACTGGCCTTGCAGATCACAGCCCAACATGTAACCACTATGCCACCATGTAAATACCCACATGTGGTTAGTGAGGCAGCAACCTCACAATCAGGAATGTAACAAAATCACACAAGAACAGCAGGAGGTATGAGCTTTCAGACAGAGCAAACCAGCCCAGCATCATAACTTCTTCAACCACTATCCTCAGATTTCTTCAAACTTGTGATATGAAAATATAAGCAGGGAAAGGGGAAATAGGAAAAAATGAGGAAAGTTCCTGGAAAAGGCATGAAAGGCCAAAGCCAGAGGGTGGCCATCGAACACCTAGCTACCAGTACAAAGCAAGCTGTCCAAAGAGAATTCAGGTCACAAGCCCCCAAGTACCTGGACCTGTGTTTCTCCCATCTCCATCTCTGAGCACTTACTTGACGAGTTTGCTAGTTGGATGTTATTGATGTGCTAAGGTAATGGATTTCATTTTTTTAATCCCTTTTCTGCATGTCATGCTTACTGGCAAGACCTTTCCAGCATGTTTCAAATGGAATTTACCTTTCCATTTAGGTAACACACTTAACTGTGCTTTCATTTGCCTTCTGCTGACTAAAAGAAGACTCTTCACCGGGTTCCTTTTCTGCCTGCGCATGAGGGAAGCCGGGTGTTTACAGGCCACTATTTCTGGCTGAACCTAAACCTTGGTTCCCAGAGGAAAGCGATTTGCAGACATCTCTGCTTATGAGAAGGGCATCTGTCCGGCCAGTCACATCTTGCCATCGGCTCTTGGTTCTCCCAGAACCTCATTGCTACCCTCCACCCTCAGCCAGACCAGAGTTTGGTTTCTCTGTCTCCAGATGCTCTGTCTCCCTAGGCAACATCACTGTGTACAGAAACGCCAGGATAGGCAGGACTCCACATTTATGTTTGTAATAAGACCCATAATTAACCATGCATTTTCGCTTTAGTTATTAAATGGAAGGAGTTTTAAAGCGTCAAAAAGGGTTTTATAAACATATCCTATAAGTACTTAAAAGCAAGTAATACTAAACAATTAGAAAATTCATGGTTACATTTATGAATTATTCAATTTAAGCAGGTGGCTAATTGGAATTAGAGGCTCTGTTGGATGAATCAAAAATTAATGCTGTCATTGAAAGTGGACCAGTACAATCTGGCCCCAACTGCATTTTCATAGTGATAGGAAAAGAAAAGGCCACGAGGGCAGAGAACCTTATCCAAGCCTATCAGCAGAATTGATAAGCCAACTTCAAAGTCAAGCTTCAGAAGGTAACGCTAGGCCATTGCCTCCACTGTCACCCCATTCCAGGCCCAGCATGGTGCCCAGAATGTAACTGGAGCATAACAAAGGCTTTTTTTAAATTAAAAAGAGAGAGAGAAACAACGTAGACAATATATCTATTCTTATAAGGTAATTAGAGATGTTCAGACCCATTTCTAACAATTAGAAGTTTCCTCTCTAGTTCAATCAGTAGCTAGAAAAAATTCCATACATTCACAGCTAGTGCTTTTCACATACAAAAAATAGGTCTCCTGACGCTTGCTAAAGAAAGGCTGTGTCTTATTTCCATGACCTTTTGGAACAAATGTTCCTAAATTATGGAAGAAAGGAACTTAGAAAAAGAAGCTCCCATTCGGAGGAGAAGGAGGAATATGAATGCAAATATTTTCATGTTTTTAAATCAGTGGTTTTAAACTAACAGCAACGGTGAAGAATAATTCCATGCTATTTTCTGTGGATTAATATGGAGAAAATGCATGAAAGAGAAGTTACCCCTATGATTAAGCTCACTGAATTCATGGGAACTTGCTTTCTTTTTTTTTTTTTTTATCATTTTATTAGGGGCTCATACAACTCAACACAATCCATACATATATCAATTGTATAAAGCGCATTTATACATTCATTGCCCTCATCATTCTCAAAACATTTCCTCTACACTTAAGCCCCTATCATTAGGTCCTCATTTTCCCCTCCCTCCCCGCTCCCCCCTCCCTCATGAGCCCTTGATAATTTATAAATTGTTATTTTGTCATATCTTGCCCTGTCCGACGTCTCCCTTCACCCACTTTTCTATTGTCCGTCCCCCAGGGAGGAGGTCACATATAGTTCCTTGTAATCGGTTCCCTCTTTCCTACCCACTCTCCCTCTACCCTCCCTGTATCGCCACTCACACCACTGGTCCTGTAGGGCTCATCCGCCCTGGATTCCCTGGATTTCCAGTTCCTATCTGTACCAGTGTACATCCTCTGGTCTAGCCAGACTTGCAAGGTAGAATTCGTGTCATGATAGTGGGAGGAGGGAGGAAACATTTAGGAACTAGAGGAAAGTTGTATTTTTCATCGTTGTTACATTGCACCCTGACTGGCTCATCTCCTCCCCGAGTCCCCTCTGCAAGGGGATCTCCAGTGGCCTACTAATGGGGTTTGAGTCTCCACTCCGCACTCCCCCCATCATTCACTATGATATGATTTTGGGGGGAACTTGCTTTCACCACTTCCTTTAACCCCAAACTCAAGAGTCTCTAACTATCGTGAGTATTGGGAATCTTAAGATATTGATTCCTTCCGAAAGTTTGGAGACATAGATTTTTGTTAGATTGATCCAAGACTTGTGTTAAGGGTTCCCAGAATAGCCCTAAGAGAAACCAATGGGGAAAACTTGAGAGAAGATGAATATTGACTAAATGTGAAAAGGAGATTCCTAAGCATCAGCGATGTCTATGTATCCTCTAGGGTGTAATTGCACGTGGAGTGAGTTCTCCACTCCCTCAGGACACCCAGGCCAGATCAGTACATTTCCAGGCACAGGGAGTTAAATGAACAGAAACTCTGCCTTAGAAATCTGGAAAACAACTAATTTTCTGCCCACAATGCAGACAGATGGTACAATGTCTCCTTGGGCCCCTTTAAAACAGTGGGGGGGAAACTATAAAATCCTATAGTCTATAATTCCGCATCCGGTAATACTGTATTCTGGCATGGTACTATAAATTAGCTTGGTATTCTGACAAATGAACTCATGGTGTGATTAAATCAAGCCCCATTTGTTCCTTATTTTCTTTTCTGCTGCTCTATCAAAGAAAACTGGCAGAAAAGCCTGTGAGTCCTTCGTTCTTCCAGGGCAGCAGTGTGAGGAGAATGGAAGGAAGCGCATCACTGTGGTGCGTGGTTTGCTTTCTCACAGTCGACTTTGGAATGTGTGTCTCTGACTGCTGATGACTCACTGAGCATCCTCAACCAGCACCTCCAGGGAAAGGCCGAGAGAAGGCAGGCAGAGGTAAGGAGGATGGAGGAAGGATGGGAAGAGCAAGGAGAGGAAAGGAGAGGGAGGGGAGAGGAGGGGAGGGAAGGGGAGGAGAAAGGAGGGGAGAGAGATGACAGAGAAGTAGGAAGAGAAATTTGAATGGCAAGGGAAATAAAGGCTTCTTGTTAACAGCAAAAGCCGCACATTCTCAATCCCGCATGTATCTCTCTCTCTCTCTCTCTCTCTCTCTCTCTCTCTCTCCCCTCTCTCTCTCTCTCACACACACACACACACACACACACACACACACACACAATGGTTACTGTTTTGGGAAAACGAAGTTCATCCTATGGTTTTCCGAGCAATGACTATCATCTCCAATGGCAATAACTGGTCAATGACGCAAAGGGCAGGCTCAGGTTGGTGACGTCTCTGTGACAGGATGCAGCCTGTGCCTGGAAATGGCACAGGTGGGTTCCAGATGTTGGTAGCATCCCAGATGCGATTTAC
The DNA here is from genome assembly GCF_000313985.2 of Echinops telfairi. NCBI lineage: Eukaryota > Metazoa > Chordata > Mammalia > Afrosoricida > Tenrecidae > Echinops > Echinops telfairi. The sequence continues at coordinate 49,375,187 of NW_022111369.1, forward strand.
CCCTAAAATGAAGCGGCAGCAAGAACCATGGTGAGTGCCACCGATGCCCAGAATCGGCCCCTGTAGGTCCCAGGGAGTTGATCTCGGCTGATTTCCAAACAGACCTCCTTCTCCTCGAATTTTGTAGACTTGACAATGTAGAGCAAATGCTTCCCACCATTTTTTGCGTGTTGTGTTTCATGTTAATTCTAATGCTTCATTTAATTTAATAAAATAAAGATGCTGCATATGAGACACTCTTGTTATAAGCACATTATTGGAAAGTTATCTCCCAGAGTTGTACCATGTCTCACATACTATCACATAGCATTTTTATGTATTACTGACCTATTATTGTCGAGTTGATTTCTACTCTAACAACCCCTCATTTCTTGGCACTAATTCCCAGGGGAGGAGGGAAGTATTTATATTTGTATTTGTATGTCTTGTGGTTTTCAAGACTGTAAATGTGTATAGGACTGTAAAGCCCCATGTTTATCCCGGGGAGTGGCTGTGGGCTCAGACTGCTGACGTGGTTAGCAGCACGATGCATAGCCGTTATGCTACCAGTGGATCATGGATGTTTTATTACTCTTCCTTTGATTAGGATCCATCCCTCTTACGCATGTAAACACACACATTCTACATATGTGTCTGGAACCATGTGTTACACAAATGATCCAAATTGGTGGTGAGGAGGATATAGGAGGCCTGGTAGGGCATGACCAAGGGTAATGTAACCGAGAGGAATTACTGAAACCCTAATGAAGGCTGAACATGATAGTGGGACAAGAGGAAACTAAAAGGAAATAGAGGAAAGAGCTAGGAGGTAAAGAGCATTTATAGAAGTCTATATAAAGGCATGTACATATGTAACTATATTTATATATGAGGACAGGGAAATAGATCTATGTGCATTTTTTATAGGTTTAGTATTAAGGTAGCAGATGGACATTGAGCCTCCACTCAAGTTCTCCCTTAATACAAGAATACTTTGTTCTATTAAAGTGGCATTCTATGATGCTCACCTTCCCGACACTGGCTGAAGACAAAGCAAGTGAATAAGCAAATGTGGGGAAGAAAGCTGATGGTGCCCGGCTATCAAAAGATAGAGCGTCTGGGGTCTTAAAGGCTTGAAGGTAAACAAGCGGCCATCTATCTCAGAAGCAAGAAAGCCCACATGGAAGAAGCACAGCAGCCTGTGTGCTCACGAAGTGCCAAAGGGATCAGTTATCAGGCATCAAAGAACAAAAAATCATATCATTGTGAATGAGAGGGAGTGCAAAGTGGGGACCCAAAGCCCATCTGTAGGCAACTGAACATCCCCTTATGGAAGGTTGTGGGGAGCAGTCGAGCCAGTCAGGGTGCAGTGTAGCAATGATGAAATATACAACTTTCCTCTAGTTCGTAAATGCTTCCTCCCCCTCCCCCTCCCCCCCAACCCCCACCCCACCCCTTACCCCGCACTATCATGATCCCGATTCTACTTTACAAATCTGGCAAGACAAGAGGATGTATACTGGTACAGATAGAAACTGGAAACAAAGGGAATCCAGGATGGATGATCCCTTCAGGACCAGTGGTGTGAGTGGCGATACTGGGAGGGTGAAGGGAGGGTGGGGTGGAAAGGGGGAACCATTTACAAGGATCTATATGTGACCTCCTCCCTGGGGGACAGAAAACAGAAAAGTGGGTAAAGGGAGTCGTTGGACAGTGTAAGATATGACAAAATAACAATTTATAAATTATCAAGGGTTCATGAGGGAGGGGAGAGAAGAGAGGGAGGGGAAAAATAAGGAGCTGATGCCAGGGGCTTAAGTGGAGAGGAAATGTTTTGAGAACGATGAGGGCAATGAATGTGCAAATGTGCTTTACACAATTGATGTATGTATGGATTGTGGATAAGAGTTGTATGAGCTCCTAATAAAATGATTTTTAAAAAAAGAAAATGTCCTTTATCACATTGGACCTCCATTGAAGTACTTACTCAATGCAAGAACACCTTGTTCTATTAAATTGGCATTCCATGATGCACATCTTCAAGACACGATCGCTGAAGACAAAGCAGGTGCATATGCAAAATGTGGTGAAGAAAGCGGATGGTGCTCAACTATCAAAAGATATAATGTCTGGGGTCTTAAAGCTTGAAGATAAACAAGCAGCCATCTAGCTCAGAAGCAACAAAGTCCACATGGAAGAAGCACAGCAGCCTGTGTGTCCACGAGGTGTAGAAGGGACCAGGTATCAGGCATCAAAGAACAATAAATCATATCATTGTAAATGAGTGGGAATGCAGAGTGGAGACCCAAAGCCCATCTGTAGGCAACTGGACACCCATTACAGAAGGGTTTCGGGGAGGAGACGAGCCAGTCACGGTGCAAAGTACCAATGATGAAACATACAACCTTCCTCTAGTTCTTAAATGCCTCCTCACCACCACTATCATGATCCCAATTCTACCTTACAAATCTGACTAGACCAGAGGATGTACACTGGTACAGACCAGAACTGGAAACAAAGGGAATCCAGGACAGATGATCCCTTCAGAACCAGTGGTGAGAGTGGCGATACCAGGAGGGTGGAGGGAAGTTGGAGAAAAGGGGGAACTGATTACAAGGATCTCTGGGGGATGGACAACAGAAAAGTAGGTGAAGGGAGATGACAGACAGTGTAAGATATGACAAAATAATAATAATTTATAAATTATCAAGGAGGAGGGAGCAGGGAGGGAGGGGGAAAACGAGGAGCTGATATCAAGGGTTCAAGTAGAAAGCAAATGATTTGAGAATCATGATGACAGCAAATGTACACATGTGCTTGACACAATGGATGTCGGTATGAATTACGATAAGAGTTGTATGAACCCACAATAAAATGATTTTTTTAAATGTCCTGTATCCTTCAATTCCATTTTCCCATGAACTTCTTGAAGCCGACTCATATGAGCCCCTAATAAAATGATTAGAAAAAAGACAATTAAATATAGAAGTCCAGAAATTAAAGAGAAGTCAAAATTGTAGATATAAATGTACAAGTCATTAGCAGACTACGTATTGAGATTAGATGCTGCGTTCTAAATGAGCCATTTTAAAAGCATTTCACTGGGAAATCTTAGAGAAGATAGAACCCACTGCCAACGCGAGTCCCCTTGGACTCATGAGACCCTGTAGGACAGAGGAGAACTGCACCTGCGGGTTTCCAAGACTCTAACACTTTTATGGGAGTAGAAAGGCTCATTTTTCTCCCACAGAGCAGCTGGTGGTTTCGAACTGCTGGCCTTGTGATTTGCAGCCCAATGCATAACCACTGCACCACCAGGGAGAAGACAGAAACAAAAATATAGCACCATGAGGATCTAAGGGAAAAATTTTTAAATGGCTTGGCTTCATGAATTATACGGCTCCACTGATCTCCCCGCTGGATGTGCCCTTGTGGTTTGATGGAGAAAGATGGGCCAATTATTGATTGCATCTATACCTGTGTTCACTCCTCTGGCCCTCAGCATAGCCCATCTGCCTCCTACCCTACCCCCACCAAAACAGAAAACCTAGTTTCCCTGTCAGGGAAGTTTGCATGTTGGTGACAAAAGTAGAAATGTTCAGTCAGGCCAGAAAAAAAAAGCTGTTCAAATAATCTGTGAACTTTGAGATTAGTTCATTTAAGAGAACTTTACTCACTAGCTATAAAATTCCTTAGAACTTTACTCACTAGCTATCCGGTTCCTTCGAGATAATGTGCATTGAGTGAGATTTGAGTCTGCACTGATTTCATGATCTAAAAGGGGAAGGAGCCCAGTGTGTCCTTGGCTGCTCCTTTCCTCCTTTTCCATTAAGAACATGTTTTGTTCCCACGGACCCACCGTGGAGTGTTACAGGAGAGCTGACAGTCACATTGACCATCATTTAATCTGATTGCCACCTGTGATTTATGTTGTTTGCCTGGGCAAGCTTTGGGAAAGAGCCTGGCCAATAAACTAAATTAATACACAAAAGGGAATTGATCAGCAAGGGAGTCAGGAAACAGTTAGTGTTAATATTTTAATAGGGGTGATAACACTGGCCTCCAGAAAGAGTTCACTTATTGACCCCTCTGGTTTCATTTTATTTAAAGTGGTGATTGAACATACCCTCCATTAATCAACTTAACTACCTAGTTAGTCATTTCAAGGACACACTGATTGAATGCATGAAGTGTACATTTGGAGCCCAGCCATGACCTTGTTAAATACAGAAATGAATTCTGTAAATACATCCATGGGACTGTCTTATGGAAAACCTAAAGAAAGCTTTTTATTAGAATCCAGTATCAGCAAAAGAGCAAATTCCCAGGGAAAGATTGCAATAACATGAGAATATGCCATCTTATGATTGGTCAATGTTCAGGAACTATGCAGAGAACAAGCAAGAATGGAGTCGTGGCTAAGCCAGAAGCTGTTAGCATGAGGAATCAAGCTCTGAGACAATTCTAAAAGTGAGAGTGATTCAAGGATTTGTGGCTATCTTGACAGAAGGAACATTCACATGTAGTCATAATCAATACATACTGTCTAATGAACATGGAGGAAGCTCACTCAGGCTAAGAAACTAATCCAGGAAGCAGCTCTCTCTGTGGCCATAGGAAGAATGTTGGGCATAAGGATCAGACATCTTGGCCAAAGAAGAGACTGCTGTTTAGATAGCTAAATGAGAACGCCTTTCTATAGTCCTTAAAACACAAGTAAGCATCTTTCAGGTAGCCTCTGCTTTCAGCCTTGCTTCATCTGATGTCTGCAATGATGTTATATACCCTCTTCTTGAAGTTTTCAAAGCTCCCTGTGCATGTGCTGCTGCATCTGATTTTGAATTATCTTCAGCAAAATTGTACTTGCATGTGATGTTAATGATACTGTTCCATCATGTCTGCAGGGTCTCCTTTTCTTGGAATAGGCACAAATATGCATCTCTTCCAGTCATTTGGACTTCCAGCTGTCTTCCACATTTCTTGGCATGGATACCTCCAGTGCTGCCTTGGCTTAGTTAGACGTGTCCGTTGATATTCCTCCAGTCCCTAGAGCAGCGGTTCTCAACCTGTGGGTCGCAACCCCTTTGGGGGTGGAACAACCCTTTCACAGGAGTCGCCTAAGACCATTGGAAAACACATATTAGTCTCAGGAACCGAGACACCGCTCCTCTATCCGTCTCCAGACGGGTCCGCCCACATGAAGATACGCCCACATACAAGTACCCGGTGTGAAGACTGTTACCCATGTTCCACCATGCTTTAAGACAAGATTTCATTTATTTGTCATTAGAAATAAATATTTCACAATATAGAATTATATATTGTTTTGTGATTAATCACTGTGCTTTAATTATGTTGTTTGTAACAATAAAAAAACATACTGCATCAGATATTTGCATTAAGATTCATAACAGTAGCAAAATTACAGTTATGAAGTAGCAATGAAAATAATTTTATGGTTGGAGTCACCACCGCCTGAGGAACTGCATGAAAGGGTTGCGGCATTAGGAAGGTTGAGGACCACTGCCCTAGAGCCTTGTTTGGGGTTAAAGCTTTCAGGGCAGCCTGGGTTTTACCCTTCAATGCCATCACTTGTGATCATATTGCTACCTCTCAAATGGCTGAATGTCAACCAAATACTTTTGGTACAGGGCCGCTGTGTTTTCTTTTCATCTTTTTTTATTACTGCCTGCATCTCTCAGTATTTTGCCCACAGAATCCTTCAATATCTCAATTCAACCTTAAATGTTTCTTCATTTATTTGACCTGGAGCTATGCTAAGCATGTTCTTTTTTGGCTTTCTAACTCCGGGTCACTGCATATTTCATTATAGTACTTTGTGTTCTGAAGTAAGTACTTTGTCTTCTAATTTTCTTGTGCAATTTGTTCCTGTTCAAGAGTAGGTTTCAGTGCCCCTCCCCTGAGAAGAATGTATCTCAAACGATGGCACTGAATCTGCAGCTTCGGGAGAAGGATATATCTGACCAGAGCACACAGGA
>NW_022111369.1:49383093-49386869 GCF_000313985.2 Echinops telfairi
GGGGGTTTAAATGGAGAGAAAATGTTTTGAGAAACGATGTACAAATGCGCTTTACACAATTGATGTGTGTATGGATTGGGATAACAGTTGTATGAACCCCTAATAAAATGTTAAAAAAAAAAAAAAGAGTAGGTTTCAGAGTTTCTGCTGATATCTACCTTGAACTTTTATTTCTTCAATAATCTTTCACTGGCTTCATATGTGATGTTCTCATTGTCATCTCCTAACTCACCAGGCCTCCTCTCGTTAGCGCTCAATGCACCACATCCATTCTTGACGGTCCTAGACAGTCCGGTGGCAGAGACCATGGCTTGGCAAACCCTGGCTCTCAAGCCCCACGTGGCTCTTTCAGTGCATATGTGGCTCTGAGGTAAAACTGAACCTGTTAAAGGATATTATCCAGATAGTGGTGATTTCATTTCCTTGTGAACATAAATGTTTGGCTCTCAAATAACTTTTAAACTGTTGTGAGAGACTGGATTGGCTCTTCCATCTCAAAAGTTTGCTAATGGTTGTATATTGGCGTTCATGAACTTGTTTTCATTTCCTTCAGCTTCAACCTGAACTTACAGATGCACAATTGATGGGCTGATCCACAATCAGCCCTTGGCCTGATTTGGCCTGCTGATATTGAACTTCTCCAATGTCTCCTCCCACAGAGATAGTTAATTTTATTCCTGTTTTTTGCATCCGGCAAGATCCATGTGTATAGTTTTCATTTCAATTGTCGAAACAGGGTATTTGCAATGAACAAGTTGTTGGTCTTGCAAATTTTTATCATGTGATATCAACAAAGCCTCATTTTTCAACTACCAGCACTTTTTCTAACTCTCAAATGCCAATAATTATCAATGCATTTTGATTGCATGATTGAACAACTTTATACTAACTTTTAGTGATTTAGTCCATAAATTTGAATAATATGTGTGTTAACTGGATTTCCTGGTATGCCTATACATATTCCCCTCTCCCCAAGGGCATTACCCTTCAAGATAGATCTTGAGGTGTCCTGTCACACCATGACTGTAACACCATGTCCCTTGAGGTGGTCATTCCTGGCTCAGGAAGCCAGATAATTGTCCGATTCAAAATGGCCAGTACTGGTCTGCTCACGAATACCTGGGATACCAATCTTTAGGCATTCCAGGTGATTTTTAACACCTTTCAATTTTCCTACCTTCAAATTTCATACCTTGTCCATTTGACATTCCAATTATTAATAGATGTTTGCAACTGTTCCATCTCATTTTGACTTGTGCCCCATTAGCAAAAAAAAGTCTCTAAAGTTTTATTGCATCCACCTCATTAAGGCTGACTCTACGTTGAGGGGAAGCTTTTCCCCACTGATTCTCTGAGTGCCGTCGGCTCTGGGAGGCTCATCTTCTGGCACTGTCGCTCACAGTGCTCTCTCGCTGTTCAGAAAGTTCCTGGTGGTGAATGCCCCGGAAGTGGACAGCCTATTCCTTCTTCCCGGGCTGTTCTTAGTCTGAAAGCACCATTGACACCTGTTCACCACGGGTGACCCTGCTGGTATCTGAAATACTGGTGCCCTAGCTTCCAGCATCATAGCAACACACAAGCCACTACAGTAGGACAACATGACAAATAAGTGGTACAGGCTGGACTTTCAGGCATATTAAAAATCAACCTTAATTTTTTTTTAAGTATTATTCATCTGTAGTTACTTAAAGGCTTATTGGAACCCAGGGATGGACTCTCAGCAACTGTCATACTCCTTTCCGAAGGAGATGACGGACATCACCTCATGACATAAAACTGCTGTCACAATGAAAACTCTACTCAAAATGCACTGCTAGGCCTTGTGGGCATTACCTTCTCCTTACGGGGAAACGGGCCTGGCTTTGACAACGACGGGCTCAGACGTAGGCATTGCAGACCTTAGAGACTTCACAGAATACCAAGAACCACGCCCACAGAATACTGCCCTTGGGTCGCTTTCCACTCACCACCCCGAGAGGACGCAGAGGACATCCCCATTGGGTTTCCAACACTAAGTCTTTACAGAAGCCGCATATTTCTCCCGTGGAGCGGCCGGTGCGTTCCGCCTGCTGACATTTGATTTTGTCACTCAGCATTTCTACCACTACCCCACCAGAACTCCGTCACAGGATGCCAGGGAGTCGGAAATTACAAACTGCTAAAATTCCCAAGGACATTATTAGAGACTCTTTGGTGGACTAGGGCCAATATCAGAGGGAAAAACTTCCAGACTCTTGTTGCTTCTTTACAAAACAAGATTAGAACTTCGGGGATACTGAGAGGCTGGAGAAGCAAATCAGGGGGAGGATAGAGCATTTGCGAGGGTCTGGTTTTATGGAGCAAAGTTTAGAACAGAATTTGAGTCCCAGAAAGAAAACCCACAAAAACAAGGTATCTTTTTCCTCCTATAACAGTGGGCTCTTTTACGAGAAGTTGATGGAGACAACAAACATCGTAAGTACCAGGGTCAAAACCCAGGCCATCATGTATTACGCTCTGGATTTGGATGGATATCAGGATAAGCCAGATTTAGAAGGAGTGCATTTGGGTAAGACTAACCAAACCTAAAGTGGCATTGTCGGTGAATCAAGAATCTTCCAGTCGTGGATGACAGGAAGAAATCAGGCTGTGATGTGAAGTAACAAGGCAGTAGGGCACAGAGAGGTGCCCTCATGAAAGAGACCAAATCACAGAGCCCCAGAAGTGCGGGGGTCATAGTTTGAAGCAGCCCTCGCTACATTTTAGTGTCCTTGAAGCCTAGTGTTCTATCCTACAATTTCCATGAAACACCATAGTTTATTTCATAATACACTAATATTTGCTTGTATATAAAATCTTTTTCGTAAAAAAGAATTGTTAAAACGAAGACGGCTAAACTCATATTTTCAAGTGAATAAACTTTCAAGGGAAGTGATTAAAGTTTCTCTCTTGCAGTTTCCCTCGCTCCTTCAGACATTATTGCTCATATCTACCTAACGTGCCTTCAGGTTTGTGTTTGAGAACCAGGAACATAAGTGAAGGCCTTAGCAGTCTAGTGGGCAGCCTCCGGAAAGCTTCTTGGAGGAATGAGTACTTGTGGAAACAAGAGGTTAATTTGCTAGCTTCCATAAGGTCAAAGTCCTGGCAAGTAGAAGCACCCTACATCAGAGTGGGTATCAAGTTAGAGTGCAAGGCGGGGATAGCCACCAGAACCAGAAAAACAAGATCTGGAGAATGTTTATATTGCTAGCCTCCAATCTACCACACCTCCTGATAGTCTCCTAGTATCTGAGACGCCTCCATTGACTCGCAGAACGTAAAAGAAGCCATGCTGTACTAGTTCCAAGAATAGGAAGGCCTACAAGCTTCATGCTTTTGTACTCTGAGGGAACCTGCATGCAATGTAAGAACCCTGACTGCCCTAGACTATGTTGCTGTAAGGAAGCTCTAACTAGTCATATGGAGAAGACAGTTGGAAGAGAACCTGGAACTCTCCCAGCTGAGGCCTTCTTGGTAGAGGCCCCGCTAAGTCTCAAGTTCTCAAGTTGCCCTTCAGAGGAATGAGCCTTCTGGAAAGTTAGCAGCATCGGGGCAGAGGTGCAGTCTCCTTATAAGTCACAGCCAAACTGAGAAACTGTGAGCAGATAAAAGAGAGTTACAGAAACCAAAGGGACCCCTGCAGGCATAGTATTGAATGATTGGCTGCGAACTGACGGTCTGGGCTGGAATCCACTCAGTGGCGCTTCAAGTAAAATATATGGCTCTCCACTTCCATGAAGATTGTGGTGGTGGTGGTG
>NW_022111369.1:49387683-49389533 GCF_000313985.2 Echinops telfairi
TAACTTCTGACTCACAGTGACCCCAAGTACAAGAAAATGAAGCACAGCCTGGTCGTGTGCCATTCTCACGATTATTCTTGTTCGAGCCCATGGTTGTAGCCACTGTCAATCCATCTTGTCAAGGGCCTTCTTCTCTTTCACTGCCCCTCCGCTTTGCCAAGCATGACGTCCTTCTCCAGGGACTACTCTCCCTTGATAACATGTCCAGTACATGAGACTATGTCTCCCCACCCTTGCCTTTCAGGAGCATCTGATTGAACTTCTTTTAAGACAGATTGGCTTGGATTTTTGTTTTGCTTTTGGTCATCCATCATATTTTCAATATTCTTTGCCAGCACCATAAAGATTACAGCCTAGAAAATCCTAAGGGTCTGTCCTACTGTACACCACTATGAGTCAGAATCAACTCAACAGCAAGGGATTGTTTTGTTTTGCTTTAATAAACCACTGAAATGTCTAAGTATAGATAACTGAAACACAGTGAAGCTTTAGCTTCTCAGTACTATTCAAGAAAGTCCAAGTGAAATCTTGAGATGTCTTAATCCTTCCCAGCAGAGCTTCCAGGCTAAGACAACTAGGAATAAGAAATGAGTGGTCCACTTCTTAGGCACTGAAAACCTTAAAAACAGCTGCAGAACACTGTCTGGTATAGGGCCAGATGTTGCACCCTTCAGGTTGGAAGCCATTCCAAATACAAACAGAGAAGAAGAGCTGCCTCCTCAAAGGAGAGTAGATCTTGATGTGGGTGGAAGAAAGTTTTTGAAACCTTCATTTGATGATGGGGCATGACTCAAAATGAGAAGAAACTGCCGCAAGTGTCCATTAATAATGAGAACTGAGATATTTCAACAAAATTATAGTGAGAGAGGCACTCACTAGTTTGTGCCAGGAAATTTGTAAGAAAACTACTTGATCAACAAACTGGAAGAGATAGACATTTGTGTCAATCCTGCTCCCGTCCCACTTACCCCACAAGTGACTCAATAGAATTGAGAAATTATCAAACAATATCATTGATTTCACGTGCAAATAAATGTTTGCTCAAGACACTTGTTAAAGGATTGCATTAGCACACCGACAGGGAACTGCCAGAAATTCAAGCTGGATTCAGAAGACAGTGTGGCATGAGAGTTATCATTGCTGTCATCAGATGGATCTTGGCTGAAAGCATATCTGAGAGATGTTTACTTGTGTTTTACTGACTATGCAAAGGCTTTGCAGTATGTAGATCATAACGAATTATGGATAACATTGTGAAAAATATGAATTGCACAACACTCAGGTATGCTCATCAGGAACCTGTACTTAGGCCAAGAGGCAGACTTTTCCTTCTTTTTTTCCCAAAGAAATAAAACAAAACTTCTTTTATTAAATCATTACCTGATTGGAATGGTAGTATATTCCCTTTGTAGAAAACATTAAAAAAATTTTTCAATTGCTTTTAAACTGATAATTTAGATAAGCACTGTTCATCTTTAAGGTGCCTTTGTACATTCTTTCCTATGTATATATCTTATTTGGACAATTGAGATCATAAACCATTTTATATCTTGCATCTTCCATTCAAGCCTCCATTGTGAGAAACTTTCCACAACATAAATTCAGCTTTAAAATCATTTGAATGTCTACCTGAATAATATTAAGTATGTACCATGATTTGTACTTAACAGGCAAGTACACTTTTAATAGCATTGGATTGTTTTCCATTTTATTATCATAAGAAGTTATGGGCATTCCATAATGCTCACCTTCCCGACACAACCACTAAAGACAATGGGTGCATAAGCAAATGTGGTGAAGAAAGCTGATGGTGCCCGGCTATCAAAAGATAGAGCGTCTGGGGTCTTAAA
>NW_022111369.1:49390774-49428907 GCF_000313985.2 Echinops telfairi
CCCTCCTTCCCCGCTCCCCCCTCCCTCATGAACCCTTGATAATTTATAAATTATTATTATTTTGTCATATCTTACACTGTCCAATGCCTCCCTTCACCCACTTTTCTGTTGCCTATCCCCCTGGGAAGGGGTTATATGCAGAACATTGTGATTGGTTCCCCCATTCTCCCCCACCTCCACCTCCCCCTCCTGGTATCACTACTCTCATTATTGGTCCTGGGGTGGGGGGGTATCTGTCCTAGATTCCGTGTTTCCAGCTCTTATCTATACCAGTGTACATGCTCTGGTCTAGCTGGATTTGTAAGGTAGAATTGGGGTAATGATAGTGGTGGGGAGGAAGCATTTAAGAACTAAAGGAAAGTTGTATGTTTCATCGGTGCTGTACTGTACCCTGACTGGCTTATCTCCTCCCCAGTACCCTTCTGTAAGGGGATATCCAATTGTCTACAGATGGGCTTTGGTTCTCCACTCCACACTCCCTCTCATTCCCATTAATATGATTTTTTTGTTCTGGATTTTTAATGCCTGATACCTGATCCCATCAACAGACACCTCATGATCACACAGGTTGGTGTGCTTCATGTGGGCTTTGTTGCTTCTCAGCTAGATAGCTGCTTGCTTATCTTCAAGGATTTAAAACCTCAGACACTATCTCTTTTGACAGTCAGGCTAGGCAGACAGACTTTTCTAACACAACAAGGGGATATTACATAATTTAAAATCAGGAAAGATTATCTTTTGGGTGGGTTTTTTTTTGCACTATGTTTATTCAATATGTGTGCTGAACGAATCATTTAAGAAGCTGAACTAAATGAAGACTGTGGAATGAGAATTGAAGGAACGCTGTGATGCATGGATGACACAACCTGTGATACGTGTGATACAACCTGTGATACATGGATGACACAAGCTTGCTTGCTGAAAGCCAGGAGGACTTGGGGCACTTCCTGATAAAGATCAGACGGCAGCCTGATCAGTATGGATTAGAACTCAATGTAACCAAAACAGAAATGGTCATAATTAGGCCACTAGACAACACTATAATAAATGGAGAAAACATTGAAGCTGTCAAGGATTTCATTTTACTTGAATCAATGCCCATGGAAGCAGCAATCAAGAAAGTAAATAATGTATTACATTGGGGAAGCCTGCTGCACAAGAACTCTTTAAAGTGCTAAAGAGCAAAGAGGCTGCTTTGAAGACTAAGATGCACTAAGATGAAGTAATAGCTCTCTAGAGGCATGCAGGGGAGGTTGGTGAGCAATGGGGAGCGAACAACAACTAGTACAAGGAAGAAGGAATATCCTAAAATTGATTGTGATTATGATTACACAACTCTTTTGAATATGAGTGAACTATTGAAATGTATGATATGTGAATTATATGTCAACAAAAGTGGTTTTTTTAAAGACTAAGGTGCACCAGACATAAGCCATGTTATTTGTAGTTGCCGTAGATCATGTGAAAACTGGACAATGAGTAAGGCTTGCTGCCCTGAACCACAGAGATGCTAAGAATGCTGAAAGTAAACTGTTAGAGGAATGAACCAGTCTGCTTTGAAAGCACCCGAGTCGGTTTGCTTGCTAGACAGCAAGACTTTATCGTACCTGCTTTGGACATGTTTCCCGAACAGGACCTGGAAAAGGGCATCTCTTCGGTAAATCAAGCAGAGGGTCCGTGATAAAGAGGAGGAGCTTTGACAAGATGGAGTGACCCCGCAGCTACAATAAAGAGCTCAAACATAACCACCACCATGAGGCTGGCCCAGGGGCAGGCAGCTGGTGGTGTTTTATCCAAGATCATTGTGAGTTGGAGCCGACTGACGGCACCTGGCAGCAGCAACCACAGGTTTCCTGACAGTCTCCTCGACAGGCTCCGGGGCAGGAAACAAGAAAGGCCTCCGGTGCTCACTTTTAATTCCCAATCCCAACACACCACCTCCTTATTTCTCAATTATGACAATATGAACACTATAAGATCCTACTATTTTGCTCATTAATGGTATACATCTGGCAGTGGAAACAAGCAACAAGGTGCAAAGGAAGAGTAAGAGTGGCTGGTGATTAAAGTATCACGCAGGGGTCCTCAAGCTATGACCCGCGGGCCACATGTGGCCCACCGAAGACATTTATCCGGCCCGCCAGGTGTTTTTGCCCCGTTTGTTTTTTTACTTCAAAATAAGATATGAAAAAAATAATAATAATAAGATATGTGCCGTGTGCATAGGAATTTGTTCATAGTTTTTTTAAAAACTATAGTCCGGCCCTCCAACAGGTCTGAGGGACAGTGAACTGGCCCCCCTGTTTAAAAGTTTGGGGACCCCTGTAACTGGATTAGGCCACAATTCTCAGCGGTCTCGCGGTTGTGTGGTTATGTAATTCGGCAGTTTCATAAGGGTGTAGTCCTCCTCTAGGAGTTCTGGTGGCTTAATGGCAACATGTTAGGCTGCTAACCAAGGTCAATGGTTCTAACTGGGAGAAAGACAGGGCTTTCCACTCCCATAAACAGTTATAGTCCTAGAAACTCACAGGAGCAGCCCTACCCTGCCCTGGAGCGTCCCTATGAGTCAGCATTAACATGGCAGTGAGTTTGGTTCTTGGGGGTTGTAGTCATCCTCCATTTTCACATCCTCCCAATTGTTGTGTAACAACCCAGTCTTGGAACCTGACCACGTTGAGAAGTAAAAAGTGGGAGTATCCTTGTTGGACCTGATCTAGTTTTGAACATTTTCTGTGTTGTTGTTATTTTCCATATTGGGGTTTATATCTGATGTATTTTCTCATTGAGGTCACCCTCTTGAATTAGGGTTTTTTTTCTGTTTTTCAGTATATGAAAACAAATATTGATGAACCCATTGAGACAGAAAGTAGGATAAGGGTTCCTGAGGGATACAATGGGGGAAGAGGGGTGCTGATATAAAGGAAGAGAATATTTTGAAACTGATTGTGGTAGCAATTGTACAATGCTGCTTGATGTGACTGAACTATAGAATGATATGTACCTGAATTAGCTCCCAATAAAATGATAAATATAAAAATGGAGAGTTGGTGTGTCCTAAATCTCTGAGCAATTTAAGTAGAGGTCATAATTTCCACAGATCTCCCTCTGGTAGAAATGGAACGTCGCCCTATTCACTTTTGCTTCTTGGTATGCGATGCAGATCTGTAGGTCCCCCTTTGCCTGTGGCGCTCCGAGTTGCTAGTGCCTTCAAATTCTTTCCTTATCCATCGGCACTGGGTAGTCCTGAGCTGTCTGTCTTGCCTCTGCTATCCCCAGCACTGAGTCATATGCATGCAGTTACTTAAAATTCCACAGAGGACAATGATAATGCAGGTGTTGATTTCTGGATTGTTTGGGGTCAATCACCCTTAGCTGAAAGGGAACACCAGAAAAGGAGGGACTACTCAAATAATCCAACTGTGCTGACTGTCATTTCCTTTGCTGATGTAGTATCTTAGCGCAGTTGCAAAAGAGGGGATAGCCTTCCAGGTCTTATGATGGAATGCAAGTTTGTAGACGATATCTGCAAGATCTGTCTCTTCCACTGCATCCGGGCAGCTCCTACCCCTTGTTATACAAAACGCTTGGAGAGCATGACATGTCCTCCAGGCAGTGGCAACCGTCCAGCTGAACCTGCTGTAATAGCAAAAACCAGCAGGAACCTCAGCCACAGCATGCCCTTCTATTTCCATGGAAATAGACAAGCTTTGGGAAATTCAAAGTACAAGCTTAAAAATAATTTTGCAGCTTCCTTTGAACCGTCAGCTAATATACATTTTAGAACCCCCTGTCGACATGTGTCTGGGAAAGGGGCGGATTAATAATAGCTTACAATTCTATAGTGCTTTTCATCCCAAAGGATCCCAAACAAGGGAAACAAGCTGAATCTTTTCTCCTGGCTTAAAGGAAAAACCCTAGTGAATTTCAATGCAATCCTAAACACTACAACTAATTACAAAGAAATTCACTTTTTTCAAGTGTCAGGACATAATTATTTTTTTTTTAAAGAAACTTTAAATAGTATCCACATTGCTCCTGAGAGCTCACAAAGAAGTGCCGCCGTCACCACTTCCGAAGGCTATCATCTCCTTCCAGCAAAGACAGCAGTGGCAGTGCCAGGAGATTTAGAGACATTCTGGGTGAAGAGATACAAATAATAATCATCATCATTAACATTTGCACAGGAAGCTCCATCTGGACTGTCTGATAACACACTGGGAGATAGGTACAGATGGGAAAAGGTGGGTGGCATAGGGTAGAGCTTGTCCCAATCGCATGGGTTTAGGACCCCAAACACACTGAGATTAGTGTAGATTTTGAATCTTTCTACTGTCTGCTATGAAAATGAAAGTAAGCAACGTGCCATTGTCCAGGACGCCGGGGCTCTAGATCATAGCATTATCCTGTCTGACAAGGTCAATAATACATTTATCAGTGTTCTGTAATCCAGGATTAATATAGCCTTCCAGTCTCTAAAGTACCGATTTTTTCTTATCTTTAGCCCAACTCATTTGCATGTACATCTCCCAAGTCACTGGAGGCACAATCCGACTTATTCTGAGCATTTCCCTCCGATTAGCAGCTAATCAGAACCTTGAGGTGTTGGCAGGTGTTAAGATGAAAAGACAGTATAAACCCAGTGACAGCTCAGACAATGGTTTTATGATCATCTGTTTTAAGTCACGCCATTCTCAGCGATCTCACGCTTTTAGGAGGAGGAGTTGCTTGATCTGAGAGGACTGCTGAGCAAGGAGGACCTCTGCTGTGAGAAAAGAATCCAGGTCTTTAAAGGGGGAGGGAAGTGAACCCTTGTGAAAGAAAAGGGTAAAAAGGCAACACGGGATGCAGCAAGGCAGACAGGATTACTTCTCTATTGACTTGTTTTCTCTCTACAGAGATGCCAAACCGTGAGATGGACAGAGACAGACTCGCCCTCCCATCCACCATCAGGAGTAAATGTCATCTTATACCGAATAAACAGAAAAGTAAGCTGTTGGTGAGAAGAAAAAAATTAATTCATGTGAGATAAAGAATATAGCATTTGCTTTTATGACTCTAAATGAAGCCATTTCCCCCCTTGGGAGGTCATCATTTGAGATTCTAGTTTGCAATGCTGACTTGGTGTTCTGCAAAGCATTCCATCCTCAGCTCTGGATAGATGGTCAAAGGGGAGATCTCCTTCCACTGAGCCACTGAGAAGAAAAAGGCGATCGCTAGGACCGCCTTCACACACGTCTTCCCCACACCTAACTGGAGGGTTCTGTGAATGCCACAGAAATTTCCCTTCATCTTCCTTTTTTAGAAGAAGGCACTGGCTCTACAAACCTTCAAAGCAGATGTACTATTTGCGCAGTTTTGTATTAGGTGCTCCGGAGTTCATGGAGATATTTGAAATGGATGAGCCAACCAGGGTGCAGTATATATCACCAACGAAACATACAACTTTCCACTAGTTCTTTAATGCTTTCTCTCCCCACACCCCACCCCACTATCAAGACCCCAATTCTTCCTTACAAATCTGGCTAGACCAGAACATGTACACTGGTACAGATCAGAGCTCGTAACACAGGAAATCCAGGATAGATAAACCCCTTAAGACCAATAATGAGAGTAGCAATATCAGTAGGGTAAGGGAATGGGGAGGAGGGAGTAAGGGGGAACTGATCACAATGATCCTCGTATATAATGATCCACCCAGGGAAAGGACAACAGAAAAGTGGGTGAAGAGAGACATTGGTTGGTGTAAGACATGAGAAAAATATTAATTTATAAATTATCAAGGGTTCTGGAGGGAGGGAGGGTGGGTGAGGAGGGGAGGAAATGAGCTGATGCCAAGGGCTCAAGTAGAAAGAAAATGTTTTGAAAATGATGATGGCAACATATGTACAGATGTGCTTGACACAATGGATAGATGTATGGATTGTGATAAGAGCTGTAAGAGCCCCCAATAAAATGTTAAAAAATAATAAATAAATAAAAAGTTACGGAAAAAATGATATTAGAAATCTTTCACCTTCAAAAAACTGTGAAAATAATATAGAAGCACATTAAAACAAGAGGAAAATAAAAGAAAATAAAGGAAAGAGGTAGGAGGCATAGGGCATATATATAGGTCTAAAAAAAGCATGTACATATGTAAATACATTTATATAAGGATGTGGAAATACATCGATGTGCATATATGTATAGGTTTAGTATTAAGGTAGCAGATGGACATTGGACCTCCACTCAAGTACTCCCTCGATGCAAGAATACTTTGTTCTATTAAATTGCCATTCCATGATGCTCACCTTCCCGACACAATCGCTGGAGACAAAGCGGGTGCATAAGCAAATGTGGTGAAGATGATGTGCCCAGATATCAAAAGATATATCATCTAGGGTCTTAAAGACTTGAAGGTAAACAAGCGGCCATCGAGCTGAGAAGCAACAAAGCCCATATGTAAGAAGCACACCAGCCTGTGTGATTATGAAGTGCCAAAGGGATGAGTTATCAGGCATCAAAGAACAAAAAATCATATCATTGTGAATGAGGGGGAGTGCAGAGTGGGGACACAAAGCCCATCTTTAGGCAACTGGACATCACCTTACAGAAGGGTCGTGGGGAGGAGAGGAGCCAGTCAGAGTACAGTGTAGCAACGATGAAACATATAACTTTCCTCCAGTTCCTAAATGCTTCCTCCCCTCACCCCACCCCACTATCATGATACCAATTCTACCTTACAAATCTGGCTAGACCAGAGGATGTACACTGGTACAGATAGGAACCGGAAACACAGGGAATCCAGGACAGATGATCCCTTCAGGACCAGTGGAGAGAGAGGCGATACTGGGAGGGTGGAGGGAAGGTGGGGTAGAAAGGAGGAACTGATTACAGGGATCTACATATAACCTCCTCCCTGGGGGATGGTGGGTGAAGGGAGACGTCGGACAGTGTAAGATATGATAATAATTTATAGATTATCAAGGGTTCATGAAGAAGGGAGGAACGGGGAGGGAGGGGGGAAATGAGAAGCTGATGCCAGGGACTTAAGTGGAGAGCAGATGTGTTGAGAATCATGAGGGTAACGAATGTACAAATGTGCTTTACACAATTGATCTATGTATGGATTGTGATGAGTTGTATGAGCCCCCAGTAAAATGATTAAAACAGATTTAGCTTCTTAAATTATTTACTCAGTATATGGATTGAATAACTTTGGTGGTAAAATACAACACTGACACATTCTTTTCCTGAGTATAACAATGCAGTACTCCCTTGCTTGTTTGAATGAGTGACTTTTGGTGTGTACACAGGTTCCACTCCCATTTGCCTTTCAGCCTGTCGTATGGTGGTAGGTTGTGTGTTGCTATAATGATGGAAGCTATGTCACTGGTTTTTCAAATGCTACCAGAATCTCTCAAAATGAACAAGTTTCAGCATAGCTTCCTGACTAAGAACAGACAATGAGGAAGGACTCACAGCTCCCCAACTTTGGAGGAAGGAGCCGCTGTAATCCTTATGGATACCCTGAAACATTGCCTGGTGGTGAAGGCCTAATGAATGGAAGCAGAACCTTATCAGAGATAGTGCTGGAGGATGGCCCCTCGCGGCTGGGGCACTCAAAATGTAACTGAGGAGGAACTGGTTTCTCAGAGTGAAGTTGACTATGGCGACTTCAATTAAATTGGATAAAGACCATGGGAATGGAGCCTTTAAGATCTTCATTTGCTGATGGTGCATGATTCAAGGTAAGGAGAAACAGCTTCTAATCATCAGAAATTGCAATGTGGGAAATATGAATCTAGGAAATTAGAAGTTGTCAAAAATAAAACAGAATGCATAGAGGTGTATATCCTAGGACTTAGTAAGTTAAAATGGACCAGTATTGGCCATTTGAAATCAGAAATCATATTATTTACTGCGCTGGCAATAACATAACCAAGAGGAATGGCTTAGCATTCCTTGTCAAAAAGGACATTGCAAATCAATCTTGAAGTGCAACGCTGTCAATGATAGGATAATATCTGTGCACCTTCAAGGAAATTGAATCAATAGAACTATTATTCAAATTTATATACCAACCTCAAAAGCTAGTGATGAAGAAATTAAAGAATCCTACCAAGGTTTCAGTCAGAAATTGATCAAGGCACAATGAAGATGCATTGATAATTATTAGAATTTGGAATGCAAACATTAGAAACAAAAAGGAAGGAACAACAGTTAGAAAATATGGACCAGATGGTAGAAATGAAGTTGTCGATCACAGAATAGAATTTTGCAAAACCAACATATTCATAGCAAATACCTTTTTTCAACAACACAAATGGCAACTACACACATGGGCTTCTCCATATGGAACAGACAAAAATCAAATTGACTACCTCTGTGGGAAGAGACACTGGAGAGCGCAATATCAGAAGCTAAAACCAGGACAGTTGCTGACTGTGGAACAGGCCAAAAATGGCTCAGAGATAAGTTCAGCATAAAGCTGAAGAAAATGAAAACAGGTCCAAGAAAGCCGAAATACGACCTTGCGTCTGGCCCGCCTGAATCTCAAGAACATCTCAAGAACAGATGTGATGCATTGAACACTAATGACAGAAGACCTGATGAGCTGTGGGAGGACGTCCAGAACATCATTCGTGATCAAAGTAAACGGTCGTTTAAAAGATAGGAAGGAAAGAGAAGATCCAAGTGGATGTCAGAAGAGATTTTGAAATTTGCTGTTAACCGGATAGCAGCTGAAGCAAATGGAAAAACGGATGAATATTTAAAGAGCTGAATAGAAAAGTCAAAGGGCAGCTTAAGAAGACAAAGCCAAATATGAAAATGAAATGTGCAAAGACCTAGAATTAGAAAACCAAATGGGAAGAACATTCTCAGTATATCTTCAACTGAAAGACCTCAAGAAAATATTCAAGCCTTGAGTTGCAATATTGAAAGATCCTATGAATAAACCATTGAAAGGTGCAGGGAGCATCAAAAGATGATGGGAAGAATTCAGTCATTGTACCACAAAGAACTAGTCGACATTCCACCATTTCAGGAGGTAGCACCAATGGTGCTGAAGGAAGAAGTTCAAACTGCACTGAAAGCATTAACCAAAAGCCAGGCTCTAGGAATTGATAGAATACCCATTGAAATGTTTCAACAAGCTTGTGAAGCACTGAAAGTACTTACTCATCTATGCCAGGAATTTGGAAGACAGCTACTTTTCCAACTGACTGGAAGAGATCCATATTTGTACCCATTCCAAAGAAAGGTGACCCAACAGAATTCTCAAATAGAATAGTATCATTGATATCACATACAAGTAAAATTATGCTGAAGATCATCCAACAATGGTCACAGCAGTACCTTGAGAGGGAGCTGCCTGAAGTTCATGCTAAATTCAGAAGTGGAACAAGGGATATCACTGCAGATGTCAGATAGATCTTCACTGAAACAAAGAATACCAGAAAGATGTCTACTTGTGTTTTATTGGCTATGCAAAGGTATTCGACTGTGTTAATCATGACAAACTCTGGATAAACTTGAGAAGAATGGGAACTCCAGAACACTTCATTTTGCCCATCAGGAACTTGTACATGAACCTAGAGGCAGCTGTGCGAGCAAAACAAAGGAATACTGCATAGATTTAAATCAGGGAAGGTGTACATCAGTAATGTGTTAGGCCAAGTTGACTAGAGAAACAAATCTAGTGACATTCATATATGTGTAAAAAAGAAGTAACTATAGATCTATAAAACATCCCAGCCCAGTCCAAGTCTAGTCCATACATCTCATACTGGTCTATAAGTCCCTCTCAGACTCAGAGTTACAAGCAATAATGCAGAATGCAGGAATGTTACAGGTTTGAGGGTGCAAAGTCGTGTGGATTCAATGGCGGTGGAAGCATCGGTATTAGAGTGGCCTGCAGGAAGATGAAGGCAGAAAAAGAACAGGCTCCCAGGGCACTCCTTATGAAAAAGCTACATCCACAAGGAGGCATCTTCAAACTGTGACAGATTGAATACTACCCCGACACTTTTATAAGTCTTCAAGGTGACATGAAATTATGTAACTACCAGAGGTTGTATCCTCTCACCATACTTATTCAATCTATTTGCTGAGCACACTGTCGGAGGAGCTAGCTTATATGAAGAAGAATGTGGCATTGGGGGCTTAAGTGGAGAGCAAATGTTTTGAGAATGATGAGGGCAATGAATGTACAAATGTGCTTTACACAATGGATGGATGTATGGATTGTGATAAGAGTTGTATGCGCCCCTAATAAAACGATTATAAAAAGAATGTGGCATCAAGATTGGAGGAAGGTTTATTAACAACCTGAGATATGCAGATGACACAACTTTGTTTGCTGAAAGTGAGGAGGACGTGAAGCACTTGCCGATGAAGATCAAGGATTGCTGCCTTCAGTATGGATTACAACTCAGTGTAAATAAGACCAAAATTTTCACAACTGGACCAATAGGTGACATCATGATACATGGAGAAATTATTGAAGTTGTCAAAGAGTTTTTCTTGCTTGGATCCACAATTAATGTGCACAGAAGCAGCCATCAAGAGATCAAAAAATGAGTTACATTATGAAAATCTGGTGCACAAGACCTCTCTAGAATATGGAAAAGCAAGGATGGTATTTGAAGACTAAGGTGTGCCTGACCCAAGCTATGGTATTTTCAATTGCCTCTTATGCATGTGAAATTTGGATACTGAATAAGGAAGATTGAAAAGAATCCATGCATTTCAATTGTGGTGCTGGAGAATATTGAAAACACCGTGGATGCTAAAAGGACAAACCAACCTGTCTTGGAAGAAGTACGGCCAGATGCTCCTTGGAGACAAAGATGGCTTGCATACTTTGAACATGCTGTTAGAAGTGACAAGTCCCTGGAGAAAGACATCCTGTTTGGTAAAGTAGCGGGACAGCAAAGGAAGGGAAGGCCCTCAAGAAGACGGGCTGACACTGTGGTTGCAACAATCAGCTCAAGAATAGGAAGAATCGTCAGGGTGCTAAGGGCAGTGTTTGGTTGTGCCTAGAGTCCTGATGGTTTGAAACCACCCAATGGCACCTAACAACAGGTTCTACATTTAAGAATTTTGAAATTCCCATTCTTTTCAATGTTATACATACATTTCTATAATACATATAGTGGAATGCTTTTCCACAGTCAAAGACGAAAAAGAAAAAACCAGTATTCTTTGCTTTCAGCCAAGATGCATCTAAAATCAGCAATAATATCTGTAGTTCTGCATTCTCTTCTGAATCTGGCTTGAATTTCTGACAGTTCTCTGTGGACGTGATTCCAGTGGTTTTCTGATTATCTTTAGTGAAACATTACTTGTGTGTGATATTAACTCAACAACTTCCACATTATTTCGGATGACCTTTCTTTGAAATGAGTACTTGGACCCAAGGGTCTTCCAAATTTCTTGGCATGCAGGAGTAACCACTTCCAGCATTTCAACCATTGGTGTAAACATTCCAGTTGGCATTCTGTCAATTTGTAGAGCCTTATTTTTCACCAATGCCTTCCATGCAGCTTGAACATCTTTCTTCAAGACCATTAGTTCTTGATCAAATGCTACCTCCTGAAATGTTTAAACAATGATCAGTCATTCTGGCTACAGTCACTCTGGGTATTTCCTCCATCTTTTTTTGTTTGTTTGTTTTGATGCTTCCTGCTTTGTTCAAAATTTGGACCATAGAATCCCTCAATGTTGCAACTCAAGATTAAATTTTTTTGTTTCTTTTTGTTTGTTTGTTTGTTTGAGAAATGCTGAGAATGTTTTTCTATGTTGGTTTTCTAACTCCAAGACTTTGCATCATTAAAGTATTTTGTCTTCTCAAGGTGCTTTTGAAATGCTTTGTTGAATTATTTGACTTTATTTCATCTATTCACTATCGCCACTCTGTATTCAAAAGAAATTTCTGTCTCTTCTGACATTTATTTTTTCTTTATTCTTTTAATCATTCTATTCGGGGCACATACAACTCTTATCACAATCCATACATTTATCAATTGTATAAAGCACATTTGTA
The DNA here is from genome assembly GCF_000313985.2 of Echinops telfairi. Taxonomy (NCBI): domain Eukaryota; kingdom Metazoa; phylum Chordata; class Mammalia; order Afrosoricida; family Tenrecidae; genus Echinops; species Echinops telfairi. Next base: position 49,402,803 of record NW_022111369.1, read on the forward strand.
CATTCGTTACCCTTATCATTCTCAAAACATGTGCTCTCCACTTAAGCCCCTGGCATCAGTTCCTCATTTTCCCCCTCCCTTCCCTCTCCCCATTCCCTCATGAACCCTTGGTAATTTATAAATTATTTTGTCATATCTTACACTGTCCGATGTCTCCCTTCACCCACTTTTCTGTTGTCCATTTCCCAGGGAGTAGGTTATATGTAGATCCCTGTAATCAGTTCCCCCTTTCTACCCAACCCTCCCTCCACCCTCCTCGCATCGCCACTCTTACCACTGGTCGTGGAGGAATCATCCATCCTGGATTCCCTGTGTTTCCAGTTCCTATCTATACCAGTGTACATTCTCTGGTCTAGCTAGATTTTAAGGTAGAATTGTGATCACGATAGTGGGGAGGGTTGGGGAAAGCATTTAGGAACTGGAGGAAAGTTGTATGTTTCTTCGTTGCTACACTGCACCCTGACTGGCTCGTCCCCTCCCCACAACCCTTCCATACGGGATGTCCAGTTGCCTACAGATGGACTTTGAGTCCCCACTCCACACACCCCTCATTCACAATGATATGATTTTTTGTTCTTTGATGCCTGATAACTGATCCCTTCAGCGCCTCATGATCATACAGGTTGGTGTGCTTCTTCCATATGGGCTTTGTTGCTTCTCAGCTAAATGGCTGCTTGTTTACCTTCAAGTCTTTAAGACCCTGTATCTTAAAGATGCTATATCTTTAAGACCCTATATCTTTTAGACACTATATCTTTTGGTAGCCAGGCTCCATCAGCTTTCTTCACCACATTTGCTTATGCACCCATTTGTCTACAGCGATTGTGTCGGGAAGGTGAGCATGATGGAATGCCAGTTTAATAGAACAAAGTATTCTTGCATTGAGGGAGTACTTGAGTGGAGGCCCGATGTCCATCTGCTACCTTAATACTAAACTTATAAATATATGCACATAAATTTATTTCCCCATCCTCATATGTAAATCTATTTACATATGTACATGCTTTTATTTAGACCTCTATAAATGCCCTTTGCCTTCTAGCTCTTTGCTCTATTTTCTTTTACTTTCCTCTCATCCCACTATCATGCTCAGCCTTCATTTGGGTTTCAGTAATTCCTCTCAGTTACATTACCCTTAACCATGCCTTACCAGCCTCCTACACCCTCCTCACCACCAATTTGGATCACTTGTTGTTCCCTTGTCCCTGGGTTTGTTAGCACCACTTCGTTTCTCCCCACCTGCCCCTCTCCCATGTCCCCCCGGAACTGTTGGTCCCATTGTTTTCTCCTCCAAATTATTCATCCAGCTATCTTATTTAGACAGACCTGCGGAGATAATAACATGCACAAAAACAAAACAGAGCAAAACCAAGCAACAAAAGAAAACAAAACAACAAAAAACCAATGACAAAAACAAAACAAAAAAACACACAACACAACAACAACAAAAAAGAAAAGCTTGTAGTTAGTTCAAGGACTGTTTGTTGGCCTTTAGGAGCATTTTCCGGTCAGGTCTGATGGGGAGCCAAGGCCTGGCCCCAAAGTCTATTTTTGGTATTCCCTGGGGACTTCGTTGTTCTGTTCCCCTTGCTGTTCTGTTGCACCCCCTTAGTGTTTTGCTTCGGTGTGATGGGATCAGATGGGGCGCAATTCCCACACTGTGTCTCCAGTGTTGTCCCCTGTATGGGTCGGTGAGGGATGTTGTGTCTCATAGTGGGGCCAGCCATATGATCTTCTCTGTGGATTGGCTGCTCTGAGCGGGAATATCATCCTCAAAGATTGGTGAGTCAGGATGAACTCCAGTCTCTCTTCCTCCCCCTTCATTTGCTCCCATGTGCTCTGATCAGACATGTCCCCCTGAGCTGCAGCTTCAGTGCTGTCCTCTGAAACAAATTCTTCTGGGGGAAGCGGCAGCTCTGACACTTTTTTTTCTTTTATTTCTCTCCTGTCTTTTATTGCTATTCTGTGATATATGTGATAATCATCATATATTCTGTGATATATATGATAATCATCATATATTTGGTCCTTAATATCATTCCATACTAGTCATTAATGTTAAATGCATTAACTCTTTCCTTGCAATAAACTCTAGATTCAGGTTATATATACCTAAGGTCATACTTTTTTTTTCAATATCTCTTCAATTTTATTTTTTTATTTTATTTCTTTTAAATCATTTTATTGGGGCCTCGTACAATTCTTATCACAATCCATATATACATCCATTGTGTCAAGCACATTTGTACATTTGTTGCCATCATCATTCTCAAAACACTTTCTACTTCCTCAATTTTATTTTAACTTTTTATTGTGAATTAGTGCAGGTTTATGGAGAAAGAATCAGTTCTACCTTCAACAATTCATACATATTTTGTTTTGTCTCATTCATTGTATTCCTTCTATGTAATATCATTCATCCCAATTTCTCCCTAATTTCCTGCTTTCATTCTTCCTTTCTTTATACTTCTGAACATTGTTCTTGGGTAAATATTGTCCTTTTGATCTCAAATGGTTGATTATTCTAGGTCTTCATACCTCACAACATTATTGGTGTCTTTACAGACCTGTCTATTGTTTGCTGAAAGTTGAGGCATGGGATCAAGGTCATAGTTTGAGTCTTATGGATTTGCTTTCATTTTTTTCTTCTATTTCAACTTATATGCCAGCAATTAGTGTTTTATTCTGTGGTTAGCATCTATTATTGTTCTGACTGATGATATTTGACTTCTCTATCATCTTGTTATGATTTCATCTTAAATACTTTGCATGTGTTTTCAGAAAAGACCAGCCCCTGGAGAAAGACATCATGTTTGGTAGAGGGGCAGTGAAAAAGAAAAGTCCTTCAACAAGATGGATTGAACAGTGGCTACAACAATGGGCTCAAGCATCAGAGCAATTGCAGGGATGGCTCAGGACTGGGCAGTGTTTCATTTCATTGTGCATAGAGCCACTATGGGAAGGAACCAACTCGATGGCATCTAACAATACAACAACAACATCATCTGTTTCTACAAGTGAAGTTGATTTGACCCTTGAACGTTCTATCCTATGAGGTTCACCTGTAAAGCACTGTTATATTATTGAAAGGGGGTGTTTATAATGAAGAAATCATTGGTCTTGCACCAAGACCATATTTTCCAACAACTAATATTCCTACTTGTTTCTAATTTTTACATTTCAATCACCAATAATTATGATGCCTATTAATAGCTTTATGACTAAAGAAGTTGGTAGAATTATTTAATTTCTTCATAACTGTCTTTAGTGATTGGTGAGGATATTTGAATATAAGCTGTATTAACTGGACTTCTTGTAAGTATATGGATATTATCCTATCAGTGACAGTGGAGTACTTCAGGATAGATCTTGATAGGTTCTTTTTGACAATGAATTCACACTGGTGTTCTTCAATATGTCAATCTTGACATAAGGCCCTATGTTTGTCTGATACATCTCTGCTCACTAAGGCCCAGAATGTCTATCTTCAGTGTTCCATTTCATTTATCATTTTTCCTAGATTCATACTTCACATATTCCATGTTCTGATTATTAATGGATGTTTAACGGTTTCTTCTCATTTCAAATTATGCCACATTGGCAAATGAAGTCCAAAAATCTTTAATCCAATCATGTCACTAGGTTGACTCTACTTTGAGAAGACAGAACATCCTTAGTTGTAACTTGAGTGCCTTCTAACTGGAGGGGCTCTGTATCCAGCACTATGTCAGACAATGTTTGGCTGACACTCATAAGACTTTCACTGCCCATCAGATGAGAAGGAGGCTTCCAGGCCCAGGTCCTACTTCCTGATCTGTCTTGCTCTGGAAGCGCCACTGAAATCTGACCGCCAGGGATGACCATGCTGTTATTTGAAATACTAATGGTTTAGCTTTGATCACCCCAACAATAAACAAGCCAACAAACATGACAAACTGACAGATGAATGATGGAGGTCATTATATAAGCATTTCTAAACATCATTTCCAATAGGATCTCTCCTTAGCTTGAGTTTCTTAAAATAGTTACCTTGTCATTATTTGAAGGCCTTGAAAAAAGATTGCCTACTTTTAACAAAAAAATTTTTCTGCCTAGTTCAAAAGCTCTTTTTAAGTACTGTACTTATCTCTAACAGTCATCCCTTGTCTGTCAGTTTATCGTATTTTGTAGCTTGTATCTTGATGTAAAGCTGGGAGCTATGTCTGTCCCCAGTATTTAAAATACCAGCAGGGTCACCCAAGGTGGTCAGGTTTCCGCAAAGCTTCCAAACTAAGAAGAGATTACAAAGAAGGAATAGGCTGTCGACCTGGAAGGGATTAGCCTCTGAAAACCTTATGAATAGCAGTGGAACACTGTCAAAAATACTAAAATCTTTAGGAATAACAGCAGAACATTGTAAGATATAGTGGTGGAATTGTGCCTCTCAAGTCAAAAGGCACTCAATATATGACTCTACCTTTTCCAATAGAGTCAACACTAATGACATGGCTGGAGTAAAGCCTTAGGACCTTCGTTTTTTGATAGGGCATGACTCAAAATGAGGAGAAGCAGCTGCAAACATCTAGTAATATTAAGAACTTGGAACATTCAAACTATGAATCTAGGAAAATTGGAAGGCATCAAACATGAAATGGAATGTATAAAGATTAAGATTTTGGCATTGGTGAGTTGTAATAGACTGGTATTTGTAATTAGCCATATGAATCAGACAATAATGTGTTTTATTTTGTCACAAATGTCAAACTGAAAAGGAATGGCATCACATTCATAATTTTAAAAAAGACATTTTAGGATCTATTTTGAAGCACAATGCTGTCTGCAACAGGATATCTATATATATGAGGGGGTACCCCTCCCTGCCTAAAAAAATTAAAAAATGGAATTGCACTGGGTGGAGCAGAGCTTCTGTAGTACTCATTTTTTTCCACTAGGTGGAAACTCACTCTGAATTAGTGCACCCAGTAGTGTTGCCTGGAAAGGTTCTCCCTGGTCACAGTGAATTTTTTCATAAAAGCAGTTTCACTAGAACTTCGTTTTTTGTGAAAGCCTATTTAAGAGATGAGCATGCAGCTGTGAAAATTTGTTTCCTGCTTGGGAAAAAATTCCGCAGAAATTATTGTGTTGTTGAACACAGATTACAAGGACAGGACTATGGGAAAAACTCAAGTGTATCAGGGATTATATTAACTACATCTATGAAAAGGGATGATGGAAAAATTACTATCATCAGCCAAAACAAGAACAACAGTTGACTGAAACATACCACCAATTGCTCAAATGTTAGTTCATGTTGAAACTGCAGAAAATGAAAACAAGCCTGAAAGAGCCAAAATACAACCCTGAGGATATGACACCTGAATTTAAAGGATGTCTCAAGAATAGATTTGAGACATTGAAGACTTGATTAGCTGTGGCATAACATCAAGAACATTCTACGTGAAGAAAGCAAATGATAGTTCAAAAGACAGGAAAAAAGAAAAAGATCAAAATGGATGCCAGAAGAGAATAAGGAACTTGTTCTTCAACATAGAATAGCTAAAGTAAATGGAATAAATGATGATGTAAAGAGCAACATAATATCTCAAAAGGTAAGTCAAGAAAATAAAGTAGTATAATGAAATGTGCAAAGGCTTAGAGTTAGAAACCCAAGCATGAAGAACATCCTCAGTGTATCTCAAGTTGAAAGAACTTCAGACAAAATTCAAGCCTCACGTTGCACTACTGAAGAATTCTATGGGCAAAATGTTAAAAGATGCAAGAAGCATCAAAAAAAGATGGAAGGAACACACATCATCATTATACCAAAAAGAACTGTCCGGCCATTTCAAGAAGTAGCATATGATCAAGAGCCAATGGTACTGAGGGTGGAAGTCCAAGCTGCACTGAAGGCATGAATGAGGAACAAGGCTGCACGCGCTAATGGAACACAAATTGAAATGTTTCAACAAGTGATGAAGCATTCGCTTACCTAACCCAAGAAATTTGGGAGAAGAGATTCATCTTCATACCCATTCCAAAGAAAGGTGACCCAACCACTCAAAAAGCCAAACTCATTGATGTTTGACTCAGAGCAACGCAATAGGACAAAGTAGAATTGTCCATGTAGGTTTATGAGACTGTAAATCTTTAAAGAAGTAGAAAGTCTTTCTCCCTCAGAGGAGCTGGTCATTTTGAACTGCTGACCTCAAGGTGAGCAACACAAAGTGTAACCCACTCCACTTCCAGGCTCCTCAGAGACCAAACGGAATGTAGACATTCTCTAACAATAGCATTAATGTCACATAATGATGGCAGCAGTACATTGTCATGGACCTGCCAGAAATCCAAGCAGGTGTCAGAAGAGGACATGGAACAAGAACTATCATGGCTGATGTCACTTAGATGCTGGCTGAAAGCAGAAAACACTAAAAAGATGTCTACTAGTGTTTTATTGACTATGCAAAGACATTCAACTGTGTGGATCAAACAAAATATGGATAGCTTTAGAAGAATGAGAATTCCAGAAAATGTCATTGTGTTCATACAGAACTTGTACATGGATCATAAAAAGGCAGGTGTGAAAACAGAACAAGAGAATACGGCCTGGTTTAAAATCACCAGAGTTCGATGTCAGGTTGTAGCCTCTCACTAAACTAATTCAATCTGTATGCTATTAAATAATCAGAGAAGCTGCACTGTATGAAGAAGAACGCCGCATCAGGATTGGAGGAAGGCTTATTAACAACCCGTGATATGCAAATAACAATACCTTGCTTACAGGGAGGGAGGAGGACTTGAAGTACTTGCTCAAGGAAACAATTACCATAAAATAAAAAGAAAACCAAAATCCTCACAACTGAACCGATTGATAGCATCATGATAAAAGGAGAGAAGATTAAGGTTGTCAGGGATTTTATCTTGCTTGAATGAAATGCTCACAGAAGCAGCAACCAAGAAATCAAACGATTTATTAATTGGGCAAATATGGAAGTGTTGAAAAGCAAGGTTATCATTTTGGAGACCAAGCTGTGGTATTTTCGATTGCCTCGTATGCATGTAAAAGTTGGACATTGAATAAAGAAGGATTGATGCATTTATATGATGGTGTTGGCAAAGAATCTGGAAAATACTATGCTGCCAAAAGAACAAATAAACTGGATTGGAAGAAGTACAACCAGAATGGTCCTTAGAGGTGAGGACGGCAAGACTTAGTCTCACCTCCTTTGGACATGTTGTTAGGAGACAGCATTTCCTAGAAAAAGACATGAACTTGGCAAAGTAGAAGGATGGCTAAAAAGAGGAAGAGCCGTGATGGCCTGGACTGAGACTGAGGCTGCCACAATGGGCTCAAACATAACAATAATTGTGGGGACAGCGCAGGACCAGGCAGTGTTTTCTCCTGCGGTACTCAAGGTCACTATGGGTTGGAACTAGTTGGCACCCAACAACAAAAACAACAGCATCTCCAGGAAACCAATCCACATGGTTTATGGGTTCTCATATTTCTCATTTCACTACAAAGCATTTTAAAGATTGTAGTATATTTTTAAAACCTTGGTTTAGCTAAATACATGGTATTCCATAGCACTTCTTTGCAGCACCAGATTAGTGGAAATGTTGCAGGGAAGTTCACATGTGCTATGAGGGAAAGGTGAAGCTCTGGTGGCATAGTGAGTTATGCATTGAGCTGCTAAGCACAAGGTTAGCGGTTCAAAGGCACTAACCATGCCTCCACTAGTGAAAGACGAGGCTGTCTACTTCTGTAAAGATTTAAAGTCTCGGAAAACCAAAGGGAAATATTTGCTATCTCCTAGGAGGTCGCTTTGAGTCAGAGTTGACTCGGTGACTGTGGGTTTGGTTTTGGATAAATGTAAGACTTTAGCATTTACTTGAAGATCATATTCCACCCATGATGACTCACATTTTTTAAAATATTTGCTGTATAGTCTATATCTTTTCTATGACATCTTTCCTTTATCAGCAAACCTTTAGCTGTGTGTGTATCCTTGCGTTATTGAAGACAGATCTGGGAAGTCCAATGTGCCCAAACACAGTATAAGCTGCGGCACATTAGAACCTCTCTCAATTCACTCTAGTCAATTTGTTTTAATTTTTTTTTTCAAATCTCCAGCAACATTTGCTCAGAATCTTCTATCAATGTTGATGACAATAAAATCATGAATATTGGTTCATTTTTGCCTTGTGTTTCATATATTATTTAAATCATATTTATCATAGCATGAAGAACAAATTTTTTCTCCTTTTTTTTTCACTTTAAAATAAGGAATCTAAAATGTATCATTAAATCCAGAAATGTTTTCTAAGTTATATTGTCTTTATTGTGTTTTATTTTACTCTTTAAAATTGTAAATCTATTGTGATTTTGTTTTCTCATAATATTTATTTTCACACTTGATTTTATATTTGTAATTCTGTATTTTTTTTCTCGTAAAAGAGAGCCTTCAGCACCTCAAACCTGACCTGCAGAAGTAGCAGCGTGGTCTTTCTTCATTGTTCTCGTACATTTACAATCACTATTCTATTCTATCTATAATTTCTTTCCTGAGATCTTTTTAAGCCACTTGTTCATTCATAACACCAAATAATAAATTCATGAAAATGCACATAATATAAATGTATTACAATACACTGAAAGCAAAGGAAAAAGTTAGAGCACCACTCTTATACTCTCAATATTATAGAACTTCAATACTGCCTCAGGATATCAAGTACCAGATGTGGCACATCATCAGACATAATCTGAAACAAACTTCCTGTATCAATTCATATATGAAAAATTAGAATATTTTATTTATTTTTTCTTTAAGTAAAATATATATTATATATAGTGTTTATATATACTATATAAAGTGAAATCCCTAATAATTTCAATATTTCTGTTTATCTTGATATTACTTATATATTCATATATATGTATACAGTCTTTGACATCAAATAGGAATAGAAAGTTCTGATATGGTATTCCTTCTATGTCTCTGGGAATAACCATCTCATTTGGGAGAGTACTGATCTAGTTGGTGGGGACTCATCTGCAGGAAACATAAACAGTCAAGATTTTTTAATGATATTACACAGTATTTTGGGAAAGAGTATTTAACAGTGCCATGCAAGAAGTATTAGGTTCCAGGGTGAGGAGGTAGAAACATGTGTTAGGCACCAATGCAAAGCTCTAAAAATGAGATTACTATGAAGGAAGAGTATTACTGTTGAAATGGGGGCAGGAAAGCAAAAGGGGAGTGTGTGCACAATGCTCAGTGCCCTCATTGCCCAGGTCTGAAGTTGTGGACCCAGGGCATGTGATGAACAGGGGCAGTTCTACTCAGCCCTGTGGGGTTGCTATGAGTCCCAATGAACTAGACGGCAGTGAATTTAGCTGGGTTTTTTTTCCCATGCTGTGGATACATTATATATTAAGTCACCGGGTTGTTGTTGTATCCCCTGGGAAAGTAGGTTAATCAAGTGCCACAGCCACCCAAGGAAACATACTAGCAAAATGAGAGCGGCACACATAAACAAACGGGACTCCGTTGCCTAATTAAGATTCTAGAGAGTCAACGGTGTTGCTGTTAGGTGCCATCGAATCTGTTCCAACCAATCGTGCCTCTGTGCACCACAGAAGGAAACACTGGCCAGCACCCTCACAAGGGTCGCTCTGCGGGAATCCGTCATTGTAGCCAGTGTGTCAACCCCTTCCTCTGTGTTTCTGAGTGTCCATTTACCAAGGACGATGACCTTCGCCAGGCTCGAGTCTCTTCTGATGGCATGTCTAAAGAACTAAGACAGTCTCAACCTCCTCGTTTCCTAAGAGCGTTCTAACTGTCCTTCTCCCAGGACAGAGTTGTTTGTTTTTCTGGAAGCTCATGACATGTTCAATACTCTTTGCCAACATCATAATTCAAAGGCACAATTCATATTAAACCGTCCTGATTCGTGGTTCAGCTTAAGGATATGTATGAGATGACGAAAAATACCATAGCTGGAGTCAAGCACACCTTAGTCCACAAAGTGAAAACTTTTGTCCACGAAACATTAAACAGGTCCTTTGCAACATAATTTCCCAGTGCAGTACATCATTTGGTTTCTTGACTGCTTATGTATTGGGCTGTGATCCACATGGTCAGCAGTTCTAAACTACCAGCACCTCTGCAGGAGAAAGACTGGGCTTTCTACTCCAGTAAACAGTTATAGTCTCCACAATGAGGCAGGGTCACCAAGAGTCAGCATTGACTTGATAGCAGTAAGAGAGGGCAAGAGCTCCCTTGGGGAATTCATCGTGGCTCAAAATAAAGTGAAATCCTTAACAACTTCAATCTTTTTCTGTTTATCTTGATATTGCTTATTAGTCCAATTGTGAGAATTTTTCTTTTCTGTATGTTGAAATGTAATCCATACTGAAAGCTGTAGCTTCAGTATGCTTCAACTAGCTGAGAAGCAACAAAGCCCATGTAGAAGAAACACACCAGCCTGTGTGATCACGAGGTGCCACAGGGATCATTGATCAGGCATCAAAGAACAAAAAATCCTATCATTGTGTGTTCACCTTCCTGATATAATTGCCGTAGACAAATGGGTGCATAAGCAAATGTGGTGAAGAAAGCTGATGGAGGCCAGCTATCAAAAGATATAGCATGTGGGCTCTTAAAGGCTTGAAGGTAAACAAGTGGCCATCTAGCTCAGAAGCAACAAAGCCCATATGGAAGAAGCACACCAGCCTGTGTGATCACAAGGTGTCGAAACGATCAGGTATCAGGCATCAAAGAACAAAAAATCAAATCATTGAATGAGGGGGAGTGCAGAGTGGAGACCCAAGATCTATCTGTAGGCAACTAGACACTCCCTTACAGAAAGGTTTCAGGGAGGAGATGAGCCAGTCAGGGTGCAGTGTAGCAACGATGAAACATACAACTTTCTTCTAGTTCCTAAATTCTTCCTCTCCTCCCCCCCGCCCCCGACACCCCTCACCCACTATCATGATCCCAATTCTACCTTACAAATCTGGCTAGACCAGAGGATGTACACTGATACAGATAGAAACTGGAAACACAGGGAATCCAGGGCAGATGATCCCCTCAGGACCAGTGGTGAGAGTAGTGATACCAGGAGGGAAGGTGTGGTAAAAAGAAGGAACTAATTACAAGGATCTACATATAACCTCCTCCCTGGGAGATGGACAACAGAAAAGTGGGTGAAATGAGACATCTGACACGGTAAGATATGACAAAATAATAATTTATAAATTATCAAGGGGTCATGAGTTAGCGGGGAGTTTGGAGGTGGGGGAAAATGAGGAGCTGATATTAAGGGCTCAAGTAGAAAGCAAATGTTTTGAGAATGATGATGGCAACAAATGTACAAATGTGCTTGACACAACAGATGTATGGATTGTGATAAGAGTTGTACAAGCCCCCGATAAAATGATTTTTAAAAAAAAGAATTTCATTTTACTGGGATCCACACTCAACATACATGGAAGGAACAGTGAAGAAATCAACTGATTTGCACTGGGTAAAAATACCTATCTAAAATGTTAATGAACAAAAATATCATTTTGAAGATTGTGCGGGAGGTGGATTATATACTTTTACAATGAAAAACCATGCAAATGACCCAAGCCAAGGTATTTTTTTAAAAAAAGGAAAGAAAAGAACCCATTGTTATGTAGTCAATTGCAAATCATATCAACTCTCTAGGACAGTGTAGAACTTCACTACAGGGTTAGCCAGACTGCAAGAAGGCTACATCTTTCTCCTATGGAACAGTCAACCTTTCAATTAGAGGCTAAAAGCACAACCACTATGTCACCAAAGCTTCTTTCTATAGTTAGTTATTTTACACTTGTTAAATAGCCTTTTTTAGGTAGTACATATTTGGGGTTAAATATTAAAGAAAATATTTCTAATAAAAGCTGTGTCCTGCCCCACAGCCTCTCAGACAACCAATCCTTCTCACAAAAAGCACATTTAAATAATGTAATGATCACATCAAAATTTTTAGGGGTGAAAAAGGTTCTTTCTCACATAATAGCTTTATAATTTTGCCTTATGTTATTTCCAACTTACTTTCTCCCTGAGACAGTTCTCTGAAAAACCGTGTCTTTCATTCCTGGAAACCAGAAGGACTTTGAGAAAATTCTAGAATAAGAAAGTGGCTAGCACAGATCAAGGGACTGTAACGTTGTGACAGAGCATCTTCCAAAGAGACCAGACAGTTACAGAACTTTGGTTTGCCCCACAGAATCTCACAGTGACTTCAGATTCCAAGAAGATAGATTCAAAAAGAAGATGGAGATGAATCAAATTCTCTTTTCCTGACAGAAATCTTTTCATACTTAAAACATTTTGACAATAATTATCAATGCACTGTCAAAAAGTCCTTCCTCACATCTAACCCAGGCTGTGAAATGAACATGGTTTCAGTGAACACCAGCTGGTGTCTGTTTTCTGCTGTCCTTGGGTTTGCCCTGTTGTATTCATTAGCTAAACTGAAAGGAAGCAAGGTTTACTACGGGATAGGGAAGACGTACACAGAAGGTGGTGACAAAACTCTCAAGTTATAAGAAATGTGGCTATATGTGTTTTGACTCATGTTGTTAAAGGTGAATATTGCTTAGCCAAGTTCATTATAAACTTGCAAGACTGAAAAAATAATGACAACAAAATAATAAATGCAAAAAAAAAATCTTCCAAGTGGACTTGGTTTTCAGCAAGTTGACAAACCATATACACTAAGAAGTACATTTTGCTCTCCTAAGTATGTACAAGTTAATTAGCAAATCAAATAAAAGGCTTCTTTGGTCCATGTGCGGGAGGTGGATTATATACTTTTACAATGAAAAACCATTAACCATAGTGAGAAAACGCTATCTTTAAAAATATTTCGGAGAGAATTTTAGTTCCCAGAAATAGACAACTGGGTTAATAATATTTCATAGGAGTTTGCCTTAAATAATAATGCCTTTATTCTCTGTAAACGTACAGTTCATTCCATTTTAATTTGTTAGAACTGTTTATAATAATGAAACAATTTGCGGCAATAACAAAGTGTAATTGTTAAAAGAAGGAATACTGCCTTCCCTGCAAAACTTCCCCATTTTGGAAAAATCCACAGATGAAAAGCTGATTACTCATTTATCATGAGGAAACAGGAGACCAAATTCTGTATCAACAAATTTCAAACCATTCCACTGATTCCCAGAATGTATCGTTATTTCTACCCTGCAATAGTGGTCATCCTAATTACCAACATCAATCCTTTGTATTTTCTGGTATTTTTTAAGTAGACACATGGGTTCAGTGTGCTACTGTCTATTAATTACTTTGTTTATAGTAAGATATCTTCCATAAAAGGAAGAGGCAAAAACAATGGCTTCTGAGAGGTAATTGGACATGTATTTCTAATTATATATGGAAATGCTTAACAGACTCACATGTTCAATAGCGGCACCATGTCTCTTTATTTGCCAATCCAACTAATTTCCTTTTGTACAAAGTGTGCCTGTTGACCCTAATCCAGTCAATCTCTGCATAAACTAGGGAGCACAGTCACTATATTGCAGCCACCTGTGAATTTCGTTCGTTCCCTATTCGTGTACGAGTCCACAGCAGTTAGGATGTGGAATGGAGGAGGAGAACAGCGTCCAATTGAAAGTGCAAGGGGAACCTGGGCAGAACATAATTTAATTATCAGACTTGGAATTGGTCCAGGACTCCACCTGCCATAAGGAAACTACCCTGGGATCTTTAATGACCACAAGTGGTCAGGTTTCCAGTGTTATAGCTCGTCCAATTAATTGCCCAAGCACGTCTTCCACGATACCATTAAGTGACAGGGCTGGGGAATGCACTCTGCTAATTAAGAACTCGGGGCCCTGTGACAGTTCCCCAGCGGGCTTTTCAGGCCGTGTGGGTAGGTGTGCATGCACGTAAACATACGCTTAATGAGAGATAGTTCCTTCAAGGATCGTGAAAAACAGAGGATTTCAACGATGTCTTCTCTACAGCACCAGTCACACAAGGGTTGAAAAATGGTGGACTCCTGAGCAGTTACTCGGGAGGAGCCACCCCCTGCACTCTATTCATTCTGAAAAATGTAGCCTTATGAAGTGCTCCCCACAATCCCGTATCCCCCTGGAGGAATTCACCCTTGCACTTAGAGCTTGTATGACTTCAAAACCTTAATCAACTGCCCTTCAATGTGAAGCAAGGTGTGGGGAGGGTGTGAGAAAGTGCTCATTTTTTTATATTCCTACATTAAAATGCGGCTCTGCTTTCTACAATTTCCTGCTGCTTGAAGAAAAAGTAATGATACTTAAAAGGATGAAGTCTGATAGAAAGGACCACTAAATATTTTCCTCAGGTGAAAAATAAGAGGTCCTCTTCAAAGAGCCCACTTCATGGCTGACAGACATCTGGCCAATGGCATATGAATCACTTGTGAAGTTTACGAAAAAGAGATTCCCAGGTACCACTCCAGATCTACCGAAACAGAGTGACCAGGTATGAAGGCTGCATATTTGAATGTTCTCCAAGCCCTCAGACATCATTCTGTGCCTTTAAGAGGTGCTCTGAATTCCTTTGGAGGAAAAATAATGGTAACAAAATAGCAATGGTGCTGTGGTTCTGAAAAGAAAGCCCTGTCCATACAGCATCGATAGAGTAGCCTTCTCCCTTTTCTTTCTTTCTGGCCCATTCAATTGTTTGATTTTAGGGTCCATTCTCTTAGTTATCAAGTTTAATTTATTTCTTCCCAGGAGGCACAATAGAAAATGACTCTGGGATCTTATTAAAAGGATGCTAATTAGCCTGACCATATTTATTTTCACACTCAGATCATCTGAGTAATCGATGAGAGTCCATGAACTGTAGACACCAGGGAAGTCAAAATGTCTATGACGCAAGCAGAGGCATTAGAAAAAGATTACTGGGCAATTTAAAACTAACTGAAGGATACTTTTTCCTGTTACTGTAGTTGATGTTCCAACATAATCATTTGTTTTTAATTAGGGGGAAAGGAAATGTTTGAAGACATTCCAAAAATCTGGTACCATAACAGCCAGAGTGGAGTGGACACAGCCAAACCCTTACAAAGCAATTGAGATTTTATTCATCTGTAAAATGAGATAGTTGATCTTTCAACTGCATTAAAAATGTGCTGAAAAACTCGGCTTATACATAAGTATATACACTACCTCAAATTAGTCCTTACCTTGATTGACTTCTTAGCCATATGGAAGACCACTGACACTTCGTTTCAATGTGAGCAGAACAGCAAACTTTCAAACACAGAAACTCAAAACCGTATTAGTGTCCTTTAGAGCATGTAGGAGCTGGAAGTGAAAGGAAAAGTTCATGAAGTTGTCTTTATGGGAAGGTTTTATTTTATATATTTTTTTATCACGGATTTTTTTCATGTATGAAGGAAGACAAAGTGGATATCAGAAGAAACTCTGAAACTTGCTCTTAATAGTAGAGTAGCTAAGGTACATGGAAGAAATGATTGTCAAAAGCTAAATAGAAAATTTCAAAGAGCATCTTGAGGAGACAAAAAATAATATAATGAAATGTCTAAAAACAGAGTTAGAAACCAAACTTAGCATATCTTAAAATGAAAGAACTCTAGAGAATATTCAAACCTTGAGTTGTGAGATTGACATAGTCTATGGGTAAAAGATTGAATGATGCTGGAAGCATCAAAAGAAGATGAAAAGAATACACAGAGTCACTATACCAAAAAAAAACAGTCAACTGACCAACATTACAGGAGGCAGCATGTGAGCAAGATCCAAGGGGGCTGAAGGAAGGAATTCAAACTGCTCTGAATGCATTAGCTAAAAACAAGGCTCCAGGAATTGGTGGAATACCTATGGAAATGCTTCAACAGCTTATGAAGCACTGGAAGCACTTATTCATATATGCCAGAACATTTGGAAGACAGCTACTTGGGCTACTGAGTTGAAAAGATCTATCTTTTTACCCCCAAAGAAATCTGACCCTAAGGAATGCTCAAATTATATAGTAATTTCATTGATATCACATGCAAGCAAGCTTTACTGAAGATCATCCAACAACAGTTGCAAGAGTACATTGACAGGGAGCTGCCAGAGGTTCAGGCCAGATTCAGAAGAGGATGAGAAACAAGGGATATCATCGCAAATATCAGATGGATCTTGGCTCAAAGCAGAGAATACCAGAATGATGTCTACTTGTGTTTTATGGATTGTGCCAAGGCATTTAACTGTGTGGATCATAACAAACCCTGAATAGGCTTGAGATAATGGGAATTTCAGAACACTTCATTGTGCTCAGGCAGAACCTGTACATGCATCAAGAGGCAGTTGTTTGAACAGGACAAGGGAATACTGTATGGTTTAAAACCAGCAAATGTGTGCATCAGGGTTGTATCTTCTCACCACACTTATTCAACTGTATGCTGAGCAAATGAGCAGAGAAGCTGGCTTACATCCAGAAAAATGTGGCATCAGGATTGGAGGAAGGATTATTAACAATCTTCGGTATGCAGATGGCACCCTGCTTGCTGAAAGTTGACTTAAAGCACTTACTGATGAAGATCAAGGATTGCAGCCTTCAAATGAATTAGAACTTAATGTGAACAAGACTAAATTCCTTACAACTAAATTCCTTACAACTGGACCAATAGGTAACATCACGATAAATGGAGAAAAGATTGAAGTTGTCAAGGATTTTGTCTTACTTGGGTCCACAATCAGTGCTCATGGAAGCAGCAGTCAAGAGATCAAAAGATACATTGCATTAGGTAAATATGCTGAACAAGACCTCTTTAGAGTATCAAAAAGCAAGGTTATTACTTTGAGGACTAAGTTGTGCCTGACCCAAGTCATAGTATTTTCATTGCTTTATATGCATGTGAATGTCAGACATTGAATAAAGAAGCTCAAAGAAGAATTGATGTGTTCGAATTATGGTGTCGGTGAAAATATTGAAAGTACCATGGACTGCCAAAAGGACAAATTGATCTGTCGTGGAAGAAGTGTGGTCAGAGTGCTTCTTAGAGGCAAAGATGGTGAGACTTGGTCTCATGTACTTTGGACATGTTGTCAAGAGAAGCCAGTCCCTGAAGAAAGACACCTTTCTCGGTAAAGTAGAGGGCAGTGAAAGGTGAGAAGGCCCTCGAGAGCGTGGAATGGCACAGTGGCTGCCACAATGGGCTCCTTCTGTTGTGTACAGGGTCCCTCTGGGTTGGACCGGACCCCAGGGCACCTGACAACAACAGCAAGGTCAATCTTTTCATAATTATGTATCTCGATTACTGACTCTTCGTCATCCCTTAGATTTGAGGCACAAGGCAAGTGCCTCAATCAGTTCACCCTAGTCTAAGCCCTGAAAGGACACTATTCCCTTGATTCTGTGATACCGCCATTTCCTGCTTTTTCTCGTCTCTTTCTCTGCTCTTTGATTTTCTGTGCGACAATTTCTCTGCCCCTCATCTGCATGTCAGTGTTTTGCAGGGTTCTGTTTGAGGTCTTCTCTCTTTGTACGATCTCCTGCGGTTGGATGCTGGCCTAAAGGATGGGGATTAGAACCCATCTAGCAGCATGGCAGAGGAAGGCCTGGTGATCTATTCTTGCAGAAAGTAAACCTGGTGTCATCCAGTTGACTGTGACCCATGGTGAGCCAGGTGGTATAGCGTGGATCTGAGCTAGCTGTCTGTAGAATTTCCTTGGCTGTAATTCTTACAAAGGCGGATGCCCAGGCCTTTCTTCCATGGCATCGCTGGATGAGCTGGAACAGCTAATCTTCAGGGCAAAACATCGCCATAGAGATTACAGCCAAGAACACTCTACAGAGCAGGTCTACTCTTGAACACGTGGAGCCTCTAGGAGTCAAATTTTACCTATGATGATGAGTTTGGTTTCAGGGAATGTAACAGATTTTATGTTAACTTGTACCTGTGTGAAGTGTGGCGGTAGAGTCCCACCTGTCAATCATGTCACAGTCTCATGATGCCTCCTGGGGGCTGTGGCCTTTTCTATAAGAAACACAGTAAACGACTTTTCCTTCTTCTCTCTGGTCCTTCACCTACATCTTTGCTGGGACTCGGTCTGCCTCTAGAGCCGTGATTCTCATCCTTCCTCATGCCATGACCTTTTAATACAGTTCCTCATGTTCTGGTGACCCCCAACCATAAAGGTATTTTCATTGCTACTTCATAGCTGCAATTTTGCCACTGTTACAAATCGGGCGACCCCTGAGAAAGGGTCGTTCAACCCCTAAAGGGGTCACAACCCACAGGTTGAGAACCGCTGCTCTAGGGGCTGCCTCATGTAGGCTGTGGGCCCTGGGAGCCAACCTAGGAGCTGTTGGCCCTGGGCAATGTTCTCACTGACCTCGGAGTCACAGGACGCTGCGCCCACCAGTCTGTGATCTCCCTGCAGCTGACTTCAACTTTCTGCATCATCGGTGGAAGGCTCCAGCTAACATCGACCATGGTCTGGAGTTGAACCCAGCCAGGAGGCTTTCTCAATATCAAATTACTTCTTAATATAAAGTTCTTTCTTAAACATATATAAGTGTCATTGATTTTGTTTCTCTAGACAACCCATCCTAACATAGGAAGAGTGATTTTTGTTTTGTTTTGTCTTGTTTTTTATACCTTTCTCTATTCATACTATCTGAGTTATCTCAACTACTATATTCTTTTCATTTGCAAACTGCTTTCTCTTCACTACATCTTCCATCCACACTAAACTAACTGAATCCTAATCAAGCCCCATGCCCTTGTACACAGGCCAATTCCTTGTCTGGTGACATATGTTCAGAATCATAGATACTTCCCACTGCCAATGGAACTTTTCCTCCACCAACATTTAAATCTCTGGGTCCATCAAATCCCCCTCCCATCCCCCCTGCTGCATACCCTGAGGTGTAGAAAGGAAAAAGACAAAAAACTCAAAAAACTTAAATATGGCAAAACTTCAATTTCCCAGCTTCTTACACACTGCCTCCTTTATCTGGAATTTTCCTCCCTTTACTAAAAAACCCCTACTCATCCTTCAGGTCCCAGTCTCTATCCCCTTCCCTCTCCTGACTTCTAGATCATAATAGGTTCCTCTTACCTGCAGGAATCTGTGAATTCCTTCATACTCCTATTCTTCATGATGTATTATTATAATTACCTGGTCCACTTTCTCTCTCTTCCACTAGACCATGAATTGAATGAGGGCTGAGGCTTTATCCATCTTATTCCCTAATATGTATGCATCTTATTCCCTAATATATATGCATCTTATTCCCTAATATACATGCAGCCTTAGCACAATGCCCATCAGATACCAGCCACTCAACAGATATTTATGTAAGAGAGTTAGGGCAATCAGTGAGAATCACACATCATCCAAACAGAATCTGTGCAGTTAATGAGGAGTACATATAAAGATCCCCAAAACCAGCCACTATTAGTGAATGACTAAATAGAAAGTTCCAGTTTTCCCAATCCTGGACCCATCTTTTTTGTTAAATAGCCAGGCCTCCTTTTCCTAGTGCCATTTATGTAGCAAGCAGAACACATCCCATTCATTGGCTTATCTGTTCTGGGGCCTCTGAACATCTTGGCAGACCCTGACAAAGCCATCTGGCTTTAAGCATCCCTCCTGAAACTCCTGTCTGCTCGTCTGTGATCAAATGTTCTGCCCATTGATCTTTCACAGGATGTAGGAGTTTCCTTGCTGTTCCCTGGCTAGTGCATCTCTGCAAACAGTAGTGCACAATGGCTTCACACAGAGGTAGGGGAGAGGTTCAAGTTTTCGAGGTCCCAAAAGCACAATATGAAGAGTTTAGAACTCCTTCTTGACACACAGGCCCATAACGCTCTTCTAAATGGATTATCTTGATCAAGCAGGAAGCTCATATTATACCATGTGCAAAACTAACCCATATGGTTTTATGGATGGACTAAATGGAAGCCAATCCATTTCTATAAGTTAAAAAATTTAAAAAGTAAATTTGACTGCCTAGCCTTTCACCCATGCTTTTCACCTGAAGGGATCTATATGAGGCAGAGGTCAGCTCAGAAGCAAAGCATGGCCAGGTAGGCTAGGAAATACAGAACGTGGCTCTGAGAACATCACTGCCAACTCTTGGGGTGGGGTGGGGATTGGCATGGGGACAAGGAAAAACAGCCTTTTGTTGTCCTGCGAGAATAGGACTCACACATACCTGGATACAACAGACCTTATAGCACCAGAAGCCCAACTTCATTGAGCAATTGAATTGTATGAAATGTAAACTAAATCCTAATTAAAACAGACACTGTAAGTGGGGTGGGGGTGGGGGGAGGAACAACTCCAATGTTTTATAATCCCCCAAAACAGCTAAACTCAACAAATGAAAAGTAATAGCAAATGTCACCAACCAGACGGAACCTATTAGTGTTTACCAGAGAAAACTCTTAGTGTGGTTCCCTGACCAGGTATCGTTACATGTAAACTTACATCTCACTAACAAATTAGTATAACCTGCTAAATTACTGCAACCTTAAGTAAGGTGGAGCTGAAGACATAGCTCATCGAAAGCACTTTTTTTCTTTATCACAATAAACATGAATCCTATTTATATGGTGATGCTAACAATAGACACATCCTGCCTAATGTTTGGAGAAAGAGCTAGTGTGTGCCACGCTCCCCTGCCCAGGCTTCCTATAATCAAGGTGAGTACTTTTTCCGTCCATTTTCCTCCGATCTGCCCATCTCAACAGCAAGATGCGAGCCATGTGTGCTCAGGTCTTGGCAGGAGGAGACACCCGATAACCAAACCTTGATGCCCCAATGGCCTCCCACACGCTACTCTAAGCAAAAGCCCCCTTGCAAAACGGCCTCTACATTATCTATACAACAGAATGGCTCACCCAGAACAAGAAGGAATCTTTGCGATGAGAGAGGAGGAAGTAGGATAGTAATTCTGAGTAGGGTCTTTGGAGTAAAAACTTCCTGATGAAAAGATCTAGCAAGTTGATCATTTAAGCATCTGAATCCTTCAGAGAAAGGTTTATTTGCAAGGTCAGAGTCTCCTCGTTTTCTTCTCGCTTGAGATTCAGAAGGGAAATCTGTGTACCAAAGGGTGTCATGAGGGACATGTTTTAGATCTGTTCCCCACATACGGCACCATTACCAGCCCTCGGGATTGATTTATTTATTTATTTTTTGTTAACAGTCTGGCGAAGAATTTGGTGCCAAGCACCCACTGCTGGTTAAATCGTCGAGCCAGCCGGGATGAGGCTTTTTGTTCTCCTGCTTTGTGACTTTGCTTTTTGAACATACAATGTTGCCAACAATTCCAAATGGTATCTTATCACTGCTCTCCAATTAGTTGCCATTGGAAGATAAAAACTATCATATTTAGAAAACATTATAAGAGGATGCATAACTTGGCTGGCCTTCAAAGAGGTATCTCCTTCCAATGGTTCAAAAAGGAAATGTTTTCTATAGCGGCACAAAAGGAGAAAATGCTTCTCATTTGCCTTTACTGCCTATATTCATCATCAACAACAACAGCAACCATTTAGCAAGCACCCACTCGTGTCACGTGGAGAATGCTGAGCGCTTCACTTAGGAAAGCTAGACCCGTGCAGTTCACCAATTCAGAACAAGGTCAGAACACTGGTTTAGACACCAAAAGGCTTTCCTCTACGTAATTATTTATCACTGAAATCACACACACCCCCATCCCCTTAGTAAGGACAGCAATGATGTGAAAATGCAAAGTTGGTTTTCCCATGCATGACTTACAATAGGTCAAGCATCAGTGCTCAGATTGACAGCCGGAGGAGGTGATCAGACAGGTGGGGGTATCTGTACAAAGGAAAACCAACAATTACTTAGTGAACCTCAAATGACCTAACATGTCTCCGTGAGAGGGGGAGACCTCATAATACTTTTTAAAAATTTTTTTTCATTCATTTTATTGGGGGCTCATAAAAGTCTAATCACAATCCATACATCCATCCATGTGTCAAGCACATTTATACATATGTTGCCATCATCATTTTCAAAACATTTTCTTTCTACTTGAGCTCTTGGTATCAGCTCCTCGTTTCCCCCTCCCTCACTCTCCCTTCCTCAGGAACCCTTGATAATTTATAAATCATTATTTTTTCATGTCTTACACTGACCGATGTCTCCCTTCACCCACTTTTCTTTTGCCCCTGCCCCTAGGAGAGAGCTATATGAAGGTCATTGTGATTGGTTCCCCCTTTCTCCCCCCACCTTCCTCTTACCTCCTGGTATCACTACTCTCAATATTGATCCTGAGGGGTTTATCTGCCCTGAATTCCCTGTATTTATAGCCCTTATCTGTACCTGTGTACATGGTCTGATCTAGCTGGATTTGTAAGGTAGAATTGGGGTCATGAGAGTGGAGGGAGGAAACATTCAAGAACTAGAGGAAAGTTGTATGTTTTGTCAGTGCCATACTGCATCTTGACTGGCTCATCTCTTCCTTGTGACCCTTCAGTAAGGAGATGTCCAGTTGTCTACAGATGAGCTTTGGGTCTCCGTCTCCACTCTGCTCTCCCCTTCATTCACAATGATATGATTTTTTGTTCTGGATCTTTGATGCCTGATACCTGATCCTATCGATACCTCATGATCACACAGGCTGGTGTTCTTCTTCCGTGTGGGCTTTGTTGCTTCTCAGCTCGATGGTTGCTTGTTTATCTTAAAGCCTTTAAGACTTCAGATGCTCTATCTTTTGCTAGCTGGGCACCATAAGCTTTCTTCACCACATTTGCTTGTGTACCCATTTTGTCTTCAGCGATTGTGCTAGGGAGCTGAGCATTACAGAATGCCAGGTTATTAGAACAAGGTGTTCTTGAATGGAGGGAGTACTTGAATAGAGGCCCAATATCCATCTGCTACCTTAATACTAAACCTATAAATATATGTACATAGATCTATTTCCCTATCATCATATATAAATATATTTGCATATGTACATGCCCGTATTTAGATCTCTATAAATACCCTTTGCCTCCTAGTTCTTTCCTCGATTTCCTTTTACTTTCCTCTTGTCTCACTATCATGCTCAGCCTTCATTTGGGTTTCAGTAGTTCCTCTCGGTTATATTGCCCTTGATCAAGCCCAACCAGGCATCCTACATGCTTCTCACCATCGATTTTGGGTGTTGTTCCCTTGTCCCTGGGTTTGTTAACACCCACTTCCTTTCCCCCATCTCCCCCTCTCCCATGTCACCCTGGAACTGTTGGTCCCATTCTTTTCTCCTCTGGATTGTTTATCCCACCTATCTTATCTAGATAGACCTGCAGAGACAATAAAGCACAAAAACAAGACAGAGCAAAACAAAAACTAAAAAACCAATGATATAAAAAAGAATAGCCTACAAATAGTTCAAGGTCTGTCTGTTGACCTTTATGAGTGTTTTCCAGTTGAGTCTGATGGGGTGCCACACCCTGGCCCCAAAGTCTATTGTTGATATTCTCCGGGGACTTCATTGCTTTGCTCCCCTTGCTGCTCTGTTGCACGCCCTTAGTGTTTTGCCCGGTGTGGCAACCTCCTGATACTTAAATCCATCTAAGAATCGCTTCTTTTCTTCTCTTTTGCTTCCTTCTTTCCAACTTCAATCCTTAGCATTCTATTTGCAGATTGTGCACTGTTAGTGCTCATACTGCCCAGTTAATGTGCACAGTCTATTCCTTGGAGTTAGCAAAATACAGACAGTCAAAGGTTTCTTCTTAGAAAAAATATAAGAAAGTTTTGTCTCAGCACATCTCTCTGCAAGAACTTTTCTGTATACCCCTACTCTCTTAATAGGATTTGAAATGTGTATAAAACTATATAACTATTAAATGTTAAATGTCAAACGTGAGAACATTATATATATATATATGTATGTATATATGTATATATATGTGTGTGTATATATATGTGTGTGTATATATATGTGTGTGTATGTATATATATATATATATATAAAAGGACAGGAAAAATGGAAATGTAATATCCATCAACCATGAGAATTTTAATTCTGCAAGTAAAACTCATACTTACAATGAATCTTACAACAGAAATTGTGACCAGATAATCATGCCTTAACAAACTACCAGTTTCTATTTTACATATTTGCATTATCTTGCAGCACTTAATGAAATGTCTTGATATTGACTTACTAAGAAGTTCTCTCTAGAGTCCTCCAGAAGTTAATAGTTATTATGCAAATGCATTTAAGTCTTTTCATACTATCTCAGTGTGGAATTTTTGCTTGGCGGAAGGAAGTCTTCAATAATGCATAAAATTTTGTAAAAATATATATATATATTTTAAGACTAGTATTAGAAACTGGATCCTAACCAAACTCACACAAAATTCACTGCTGTCAAGCCAATTCCAATTCACGATGCCCTTACAGGACTGAGCACAACCACCCCTGTGGGTTTCTAAAGTGGTAACGCTTGACCAGAGTAGAAAGTATCATCTTTCTCCCAAGGTGGTTTCAAACTGCTGACCTAGCCGCCCAAACGAGTACCCCACTACAATACCAGAACTCCTAGTCATAATAACGACATGCATTATTCCCCAAACCCTAATCTCTTTCATTTCTGTCCCCATGAGAAAGGAAACTCTCAGAATTTATATAGAATGAAGAGGATACTAACGCTGAGTGACTGTGAGATGACCTTGATCCATCACTGGCTACGTGACAGGTTAGAATTTAAGCAACACATCACTCTCAGTCCAAGCACAGATTAGTGTGTTGCTGTTTTAAAATTTTTCTTTTTTAAAAAAATTTAAGTCATTTTATTGGGGACTCGTACAACTCTTATTGCAATCCATAACCAAAAAAATTTCTTCAGGTGGGGGAAGGGAGCTCTGTTCTTCGGTGGCAGGTCTGGGGAAGGACGGCAGGCATCAAGTTGGGCCACAAAGGTGGCAAGAAGAAGCCTCTGAAACAACCCAAGAAGCAGACCAAGGAGATGGACAAGGAAGATAACGCTTTCAAGCAGAAACAAAAAGAAGAACAAAAGAAACTCGCGTTGCTAAAGGTGAAGGCCTTGGGGCACGGCCCCCTGGACACAAGTGGAATGAACACATCTGGCCAAAAGTCAGCTGTTCCTGGTGACTGAGGCCACCGCGACCCTTGATTCTGGTCCTGTGTAAACATCTGGACTCCCTGCTAGAACATTTGTTGCCACCCATAGTTAGAATGAAATATTGTCTTGGAACCTGCTGTACATTTAAGAATATACTTTTGTAAAAAAAAGAAGAAAGATCATACAATGTTTAGTTCTTCTCACTCAGCCATTTCTGTCTTAGCTGTGAGGTCAGAGTGCACCCAGTCCAGCAGCTGCCAGAGCTGCTCTTCAGTCTTTGTGATGCCCAGCATTCTATACCATCTGGAATGAAAGCAACTCATTTGTGTGTGTGTGTGTGTGTGTGTGTATATATATATACATACATACACATATATATACACACATATACATACATACATACACATATATATACACATATATATATGTATATATATATATTCAACATCAACAGACTTCTGTGTGAATTTTCCTTGTGTTCAACACCCCTATGTGGCCCAACACTTCCTCTTGTGGGTCTGGCTATATTAATCACAGTCCCTGTTTTATCCTAGTACAGCCATCTGAAGCAGTCAATGTATGAGCAACTCTTACTTAATTTTTTGAGACTTGAGGGAAAAAAAGTCACTTTAAGAAGATTTCCATTCTACCGTCAGCCTCAGCATTTTTTTTTCCTACCAAAGAACACACTCTGTGTCTTATAATAACATCTGTGAGAGTTTGGCTGAATAATGCCTTCAGGAACCAGGAATATAAAACATGATTTATGAGAATGAAGATCAAGTAACTGAAATCCCTCAAGCTATGGAGTTTCCACGGAGCATAATAATTTCTCACCAGCATCATCTACAGAAGTCTCTGTTTTCTATTAAAATATTCAGTCAAGAGTGAGTTTAAATAGAGATTGATTGGCAACCATTCAGGAGGCTGAAAGAACACCAGCTAGACTGAATCCCAAGAAGAAGTCACCAAGGCACATAATAGTTAAACTATCCAACTTTGAGGGAAAGGAGAAAATCATGAGAGCA
>NW_022111369.1:49435364-49438315 GCF_000313985.2 Echinops telfairi
AGTGGAGAGAAAATGTTTTGAGAATGATGAGGGCAATGAATGTACAGGTGCGCTTTGCACAGTTGATGTGTGTGTGGATTGTGATCGGAGTTGTATGAGCTGCTAATAAAATGATTTTAAAAAATAGAGATTGATTAGGTACATAGAGGCCCTAGGTAAATTAAACATATATATGAAAAGATCATGCTAGATTAAATCTAATGTAGTTAAATTATTCATCTTCATAGACTATGAATATATTCAACACAATCCTTATATACTATTATTTATAATGCACTAAGAATGAGGAACCCACAAACAAGGAAAATATTTTGAAAATGATGAAGGCAACATATGTACAAATGTGCTTGATACAATTGATGTATGGATTGTTAATCAGAGCTGTAAGAGCCCCTAATAAAATGATTTATTTATAAAAGAAAAAAAAAAGGAAAGAATTAAGAGCCCAGGTGGTGTAATGGGTTACATGTTGGTCAACACTTGGAAAACACCAACCACTCCATGGGAGGAAGATGAGGATTTCTACTCTTGTAAAGATTTGCAGTATTGTAAACTCACGGGGCAGTTCTACTGTTTTATAGGGTTTCTAGGAGTTATAATTGACTTGATGGCAGTCAATGAGTGAAGACATTAGAATATTAAACCTGGAAGTAATACAGAATTTCCAACACATCAAAAAAAATCCATCTCATTCCACAGAAAATTAAATTCTATATCTCTTGTATATACCCAAAAGAATTGAAAGCAGGTTCTCAAAAAGATGATTGTATATATCATCTTTTTGTATATATCAGATTGTATATATCAGAGTTCATAACACTGTCATTCACAATGGCCATAATACGGAAACAACTGAGATCTCTATCAACAGATGAATGGATAAACAAAATGCATATACATACAATGGAATGTTATCTAGCCATTAAAAAATGAAGTTTTGGTACATCCTATAATACATTATACTAAGTAAAAGAAGTCAGGCAAAAAAGATGAATGTTTTATTATTCCACTTCCATGACTCCTATGAGGTACCTAGAATAGGCAAATTCAAAGAGACAAAAAAGAAAAGATGTTACCAGGGATGTAGAGAGATGAAATGAGTTATTTATTTTTAATGGGTAGAGAGTTTCTGTTAATTAAAACAAAATAATTGTGATGGTTACACAACACTGTGAATGTACTCAAACCACTACACTGAATAATTAAAATGGTTAAAATAATCAAGTTTATGTTATTTATGTAGCAAACCATAGTAGGGGAATGTTGAAGAGGCAAGGGTTTTTTAAAAAGAAGAAATAATCTATCTCACTTTTGAAGAAGGAAATGGCTGGCTGGCGGGCTCTCCCAGCTAAGGTTTGAGGTGACAAGAATCTTTCAACAACTAACTCCCTCTGTAGGTCTCACTCAAAACCCAAATCTAACCGACTGCCATCGAACCCATTTCAGTTACTACCTACCTCTAAGACAGGGTAGAGCTACCCCATAGGCCAAAGCAGAAGTGTTTGCATATGAATAACCACTATTTACAGTAAAGATGAACATAATGCTTACCATGTACTGGGCAATGTACTCTAAGCTTTATATGAAGTGTTTTATTTCATCTTAAAAGCAACCCTAAATATGTGAGAAATTTCAGGCTTAGAGAAGTAAAGCCAATTGCCCAGTCACACAGATAGGGAAAGAGAGAAGAGAATGCAAACTCTAGCTATCTTATCCCAGAGTCCCATGATTTTGCTAGGCCCAATGACAGCATCTTTCCCAGCGTCACAGAAACCACCGGAGAATGTTCAAGTTCAAGTTCAGAGCTTATAGTCTTGTCCTCCTTGTCTGTAAGCTGTCATGTCTTTTAAGTATCAATTTTCTTTCTGCCAAGTGAGGTAAGAGCACTTCCAGAATTTAATCCAGTATTGAGGAGTAATAATGAAATTTTGCAGAGGAAATGAAATAATAGTTGAAATAGAGGGAAAGAAAGAAGCTTAATTTGAAGAGGAATGAGATGTTTATCTTTGTGTCCTTTCCAGACCTTTGTAAACTTCCCACCCACCAGCGCCCTTTACTGGAAATTCTGCAATGTCCTTATTCTAAATAGTTTTCCTTTTATTGCTGATGATGATCTTCATTGGGCTGGCTGAGATTGCCAGTAAATCTGTGAAATAATGTTCAACTAGTAAATGGTTCATGAACACACACAAAAAAAAGAAAAGAAAAGAAAGAAGTTTAAGGTAGCTTTTTTGTCCATCAATTAAGAAACAGATAAGTCAGTTGTGACATAGTAATCTGTAGAGAATATGGAAAGTTCATGTCTAATGCATCCACATAGAAAACATGTGAACAGTATAAGTTTAATGAAAAAGGCATGTTGAAATACAGTGATACTCCGTTACCCAATGACTCCATGCTGTACCTTTCCACTCCTTGAACAGCCAAGTGTGGAAACATTCTGCTCGGTGTTCAAACGTTTGCTCTGTAGTCACCCGAAAACCCAACTTGAAAAACCCTGTGGAGGCAGAGAGTGAGTCCAATATCTCATCCCACCACGGACACAAAGGAGTGACGTTTCCGGCTAAGCACTGCTCTCAGACAACATACACAGTAGTGTGTGTGTGAGTGTGTGTGTGTGTGTGTGTGTGTGTGTGTGTGTGTGTGTGTGTGTGTCGGGGTGTCAAAACATTCATCATTGCGCTGTTTTGTGTGTACTTTATTAGAGTAAAATATCATAACTAAGGCTCCAACGAAATGTAGTTATACCAGCGGTAAAGCTACAAGGAAAACTGAAAAACGTCCCCCAGGGAGGAGGTCACATATAGTTCCTTGTAATCGGTTCCCTCTTTCCTACCCACTCTCCCTCTACCCTCCCTGTATCGCCACTCACACCACTGGTCCTGTAGGGCTCATCAGCCCTGGATTCCCTGTATTTCCAGCTCTTATCTGTACCAGTGAACATCCTCTGG